>NC_041380.1:488329742-488336703 GCF_002162155.2 Triticum dicoccoides
CCCCCAAGCCAGGTGGGGCGCCCCCCCACCCTAGGGTTCCCAACCCTAGGCGCATGGGGTGGGCCAAGGGGGGCGCACCAGCCCACTATGGGCTGGTTCCCCTCCCCACTTTGGCCCATGGGGCCCTCCGGGATGGGTGGCTCCACCCGGTGGACCCCCGGGACCCTTCCGGTGGTCCCGGTACAATACCGGTGACCCCCGAAACTCTCCCGATGGCCGAAACTGCACTTCCTATATATAATTCTTCACCTCCAGACCATTCCGGAACTCCTCGTGACGTCCGGGATCTCATCCGGGACTCCGAACAATTTTCGGGTTACTGCATATTATATCTCTACAACCCTAGCGTCACCGAACCTTAAGTGTGTAGACCCTACGGGTTCGGGAGACATGTAGACATGACCGAGATGGCTCTCCGGTCAATAACCAACAGCGGGATCTGGATACCCATGTTGGCTCCCACATGCTCCTCGATGATCTCATCGGATGAACCACGATGTCGAGGATTCAAGCAACCCTGTATACAATTCCGTTTGTCAATCGGTATGTTACTTGCCCGAGATTCGATCGTCGGTATCCCAATACCTCGTTCAATCTCGTTACCGGCAAGTCACTTTACTCGTACCGTAATGCATGATCCCGTGACCAGACACTTGGTCACTTTGAGCTCATTATGATGATGCATTACCGAGTGGGCCCAGAGATACCTCTCTGTTATACGGAGTGACAAATCCCAGTCTTGATCCGTGTCAACCCAACAGACACTTTCGGAGATACCCGTAGTATACCTTTATAGTCACCCAGTTACGTTGTGACGTTTGGTACACCCAAAGCACTCCTACGGCATCCAGGAGTTACACGATCTCATGGTCTAAGGAAAAGATACTTGACATTGGAAAAACTCTAGCAAACGAACTATACGATCTTGTGCTAAGTTTAGGATTGGGTCTTGTCCATCACATCATTCTCCTAATCATGTGATCTTGTTATCAATGACATCCAATGTCCATAGTCAGGAAACCATGACTATCTATTGATCAACGAGCTAGTCAACTAGAGGCTTACTAGGGACATGTTGGTGTCTATGTATTCACACATGTATTACAATTTTCGGATAACACAATTATAGCATGAATAAAAGACAATTATCATGAACAAGGAAATATATTAATAATCCTTTTATTATTGCCTCTAGGGCATATTTCCAACAGTCTCCCACTTGCACTAGAGTCAATAATCTAGTTACATTGTGATGAATCGAACACCCATGGAATTCTGGTGTTGATCATGTTTTGCTCTAGGGAGAGGTTTAGTCAACGGATCTGCTACATTCAGGTCCGTATGTACTTTACAAATATCTATGTCTCCATCTTGAACATTTTCACGAATGGAGTTGAAGCGACGCTTGATGTGCCTTGTCTTCTTGTGAAACCTGGGCTCCTTGGCAAGTGCAATAGCTCCAGTGTTGTCATAGAAGAGTTTGATCGGCCCCGACGCATTGGGTATGACTCCTAGGTCGGTGATGAACTCCTTCACCCAAATTGCTTCATGCACTGCCTCCGAGGCTGCCATGTACTCCGCTTCACATGTAGATCCCGCCACGACGCTATGCTTGCAACTGCACCAGCTTACTGCCCCACCATTCAAAATATACACGTATCCAGTTTGTGACTTAGAGTCATCCAGATCTGTGTCGAAGCTAGCGTCGACGTAACCCTTTACGACGAGCTCTTCGTCACCTCCATAAACGAGAAACATTTCCTTAGTCCTTTTCAGGTACTTCAGGATATTCTTGACCGCTGTCCAGTGTTCCTTGCCGGGATTACATTGGTACCTACCTACCAAACTTATGGCAAGGTTTACATCAGGTCTGGTACACAGCATGGCATACATAATAGAACCTATGGCTGAGGCATAGGGGATGACACTCATCTCTTCTATATCTTCTGCCGTGGTCGGACATTGAGCTGAGCTCAATTTCACACCTTGCAACACAGGCAAGAACCCCTTCTTAGACTGATCCATATTGAACTTCTTCAATATCTTATCAAGGTATGTGCTTTGTGAAAGACCTATGAGGCGTCTTGATCTATCTCTATAGATCTTGATGCCTAATATATAATCATCTTCTCCAAGGTCCTTCATTGAAAAACTCTTATTCAAGTAGGCCTTAATGCTGTCCAAAAGCTCTATATCATTTCCCATCAAAAGTATGTCATCTACATATAATATGAGAAATGCTATAGAGCTCCCACTAACTTTCTTGTAAACGCAGGCTTCTCCATAAGTCTGCATAAACCCAAACGCTTTGATCATCTCATCAAAGCGAATGTTCCAACTCCGAGATGCTTGCACCAGCCCATAAATCGAGCGTTGGAGCTTGCACACCTTGTCAGCATTCTTAAGATCGACAAAACCTTTCGGCTGCATCATATACAATTCTTCCTTAAGGAAACCATTAAGGAATGCCATTTTGACGTCTATTTGCCATATCTCATAATCATAGAATGCGGCAATTGCTAACATGATTCAGACGGACTTCAGATTTGCTACCGGTGAGAAAGTCTCATCATAGTCAACCCCTTGAACTTGTCGATAACCCTTAGCGACAAGCCGAGCTTTATAGATGGTCACATTACCATCCGCGTCTGTCTTCTTCTTAAAGATCCATTTATTTTCTATGGCTCGCCGCTCAACGGGCAAGTCAGTCAAAGTCCATACTTCGTTTTCATACATGGATCCTATCTCGGATTTCATGGCTTCCAGCCATTTGTCGGAATTCGGGCCCGCCATCGCTTCTTCATAGTTCAAAGGTTCACCATTGTCTAACAACATGATTTCCAAGACAGGGTTGCCGTACCACTCTGGTGCGGAACGTGTCCTTGTGGACCTACGAAGTTCAGTAGCAACTTGATCTGAAGTTTCATGATCATCATCATTAACTTCCTCTCTAGTCGGTGCAGGCACCTCAGGAACATTTTCTTGAGTTGCGCCATTTTCCGGTTCAAGAGGTAATACTTCATCAAGTTCTACTTTCCTCCCACTTACTTCTTTCGAGAGAAACTCCTTCTCTAGAAAGGATCCATTCTTGGCAACAAAGATCTTGCCTTCGGATCTGAGGTAGAAGGTATACCCAATAGTTTCTTTAGGGTATCCTATGAAGACGCATTTTTCTGACTTGGGTTCGAGCTTTTCAGGTTGAAGTTTCTTGACATAAGCATCGCATCCCCAAACTTTTAGAAACAACAGCTTAGGTTTCTTCCCAAACCATAACTCATACGGTGTCGTCTCAACGGATTTTGACGGAGCCCTATTTAAAGTGAATGCGGCAGTCTCTAAAGCATAGCCCCAAAAAGATAGCGGTAAATCGGTGAGAGACATCATAGATCGCACCATATCTAATAGAGTGCGATTACGACGTTCGGACACACCATTACACTGAGGTGTTCCAGGCGGCGTGAGTTGTGAAACTATTCCACATTTTCTTAAGTGTGTGCCAAATTCATGACTCAAGTATTCTCCTCCACGATCTGATCGCAGGAACTTGATTTTCCTGTCACGTTGATTCTCAACCTCACTCTGAAATTCCTTGAACCTTTCAAAGGTCTCAGACTTGTGTTTCATTAAGTAAACATACCCATATCTACTCAAGTCATCAGTGAGGGTGAGAACATAACGATAACCACCGCGAGCCTCAACACTCATTGGACCGCACACATCAGTATGTATGATTTCCAATAAGTTGGTTGCTCGCTCCATTGTTCCTGAGAACGGAGTCTTGGTCATTTTACCCATGAGGCATGGTTCGCATGTGTCAAATGATTCGTAATCAAGAGACTCTAAAAGTCCATCTGCATGGAGCTTCTTCATGCGTTTGACACCCATGTGACCAAGGCGGCAGTGCCACAAGTATGTGGGACTATCATTATCAACCTTACATCTTTTGGTACTCACACTATGAATATGTGTAGCATTACGCTCGAGATTCATTAAGAATAAACCATTCACCATCGGAGCATGACCATAAAACATATCTCTCATATAAATAGAACAACCATTATTCTTGGATTTAAATGAGTAGCCATCTCGTATTAAACGAGATCCTGATACAATGTTCATGCTCAAACTTGGCACTAAATAACAATTATTGAGGTTCAAAACTAATCCCGTAGGTAAATGTAGAGGTAGCGTGCCGACGGTGATCACATCGATCTTGGAACCATTCCCGACGCACATCGTCACCTCGTCCTTCACCAGTCTCCGCTTATTCCGCAGCTCCTGCTTTGAGTTACAAATGTGAGCAAGATACTACGAGTACTGGTAAGGTACACATCAATTAAATGTATATCACATATACCTTTCGTTTTGCCGGCCTTCTTGTCCGCTAAGTATTTGGGGCAGTTCCGCTTCCAGTGACCACTTTCCTTGCAATAAAAGAACTCAGTCTCGGTCTTGGGTCCATTCTTTGGCTTCTTCCCGGCAGCTTGCTTGCCGGGCGTGGCAACTCCCTTGCCGTCCTTCTTGAAGTTTTTCTTACCCTTGCCTTTCTTGAACTTAGTGGTTTTATTCACCATCAACACTTGATGTTCCTTTTTGACTTCTACCTCTGCTGATTTCAGCATTGCAAATACTTCAGGAATGGTCTTTTCCATCCCCTGCATATTGAAGTTCATCACAAAGCTCTTGTAGCTCGGTGGAAGCGACTGAAGGATTCTGTCAATGACCGCGTCATCCAGGAGATTAACTCCCAGCTGAGTCAAGCGGTTATGTAACCCTGACATAGTGAGTATGTGCTCACTGACAGAACTATTTTCCTCCATATTACAGCTGAAGAACTTGTCAGAGACTTCATATCTCTCGACCCGGGCATGAGCTTGAAAAACCATTTTTAGCTCTTCAAACATCTCATATGCTCTGTGTCTCTCAAAACGCTTTTTGAGACCTGGTTCTAAGTTGTAAAGCATGCCGCACTGAACGAGGGAGTAATCATCGGTACGTGTCTGCCAAGCGTTCATAACGTCTTGTTCTGCAGGGAGAACAGGTGCTTCACCTAGCGGTGCTTGTAGGACATAATCTTTCTTGGCAGCTATGAGGATGATCCTTAGGTTCCGGTCCCAGTCCGTATAGTTGTTGCCATCGTCTTTCAGCTTGGTTTTCTCTAGGAACGCGTTGAAGTTGAGGACAATGTTGGTCATTTGATCTACAATACATGTTGTAAAGATTTTAGACTAAGTTCATGATAATTAAGTTCATCTAAATCAAATTATTCAATGAACTCCCACTTAGATAGACATCCCTCCAGTCATCTAAGTATAACATGATCCGAGTTAACTAGGTCGTGTCCGATCATCACGTGAGACAGACTAGTCAACATCGGTGAACATCTTCATGTTGATCGTATCTTCTATACGACTCATGCTCGACCTTTCGGTCTTCTGTGTTCCGAGGCCATGTCTGTACATGCTAGGCTCGTCAAGTCAACCTAAGTGTTTGCATGTGTAAATCTGTCTTACACCCGTTGTATGTGAACGTTGGAATCTATCACACCCGATCATCATGTGGTGCTTCGAGACAACGAACTGTCGCAACGGTGCACAGTTAGGGGGAACACTTTCTTGAAATTATTATGAGGGATCATCTTATTTACTACCGTCGTTCTAAGTAAACAAGATGCAAAAACATGATAAACATCACATGCAATCAAATAATAATAGTGACATGATATGGCCAATATCACATAGCTCCTTTGATCTCCATCTTGGGGCTCCATGATCATCTTGTCACCGGCATGACACCATGATCTCCATCATCACGATCTCCATCATTGTGTCTCCATGAAGTTGCTCGCCAACTATTACTTCTACTACTATGGCTAATACGTTTAGCAATAAAGTAAAGTAATTTACATGGCGTTTCTCAATGACACACGGGTCGTACAAAAAAATAAAGACAACTCCTATGGCTCCTGCCGGTTGTCATACTCATCGACATGCAAGTCGTGATTCCTATTACAATAGCATGAACATCTCATACATCACATATATATCATTCATCATTCATCACAACTTTGGCCATAGCACATCACAAAACACTTGCTGCAAAAACAAGTTAGACGTCCTCTAATTGTTGTTGCAAGTTTTACGTGGCTGCAATAGGGTTCTAGCAAGAACGTTTTCTTACCTACGTGAAAGCCACAACGTGATTTGTCAACTTCTATTTACCCTTCATAAGGACCCTTTTCATCGAATCTGCTCCAACTAAAGTGGGAGAGACAGACACCCGCCAGCCACCTTATGCAACTAGTGCATGTCAGTCGGTGGAACCGGTCTCACGTAAGCGTACGTGTAAGGTTGGTCCGGGCTGCTTCATCCACAATACTGCTAAAGCAAAATAAGACTAGTAGCGGCAATAAAGTTGACAACATTTACGCCCGCAACAAATTGTGTTCTACTCATGCAAAGAGAACTACGCATAGACCTAGCTCATGATGCCACTATTGGGGAACGTTGCAAAAAACAAAAAATTTCCTACGATTTCACCAAGATCCATCTATGAGTTCATCTAGCAACGAGTGATCGGATTGCATCTACATACCTTTGTAGATCACGCGCAGAAGCGTTCAAAGAACGGGGATGAGGAAGTCGTACTCGACGTGATCCAAATCACCGGAGATCCTAGCGCCGAACGGACGGCACCTCCGTGTTCAACACACGTACGGTCAGCGTGACGTCCCCTCCTTCTTGATCCAGCAAAGGGGGGAGGAGAGGTTGATGAAGATCCAGCAGCACGACGGTGTGGTGGTGGATGCAGGGGTCACCGCAGCAGGGCTTCGCCGTTCTACTACGAGAGGGAGAGGTGTAGCAGGGGAGAGGGAGGCGCCAAGACTCAAGGGTGCGGCTGCCCCCTCCCCCCCTTTATATAGGCCCCCTAGGGGGTGCGCCAGCCCTAGGAGATGGGATCT
>NC_041380.1:488336893-488426432 GCF_002162155.2 Triticum dicoccoides
CCCCCAAGCCAGGTGGGGCGCCCCCCCACCCTAGGGTTCCCAACCCTAGGCGCATGGGGTGGGCCAAGGGGGGCGCACCAGCCCACTATGGGCTGGTTCCCCTCCCCACTTTGGCCCATGGGGCCCTCCGGGATGGGTGGCTCCACCCGGTGGACCCCCGGGACCCTTCCGGTGGTCCCGGTACAATACCGGTGACCCCCGAAACTCTCCCGATGGCCGAAACTGCACTTCCTATATATAATTCTTCACCTCCAGACCATTCCGGAACTCCTCGTGACGTCCGGGATCTCATCCGGGACTCCGAACAATTTTCGGGTTACTGCATATTATATCTCTACAACCCTAGCGTCACCGAACCTTAAGTGTGTAGACCCTACGGGTTCGGGAGACATGTAGACATGACCGAGATGGCTCTCCGGTCAATAACCAACAGCGGGATCTGGATACCCATGTTGGCTCCCACATGCTCCTCGATGATCTCATCGGATGAACCACGATGTCGAGGATTCAAGCAACCCCGTATACAATTCCGTTTGTCAATCGGTATGTTACTTGCCCGAGATTCGATCGTCGGTATCCCAATACCTCGTTCAATCTCATCCTTCTTGATCCAGCAAGGGGGGGAGGAGAGGTTGATGAAGATCCAGCAGCACGACGGCGTGGTGGTGGATGCACGGGTCACCGCAGCAGGGCTTCGCCGTTCTACTACGAGAGGGAGAGGTGTAGCAGGGGAGAGGGAGGCGCCAAGACTCAAGGGTGTGGCTGCCCCCTCCCCCCTTTATATAGGCCCCCTAGGGGGTGCGCCGGCCCTAGGAGATGGGATCTCCTAGGGGGGCGGCCAAGGGGTGGAGTGCCCCCCAAGCCAGGTGGGGCGCCCCCCACCCTAGGGTTCCCAACCCTAGGCGCATGGGGTGGGCCAAGGGGGGTGCACCAGCCCACTATGGGCTGGTTCCCCTCCCCACTTCGGCCCATGGGGCCCTCCGGGATGGGTGGCCCCACCCGGTGGACCCCCGGGACCCTTTCGGTGGTCCCGGTACAATACCGGTGACCCCCGAAACTCTCCCGATGGCCGAAACTGCACTTCCTATATATAATTCTTCACCTCCGGACCATTCCGGAACTCCTCGTGACGTCCGGAATCTCATCCGGGACTCCTAACAACTTTCGGGTTACTGCATATTATATCTCTACAACCCTAGCGTCACCGAACCTTAAGTGTGTAGACCCTACGGGTTCGGGAGACATGTAGACATGACCGAGATGGCTCTCCGGTCAATAACCAACAGCGGGATCTGGATACCCATGTTGGCTCCCACATGCTCCTCGATGATCTCAACAGATGAACCACGATGTCGAGGATTCAAGCAACCCCGTATACAATTCCCTTTGTCAATCGGTACGTTACTTGCCCGAGATTCGATCGTTGATATCCCAATACCTCGTTCAATCTCGTTACCGGCAAGTCACTTTACTCGTACCGTAATGCATGATCCCGTGACCAGACACTTGGTCACTTTGAGCTCATTATGATGATGCATTACCGAGTGGGCCCAGAGATACCTCTCCATTATACGGAGTGACAAATCCCAGTCTTGATCCGTGTCAACCCAACACCACTTTCGGAGATACCCATAGTATACCTTTATAGTCACCCAGTTACGTTGTGACGTTTGGTACACCCAAAGCACTCCTACGGCATCCGGGAGTTACACGATCTCATGGTCTAAGGAAAAGATACTTGACATTGGAAAAACTCTAGCAAACGAACTATACGATCTTGTGCTAAGTTTAGGATTGGGTCTTGTCCATCACATCATTCTCCTAATGACGTGATCTCGTTATCAATGACATCCAATGTCCATAGTCAGGGAACCATGACTATCTATTGATCAACGAGCTAGTCAACTAGAGGCTTACTAGGGACATGTTGGTGTCTATGTATTCACACATGTATTACGATTTCCGGATAACACAATTATAGCATGAATAAAAGACAATTATCATGAACAAGGAAATATAATAATAATCCTTTTATTATTGCCTCTAGGGCATATTTCCAACACCCTAGGGTTGGAAACCTAGGTGGGGGCGCAGCCCCTCCCCTCCCCCTATATATACTTGAGGTTTTGGGCTGCAATAGACACGATTCAATCTCCTTCTTGGCGCAGCCCTACCCCTCTCCCTCCTCGTCTCTTGTGGTGCTTGGCGAAGCCCTACTGGAGTACCACGCTCCTCCACCACCACCACGCCGTCGTGCTGCTGCTGGATGGAGTCTTCCCCAACCTCTCCTTCTCCCCTTGCTGGATCAAGGCGTAGGAGAGGTCACCGGGCTGTACGTGTGTTGAACACGGAGGTGCCGTCCGTTCGGCACTAGGATCATCGGTGATTTGAATCACGACGAGTACAACTCCATCAACCCCGTTCACTTGAACGCTTCCGCTTAGCGATCTACAAGGGTATGTAGATGCACTCTCCTTCCCCTCGTTGCTAGATTACTCCATAGATTGATCTTGGTGATGCATAGAAAATTTTGAATTTCTGCTACGTTCTCCAACAGTGGTATCAGAGCTAGGTCTATGCGTAGTTACTATGCACGAGTAGAACACAAAGTAGTTGTGGGCGTCGATATTGTCAATTATCTTGCCGTTACTAGTCTTATCTTGATTCGGCAGCATCGTGGGATGAAGCGGCCCGGACCAACCTTACACGTACGCTTACGTAAGACCGGTTCCACCGACTGACATGCACTAGTTGCATAAGGTGGCTGGTGGGTGTCTGTCTCTCCCACTTTAGTCGGATCGGATTCGATGAACAGGGTCCTTATGAAGGGTAAATAGAAATTGGCAATTCACGTTGTGGTTTTGGCGTAGGTAAGAAACGTTCTTGCTAGAAACCTATAGCAGCCACGTAAAAAACTTGCAACAACAATTAGAGGACGTCTAACTTGTTTTTGCAGCAAGTGTTTTGTGATGTGATATGGCCAAAGGATGTGATGAATGAAATATATGTGGTGTATGAGATCAGGTTCTTGTAATAGGAATCACGACTTGCATGTCGATGAGTACAACCGGCAGGAGCCATAGGAGTTGTCTTTATTTTTTGTATGACCTGCGTGTCATTGAGAAACGCCATGTAAATTACTTTACTTTATTGCTAAATGTGTTAGCCATAGTAGTAGAAGTAATAGTTGGCGAGCAACTTCATGGAGACACGATGATGGAGATCATGATGATGGAGATCATGGTGTCATGCCGGTGACAAGATGATCATGGAGCCCCAAGATGGAGATCAAAGGAGCTATATAATATTGGCCATATCATGTCACTATTATTTGATTGCATGTGATGTTTATCATGTTTTTGCATCTTGTTTACTTAGAACGAAGATGATCCCTCATAATAATTTCAAGAAAGTGTTCCCCCTAACTGTGCACCATTGCGACAGTTCGTTGTTTCGAAGCACCACGTGATGATCGGGTGTGATAGATTCCAACATTCACATACAACGGGTGTAAGACAGATTTACACATGCAAACACTTAGGTTGACTTGACGAGCCTAGCATGTACAGACATGGCCTCGGAACACAGAAGACCGAAAGGTCGAACATGAGTCGTATAGAAGATACGATCAACATGAAGATGTTCACCGATGTTGACTAGTCCGTCTCACGTGATGATCGGACACGGCCTAGTTGACTCGGATCATGTAATCACTTAGATGACTAGAGGGATGTCTATCTGAGTGGGAGTTCATAAGATGAACTTAATTATCCTGAACATAGTCAAAAGGTCTTCGCAAATTATGTCGTGGCTCGCGCTTCAGTTCTACTGTTTAGATATGTTCCTGGAGAAAATTTAGTTGAAAGTTGATAGTAGCAATTATGCGGACTAGGTCCGTAAACTGAGGATTGTCCTCATTGCTTCATAGAAGGCTTGTGTCCTTAATGCACCGCTCAGTGTGCTGAACCTCGAACGTCGTCTGTGGATGTTGCGAACATCTGACATACACATTTTGATAACTACGTGATAGTTCAGTTAAGCGGTTTAGAGTTGAGGCACCGAAGACGTTCTGAAACGTCGCGAAACATATGAGATGTTTCGAGGGCTGAAATTTGGATTTCAGGCTCGTGCCCACGTCAAGAGGTATAAGACCCCCGACGATTCTCTTAGCCTGCAAACTAAGGGAGAAAAGCTCAATTGTTGAGCTTGTGCTCATATTGTCTGAGTACAACAATCATTTGAATCGAGTGGGAGTTGATCTTCCAGATGAGATAGTGATGTTTCTCCGAAGTCATTACCACCAGGCTACTAGAGCTTCGTGATGAACCATAATATATCAGGGACATATATGATGATCCTTGAGATATTCGCGATGTTTGACACCACAAAAGTAGAAATCAAGAAGGAGCATCAATTGTTGATGGTTGGTGAAACCACTAGTTTCAAGAAGGGCAAGGACAAGAAGGGATACTTCATGAAACGACAAATCAGCTGCTGCTCTAGTGAAGAAACCCAAGGTTGAACCCAAACCCGAGACTAAGTGCTTCTGTAATAAGGGGAACAACCACTGGAGCAGAATTACCCTAGATACTTGGTAGATGAGTGTTGGGGAACGTAGCATAAATTCAAAATTTTCCTACATGTCACCAAGATCAATCTATGGAGTCATCTAGCAATGAGGGAGGAGTGGATCTACATACCCTTGTAGATCGCGCGCGGAAGCATTCAAGAGAACGGGGTTGATGGAGTCGTACTCGTCGTGATCCAAATCATCGATGATCCTAGCGCCGAACGGACGGCACCTCCGCGTTCAACACACGTACGGAGCAGCGACGTCTCCTCCTTCTTGATCCAGCAAGGGGGGAGGAGAGGTTGATGGAGATCCAACAACACGATGGCGTGGTGGTGGAAGTAGCGGGATTCCAACAGGGCTTCGCCAAGCGCTGCGGGAGGAGGGAGATGTGTCATGGGAGGGAGAGGGAGGCGCCAGGGCTTAGGTTGGGCTGCCCTCCCTTCCCCCCACTATATATAGGGCCAAGGGAGGGGGGGGGGCGCAGCCTTGGCCCTTCCTCCAAGGAAGGGTGCGGCCAGGGAGGAGTCCCTCCTCCCCAAGGCACCTCGGAGGTGCCTTCCCCCTTTAGGACTCTTCCTCTCCCTTGATTCTTGGCGCATGGGCCTCTTGGGGCTGGTGCCCTTGGCCCATATAGGCCAATGCGCACCCCCTACAGCCCATGTGGCCCCCGGGGCAGGTGGCCCCACCCGGTGGACCCCCGGGACCCTTCCGGTGGTCCCGGTACAATACCGGTGACCCCGAAACTTGTCTCGATGGCCGAAATAGCACTTCCTATATATAATTCTTTACCTACGGACCCTTTCGGAGCTCCTCGTGACGTCCGGGATCTCATCCGGGACTCCAAACAACTTTCGGGTTACCGCATACTAATATCTCTATAACCCTAGCATCACCAAACCTTAAGTGTGTAGACCCTACGGGTTCGGGAGACATGCAGACATGACCGAGATGACTCTCCGGTCAATAACCAACAGCGGGATCTAGATACCCATGTTGGCTCCCACATGTTCCACGATGATCTCATCGGATGAACCACGATGTCAAGGACTTAATCAATCCCGTATACAATTCCCTTTGTCTAGCGGTATGATACTTGCCCGAGATTTGATCGTCGGTATCCCGATACCTTGTTCAATCTCGTTACCGGCAAGTCTCTTTTACTTGTTCCGTAACACATCATCCCGTGATCAACTCCTTGATCACATTGTGCACATTATGATGATGTCCTACCGAGTGGGCCCAGAGATACCTCTCCGTTTACACGGAGTGACAAATCCCAGTCTCGATTCGTGCCAACCCAACAGACACTTTCGGAGATACTCGTAGTGCACCTTTATAGTCACCCAGTTACGTTGTGACGTTTGGTACACCCAAAGCATTCCTATGGTATCCGGGAGTTGCACAATCTCATGGTCTAAGGAAATGATACTTGACATTAGAAAAGCTTTAGCATACAAACTACATGATCTTGTGCTAGGCTTAGGATTGGGTCTTGTCCATCACATCATTCTCCTAATGATGTGATCCCGTTATCAATGACATCCAATGTCCATGGTCAAGAAACTGTAACCATCTATTAATCAACGAGCTAGTCAACTAGAGGCTTACTAGGGACATGGTGTTGTCTATGTATCCACACATGTATCTGAGTTTCCTATCAATACAATTATAGCATGGATAATAAACGATTATCATGAACAAGGAAATATAATAATAATCAATTTATTATTGCCTCTAGGGCATATTTCCAATAGTCTCCCACTTGCACTAGAGTCAATAATCTAGTTCACATCATCATGTGATTAACACTCACAGGTCACATCGCCATGTGACCAACATCCAAAGAGTTTACTAGTGTCACTAAACTAGTTCACATCATCATGTGATTAAGACTCAATGAGTTCTGGGTTTGATCATGTTTTGCTTGTGAGAGAGGTTTTAGTCAACGGGTCTGCAACATTCAGATCCGTATGTACTTCGCAAATTTCTATGTCATCTTGTAGATGCGACTACTATGCTACATTTGGAGCTATTCCAAACAACTATTCTACTATACGAATCCAGTTTACTATTCCGAATAATCTGGATTAGTGTCAAAGTTTGCATCGGCGTAACCCTTTACGATGAACTCTTTTACCACCTCCATAATCGAGAAAATTCCTTAGTCCACTAGTTACTAAGGATAACTTTGACCGCTGTCTTGTGATCCATTCTTGTATCACTCTTGTACCCCTTGACTGACTCATGGCAAGGCACACTTCAGGTGCGGTACACAACATAGCATACTGTAGAGAGCCTATGATAAAAGCATAGGGGACGACCTTCGTCCTTCCTCTTTCTTCTGCCGTGGTCGAGCTTTAAGTCTTAACTTCATACCTTACAACTCAGGCAAGAACTCCTTCTTTGACTGATCCATCTTGAACACCTTCAAGATCATGTCAAGGTATGTGCTCATTTGAAAGTACCATTAAGAATTTTGATCTATCCTTATAGATCTTGATGCTCAATGTTCAAGTAGCTTAATCCAGGCTTTCCATTGAAAAATACTTTCCAAATAACCCTATATGATTTCCAGAAATTCTACGTCATTTCTGATCAACAATATGTCAACATATATTTATCAGAAATTCTATAGTGCTCCCACTCACTTCTTTGGAAATACAAGTTTCTCATAAACTTTGTATACACCCAAAACTTTGATCATCTTATCAAAGCATACATTCCAACTCCGAGATGCTTACTCCAGTCCCTAGAAGGATTGCTGGAGCTTTGCATACTTATTGGCATCTTTCAGGATTGAAAAAACCTTCCGGTTTGTATCACATACAACCTTTCCTCAAAAAAACGTTGAGGAAACAATGTTTTGACATCCTATCTGCAAGATTTCATAAATAATGCAGTAATCGCTAATATAATTCCAACAGACTCTTAGCATCGCTACGAGTGAGAAAGTCTCATCGTAGTCAACTCCTTGAACTTGTCGGAAAACATTTTAACGACAGGTCGAGCTTTCTTAATGGTGACATTTACCATCATTGTCCGTCTTCCTTTTAAAATCCATCTGCACTCAACAGCCTTACGACGATCGAGCTGTTCTGCCAAAGTCTACACTTTGTTTTCATACATGGATCCTCTCTCGGATTTTATGGCCTCGAGCCATTTATCGGAATCCGGGCCCACCATCGCTTCTCCATAGCTCGTAGGTTCATTGTTGTCTAGCAACATGACTTCCAAGATAGGATTACGTACCACTCTGAAGTAGTACGCATCCTTGTCATCCCACGAGGTTTGGTAGTGACTTGATCTGAAGTTTCATGATCACTATCATAAGCTTCCACTTCAATTGGTGTAGGTGCCACAGGAACAACTCCCTGTGCTCTGCCACACACTAGTTGAAGAGACGGTTCAATAACCTCATCAAGTCTCCACCATCCTCCCACTCAATTCTTTCGAGAGAAACTTTTCCTCGTGAAAGGACCCGATTCTAGAAACAATCCCTTATTGCTTTCGGATCTGAGACAGGAGGTATACCCAACTGTTTTGGGTGTCCTATGAATATGCATTTATCCGCTTTGGGTTCGAGCTTATCAGCCTGAAACTTTTTCACATAAGCATCGCAGCCCCAAACTTTTAAGAAATGACAGCTTAGGTTTCTCTAAACCATAGTTCATACGGTGTCATCTCATCGGAATTACGTGGTGCCCTATTTAAAGTGAATGTGGTTGTCTCTAATGCCTAACCCATAAATTATCGTGGTAATTCGATAAGAGACATCATGGTATGCATCATATCCAATAGGGTGCAGTTATGATGTTCGGACACACCATCACACTATGGTGTTCCAAGCTGTATTAGTTGTGAAACAATTTCCACAATGTCTTAATTCTGTGCCAAACTCGTAATTCAGATATTCATCTCTATGATCATATCATAGATATTTTATCCTCTTGTCACGACGATCTTTCAACTTCACCCTGAAATTACTTGAACCTTTCAATAATTCAGACTCATGATTCATCAAGTAAATATACTCAACATCTACTCAAATCATCTGTGAAGTAAGAACATAACGATATCCACTACATGCCTCAGCACTCATTGGACTGCACACATCAAAATGTATTACTTCCAACAAGTTGCTTTCTAGTTCCATTTTACTGAAAATGAGGCTTTCAGTCATCTTGCCCATGTGGTATGATTTGCATGTCTCAAGTGATTCAAAATCAAGTGTGTCCAAACGCTCCATTTGCATGGAGTTTCTTCATGCATATACACCAATAGACATGGTCCGCATGCCTCAAACTTTTCAAAAACGAGTGAGCCCAAAGATCCATCAACATGGAGCTTCTTCATGCGTTTAATACCGATATGACTTACGTGGCAGTCCCACAAGTAGGTGGTACTATCATTACTATCTTATATCTTTTGGCATGAACATGTGTATCACTATGATCGAGATTGAATGAACCATTCATTTTAGGTGCAAGACCATTGAAGGTATTATTCAAATAAACAGAGTAACCATTATTCTCCTTAAATGAATAACCATATTGCGATAGACATAATCCAGTCATGTCTATGCTCAACGCAAACACCAAATAACAATTATTTAGGTTTTAATACCAATCTCGATGGTAGAGGGAGCGTACGATATTTGATCAACCTTGGAAATACTTCCAACACATATCGTCATCTCACCTTTAGCTAGTCTCCGTTTATTCCGTAGCTTTTATTTCGAGTTACTAACACTTAGCAACTGAACCGGTATCTAATACCCTGGTGCTACTAGGAGTACTAGTAAAGTACACATTAACACAATGTATATCCAATATACTTCTATCGACCTTGCCAGCCTTCTCATCTACCAAGTATCTAGGGTAATTCTGCTCCAATGGCTGTTCCCCTTATTACAGAAGCACTCAGTCTCGGGTTTGGGTTCAACCTTGGGTTTCTTCACTAGAGCAGCAACTGAATTGCCATTTCATGAAGTATCCCTTTGTTCCCTTGCCCTTCTTGAAACTAGTGGTTTCACCAACCATCAACAATTGATGCTCCTTCTTGATTTCTACTTCCGCGGTGTCAAACATCGCGAATATCTCAAGGATCATCATATATGTCCCTGATATATCATAGTTCATCATGAAGCTCTAGCAGCTTGGTGGTAATGACTTCGGAGAACCATCACTATTTCATCTGGAAGATCAACTCCCACTCGATTCAAGCGATTGTTGTACTCAGACAATCTGAGCACAAGCACAACAATTGAGCTTTTCTCCTTAGTTTGCAGGCTAAGAAAATTGTCGGAGGTCTTATACCTCTTGACGTGGGCACGAGCCTGAAATCCCAATTTCAGCCCTCGAAACATCTCATATGTTTCGCGATGTTTCAAAACGTCTTCGGTGCCTCAACTCTAAACCGTTTAACTGAACTATCACGTAGTTATCAAAATGTGTATGTCAGATGTTCGCAACATCCACAGACAACGTTCGAGGTTCAGCACACTGAGCGGTGCATTAAGGACATAAGCCTTCTATGAAGCAATGAGGACAATCCTCAGTTTACGGACCTAGTCCGCATAATTGCTACTATCAACTTTCAACTAAATTTTCTCTATGAACATATCTAAACAGTAGAACTGAAGTGCGAGCTACGACATAATTTGCGAAGACCTTTTGACTATGTTCAGGATAATTAAGTTCATCTTATGAACTCCCACTCAGATAGACATCCCTCTAGTCATCTAAGTGGTTACATGATCCGAGTCAACTAGGCCGTGTCCGATCATCACGTGAGACAGACTAGTCATCATCGGTGAACATCTTCATGTTGATCGTATCTACCATACGACTCATGCTCGACCTTTCGGTCTTCTGTGTTCCGAGGCCATGTCTGTACACATGCTAGGCTCGTCAAGTCAACCTAAGTGTTTCGCGTGTGTAAATCTGTCTTACACCCGTTGTATGTGAACGTTAGAATCTATCACACCCGATCATCACGTGGTGCTTCGAAACAACGAACTGTCGCAACGGTGCACAGTTAGGGGGAACACTTTCTTGAAATTTTTAATGAGGGATCATCTTATTTACTACCGTCGTTCTAAGTAAACAAGATGTATAAACATGATAAACATCACATGCAATCAAATAATAGTGACATGATATGACCAATATCATATAGCTCCTTTGATCTCCATCTTGGGGCTCCATGATCATCTTGTCACCGGCATGACACCATGATCTCCATCATCATGATCTCCATCATCGTGTCTCCATGAAGTTGTCACGTCATCTATTACTTCTACTACTACAGCTAACGGTTAGCAATAAAGTAAAGTAATTACATGACGTTTATGTTGACACGCAGGTCATAAATAAATTAAGACAACTCCTATGGCTCCTGCCGGTTGTCATACTCATCGACATGCAAGTCGTGATTCCTATTACAAGAACATGATCAATCTCATACATCACATATATCATTCATCACATCCTTTTGGCCATATGAAATCACATGGCATATGCTGCAAGAACAAGTTAGACGTCCTCTAATTGTTGTTGCAAGTTTTTTTACCTGGCTGCTATAGGTTTAAAAAAACCTCATTGTTGGTGAAATACAGTGTCCCTAGTAAATATTCCCTAGAGGCAATAATAAATTGGTTATTATTATATTTCCTTGTTCATGATAATCGTTTATTATCCATGCTAGAATTGTATTGATAGGAAACTCAGATACATGTGTGGATACATAGACAACACAGTGTCCCTAGTAAGCCTCTAGTTGACTAGCTCGTTGATCAATAGATGGTTACGGTTTCCTGACCATGGACATTGGATGTCGTTGATAATGGGATCACATCATTAGGAGAATGATGCGATGGACAAGACCCAATCCTAAGCCTAGCACAAGATCGTGTAGTTCGTATGCTAAAGCTTTTCTAATGTCAAGTATCATTTCCTTAGACCATGAGATTGTGCAACTCCCGGATACCGTAGGAATGCTTTGGGTATGCCAAACGTCACAACGTAAATGGGTGGCTATAAAGGTACACTACAGGTATCTCCGAAAGTGTCTGTTGGGTTGGCATGAATCGAGACTGGGATTTGTCACTCCGTGTGACGGAGAGGTATCTCTGGGCCCACTCGGTAGGACATCATCATAATGTGCACAATGTGATCAAGGAGTTGATCACGGGATGATGTGTTATAGAACGAGTAAAGAGACTTGCCGGTAACGAGATTGAACAAGGTATCGGGATACCGACGATCGAATCTCGGGCAAGTATCGTACCGCTAGACAAAGGGAATTGTATACGGGATTGATTAAGTCCTTGACATCGTGGTTCATCCGATGAGATCATCGTGGAACATGTGGGAGCCAACATGGGTATCCAGATCCCGCTGTTGGTTATTGACCGGAGAGTCATCTCGGTCATGTCTGCATGTCTCCCGAACCCGTAGGGTCTACACACTTAAGGTTCGATGATGCTAGGGTTATAGGGAATAGATATACATGGTTACCGAATGTTGTTCGGAGTCCCGGATGAGATCCCAGACGTCACGAGGAGTTCCGGAATGTCCGGCGGTAAAGATTTATATATGGGAAGTCATGTTTTGTTCGCCGGAAAAGTTTCGGGTTTTATCGGTAATGTACTGGGACCACCGGGAGGGTCCCGGTGGTCCACCAAGTGGGGCCACCAGCCCCGGAGGGCTGCATGGTCCAAGTGTGGGAGGGGACCAGCCCCAGGTGGGCTGGTGCGCCCCCCACCAAGGCCCAAGGCGCACGGGAGAGTGGAAGGGGGCAAACCCTAGGCTTAGATGGGCCTAAGGCCCACCTAGTGGTGCGCCCCCCTCTCTTCCCCCTTGGCCGCCCCCCTAGATGGGATCTAGGGCTGGCCGCCACCCCTAGGGGTGGAAACCTAGGTGGGGGCGCAGCCCCTCCCCTCCCCCTATATATACTTGAGGTTTTGGGCTGCCATAGACACGATTCAATCTCCTTCTTGGCGCAGCCCTACCCCTCTCCCTCCTCGTCTCTTGCGGTGCTTGGCGAAGCCCTGCTGGAGTACCACGCTCCTCCACCACCACCATGCCGTCGTGCTGCTGCTGGATGGAGTCTTCCCCAACCTCTCCTTCTCCCCTTGCTGGATCAAGGCGTAGGAGACGTCACCGGGCTGTACGTGTGTTGAACACGGAGGTGCCGTCCGTTCAGCACTAGGATCATCGGTGATTTGAATCACGACGAGTACGACTCCATCAACCCCGTTCACTTGAACGCTTCCGCTTAGCGATCTACAAGGGTATGTAGATGCACTCTCCTTCCCCTCGTTGCTAGATTACTCCATAGATTGATCTTGGTGATGCGTAGAAAATTTTGAATTTCTGCTACGTTCTCCAACACATCCTTCAACACATAACCAAGAAACCTTCGGAAATCATTTACCTCAACCTTCGAAAAGCATCCGTTATACGAGTTATGGCAATACTCCCGAACTCTCGCCCCAATACTGGGTGGCGTCGAGGTTATCTCACCAACAACTGCATAAAAGAGATTTTCGATGTCGGCGAAACTCAGGTATTCCAGAACTGTAATGATAAAATTGTGACAACAACACCTTGGAGCTCAACTCCCCGGGACACTTCCACAACCCCTAAATGTCAAGAGGCACCAAGAACAATGTTCTCGTCACAAAACCATCGGAACGATTCCAAGATACCCGCGTGATCCTAATTTTTTTTCATGAAATTTGAGAAGAGAAGGGTCAAAACTCTACATCAGGAGGCCTCACCAGAGCGACGAAGGGACTGAGGAGTAAAAAGAATCCTACTCTCCGATATATATAATCCTATAAAACTCAAAACATTTTTCTAGACTCAACAACGCCAATGATTCGATCAAGCAGGGGGCTCCTAAGTCGGGGAAGGCTCTGATTACCAACTTGAAATGCCCACGATGCGGTTATATCTCCCACGTGTCGGAGCACGACTTAGAGACATAACCACATTGTAGGCAATGTCGCAAGAGGGGTAATCTTTACACATCCCATGTACTGAATAAGAAAGAGGTACAGGGTTGGCTTACAATCGCCACTTCAAACAATACATAAAAATAGCATTACAATCATCCAGAATACAATCAAGGTCCGACTACGGAACCAAAATAAAAAAAGACTACCCCTAATGCAAAAGATCCCCGATCGCCCCAACTAGCTCCACTACTGATCAACTGGGAACGGAACAACATAACGAACATGATCTTCATCGAGCTCCTCCTTGAGCTCGGTTGCGTCACCTGCACGATATCATCGGCGCCTGCAAGCTGGTTTTGGAAGTATCTGTGAGTCACGGGGACTCAGCAATCTCACACCCTCGCGATCAAGACTATTTAAGCTTATGGGTAGGGAAAGGTATGAGGAGGAGCTGCAGCAAGCACTAGCAAATATGGTGGCTAACTTATGTAAATGAGAGCGAGAAGAGAAGGCAAGCATGGTCGAGAATCTATGATCAAGAAGTGATCCTGAAACTACTTACGTTCAAGCATAACTCCAACACCGTGTTCACTTCCCGGACTCCGCCGGAAAGAGACCATCACGGCTACACACGCGGTTGATCCATTTTAAATTAAGTTAAGTGTCAAGTTTTCTACAACCGGACATTAACAAATTCCCATCTGCCCACAACCGTGGGCACGGCTTTCGAAAGTTCAAATCCCTGCAGGGTGTCCCAACTTAGCCCATCACAAGCTCTCACGGTCAACGAAGGATATTCCTTCTCCCAAGATGACCCGATCAGACTCGAAATCCCGGTTACAAGACATTTCGACGATGGTAAAACAAGACCAGCAAAGCCACCCGAATGTGCCGACAAATCCCGATAGGAGCTGCACATATCTCGTCCTCAGGGCACCCCAGATAAGCAATCCGTACAACTAAAACCAGCCCTCGAGTTTCCCCGAGGTGGCACTGCAAGGGGCTCTAGTTTGGACCAACACTCAGAGGAGCACTGGCCCAGAGGGTTAAAATAAAGATGACCCTTGAGTCTGCAGAACCCAAGGGAAAAAGGCTTAGGTGGCAAATGGTAAAACCGATATTGGGCCTTGCTGGAAGAGTTTTATTCAAAGCGAACTGTCAAGGGGTTCCCATTATAACCCAACCGTGTAAGGAACGCGAAATCAAGGAACATAACACCGGTATGACGGAAACTAGGGAGGCAAGAGTGGAACAAAACACCAGGCATAAGGCCGAGCCTTCCACCCTTTACCAAGTATATAGATGCATTAATTAAATAAGAGGTATTGTTATAGCCCAACAAATATCCATGTTCCAACAAGGAACAAACTCCAATCTTCACCTGCAACTAACAAACGCTATAAGAGGGGCTGAGCAAAGCGGTAACATAGCCAAACAACGGTTTGCTAGGACAAGGTGGGTTAGAGGCTTGGCTTAGCAATATGGGAGGCATGATAAAGCAAGTGGTAGGTATCGCAGCATAGGCATAGCAATGGAGCGAGCAACTAGCAAGCAAAGATAGAAGTGATTTCGAGGGTATGGTCATCTTGCCTGAGATCCCGCAAGGAAGAAGAACGAGTCCACGACGAAGACAAACGGACGTAGTTGAACGAATCCTCACAACTCCGGAACGGAACCGAAGCTAACGAGGGAAACAACCCGGAAAGAAGCAAACAACATAGTAAACAACCATCACATAAACATGGCATGATGCACAACCAAGTATGATGCATGTCCGGTTTAAATATGCATGGCATGGCAAAGGGCACAAACAAAACTACAAGTTAAATGGAGCTCAATATGCAATGAGTTCTCTCTTGTTTATGTACCCAATAATACTAAACATATTGGCGGAACACCACATCAATTATTTAGTTCTCTCTCATTTATGTACCCAACAATATTAAATGTTGTTAAACATGGCAAGAGGGTGAAGCATAAAGAAATTATCTATTTAGGCAAGTTTAAATGAGGCCGGAACGCCAAACAACAATTCCGGTAAATCCCCATATGCATTTAGCAAACTAATGCAAACAACAATTTTAAACATTTAAATGTTATTAACATGATGCGAATGACATGTGCAAGTTTATGCAAGTTTTATGGAAATGTTGATAAGAGCATTATGAAGCATTTGTCATCGTGGCGGAAACAAAAGGGATGCCACGACAACGACAACGGAAAAGGTGCCACGGCAACATTCCAGTTCCGACAACTCATTGAGACGTCGGTGCAAAAGAAAATGTGGCGGGAGCGTGTAAAAGATGGTGGGGGTGATCCCGGTTACCGGGTTCCCACGGGTCGACGACGGTGACAAGGCAAAAGAGGGGCAACATGCACCGACAATTCGAGCATGGAGCAAGCACGAGCATCTCATACATCACACATGCATTCGTTCACGGGCGCTCGTCTCGGGGTTATACCTTCGAAGCGTGCGTTATCGGAGGGGTTCGAGTTCGATGCGGTGTAGGGGAAGTAGACGTTCTCGGGACATTCGTAGTGGAAGTAGTCGCTCTCGCACGCTCTAGGGTTGACGGTAGAGGTTCTTGCGATCTCGACGATGGTAGTGGTACATGTTTATCGTAGCACGAGTTTCCGTAGATGTTCGGGGTCACGGCTATGAACTTGATGCATCGTTGAGCTTGGCGTCCGAGGAATTCCGCGTAGTCGTACACGAGCCATAGTCGAACTTGACGGTTCTGTTACACGGTTCTTCGGAGAAGGTAGTTGTTCTCGGTTCGGAGACGAGCTTGACGGATCCAAGGGCTCCGGCCATCGGGGTACTTGGCGCAACGCCGTGTAGTCGTACACATTCCGTAGATGTTCATGTCATCGGTGTCGGGGTACTTGGGGTCTTCGGACTTTCCGGTCCCGTTCTTGCGACGGCAGTCGTTCACGTTCGTTCGGAGAGGTACTTGGTCTTGCGAAGAGGTACTTGGCGGTAGTGGTACTTGGCGCAAATCCACGGAGACGGTCTTGGCAGGCAACGAGCAGTGACACGGTCGATAGCAGCTTCGCTGGAACAGGGGAACGATGAAGGCGCAGGAACGGCGGGCCTCCGGCGTGGCAGGGATCTTAGGTGGCTGCGGCTGGATGGGTTCGAGCACTGCTGCGGGGAGCTCCTCTCCCGTATGGCGCGTCGCGCGAGGCTGAGTCCACCGGAAGGAGGAGGTCAGGCGCTGCTCGAAGCATCAAGGGGGCGGCCATGGCGCTTGGAGCTCCTGTTGGCGGCAACGAAGAGAGGCGGTGGCGTCGTAGGCCGGCGGGCACTTGAGGGCACGGGGCGGTGCAGGGATCCTGCGGCATGAGATGAACGGCGCAGCTCGAGCTTGAAGGGGAACGAGGCAGCGAGGGGCTGGCTGGCGACGACTCTGCTCCAGTGGGCGTGCGGCTCCCGGCGGAGCTCGGGCTCCCGGTGAGGAAGACGAACGGGGAGGAGGAGAGAGGGGGATTGTGCAGCGTGCGTTGCATGAGGGAGAGAGCGAAAGGAGGGAGTAGGGATTGAGAGGAAGGGAAACGAGGTGGGAGGCAGCGCTAGGAGATCGAAGAGAGAGGAGGGGGGATCGAGCACGTCTCGTGGCTCGATGCGTGCGTATGGGTGTTGGCGGCGGTGGATGAGGACGAGAGGGAGAGGGAGTCGGGCTCCCTGGTGCCTAGGGTTGGGTTAGGTTAGGTGGGCTTAGGGTTAACAGGGGAAAGACTGGGCCTTGGCCTTGGGCCGAATGGGCCGGCCTAGCTATAGGTTGCGGCTGGCGCAGCAGGGGAGGCCCAGCTAGCTCTCTTCTCTCTCCTCTTGCTTCTAAAAAAACAGAGAAGTAGAAGAAAGGAAAAAGGAGAGAAGAGAAGGTTGGAAGAGGAATTTGGACAAGCGGTTAATTTTCTTGGACTAAACAAAAATAAGTTTGACCCAAGAAAATTAGAAACGGCAAGATTGAAAGATATAAATTTAAACTCATTTGAATTTAATTCAAATGGGTTTAAACTGGGACTTGGTAAAAGGAAGGTCCAAAAATGTTGAGGTTTTTGGTGGAATTCCGGAAAACGACGAAAGAATTTACGGACAAGGTTCGAGATTAAGAAGCGAGATAACAAAGGCATGGGGAAATTTTGCAAGTGTGTTTTAGGTGATTCCATAAGAATGGATTATTTATCATAGCTCCCTAATATTGGGAGGGTATGTTATAAAGAGAACTCACCATGTGAATTCCCTCGGTTTAAATGGATCGAAGATCCATACGATTTATTTAGTTGAGTTAAGAAAAAGAAAAGACATGATGGCATGATGACATGATGCAATGCACACGATGCAAAGATGAATGCAACAGACGAAACAAATCACACAACGAAACCCGAAAACCCTGGAAGACATCTGAAACTCCGGTCTTGGGGCGTTACAGTATTACTGGAGAAAACAAACTTAGGGTGGACCCTCCCACTCCATGCGCGAGCTGGCTCTGTCCCTGATAAATAACACCCCTAGGGCATCGTTTAGACCCATTTTTGTTTAGTTAAAATTTATCCATTATTACAACTTCATGTAAACTCAAGTGTCCAACGACCGCTAGCGCAATACTTAGATTGTTATTATTAATTCTTACTTATTCTTAGTTGCACCTATGGATTAGACCTTCGTGGTCAGGCTAACCGTGCTTCCAGCGTCATTAGTAACTTTGAGAAGATTGGTCAAGGGATTGCTAAGACGCACCATCTAGTGTTTGGTGTATAATTCGGTTAAGGTTGATTTCCACCCAAATCAAACAAGTTCCACTCATCAAAAGATCAAGATAACCTTGTTCTTATCACCAACCGAAACACCATAGACAAAAGAATAGTGACATTATAACAAGAATGCCCACAGATGTAGGAATACAATAAGAGAAGAAAAAAAAATCTACAACTTGTACCATACCAAGCAATAAAAAAAGTGAAAAGGTAATTCTACAAGCCCAAGATAACAAAATGGGTGAGCTTGTCGTCCACTACTTTGCGCCCTAGGCACATAATTCGATCCACCATTGCTATATGTCCCTCAGTGCAAGCAATAACAATGAAGCGCCCACAAAGGTCCCGCATGGGATGTACTAGTAGGCAATGCGGGGTGCGAGCAATAATAACGAATCGCCCTCAAACAATTATGTAAATAATTTTTAAAATTACACAAACAAATTTTAAGAAGGTTTAAATACTTTTTAAAAATATGTAAACATTTTAAATAAGTAAACATATTTAAAATTACAAGAACATTTTGTAAGTATGAATACACGTTCTGAAATATTCATGATTTTTTAAATATATAAATTGTTTTTAAATCACACGACCATTTAAAAAACATAATATTTTTATTTTAACTCTTATTGGAATACATGAATATATTTTACTTACATAAATATTTTAAATATAAATAAATAAAATTTAGACACATGAAATAATAATAAGTTTCATTAATGTTTTTGTAAATACATTTTTTGAAATTTGTGAACCCTTTCTGAATATATGCGAATATTTTTATAACACACAAATATTTAGAATATTTTTCATAAGCTTTTATGCAGAAGAAAAACCTTACTACTTTGATAAGCTTCAATGAGCTCGGCCATGTAGCCCTGCAGGCACGCTTGTTATTAGACGCTCTATGCGTTATATAGCAGCACTGGTTGGCGTTGATCCGCACTCCCTCCGTCACCGAAAACAAGACATATAAGTTTTACCTCAAAAATCAAACTGTGAAATGTTTGACCAATGTTGTAGAAAAAAACCATCAACAGTACAATACAAAAATTACTGTCACTAACTACACAACAAAATACTCCCTCCGTTCCTAAATATAAGTCTTTTTAGACATTTCAAATGGACAACAACATACGGATGTATATAGACATATTTTAAAGTGTAGATTCACTCATTTTACTCCGTACGTAGTCACTTGTTGGAATCTCTAGAAAGACTTATATTTAGGAACGGAAGGAGTATATGTTTATATTATATCTATTTAGTATCGTGGTTGTTGATAGTTTTTCCAATAAACCCGGTCAAACTTTGCATCATGGCTTGAGATAAAATTTATAGAACTTATTTTAGGAGACGGATGAAGTGTAATTTAGCATGCATCCTCTGATCCTTATACCTGAAATCATACCTTTTGCCTCCTCTCCCACGCCGTATTGTTGAGAAATGTTACCTACTGTTACATCGTGGACACCAGGTTACCAGTTCGTCAACACTTGTGATGTGATAAATTTATAAGACGGCCACCAGCATCATGGCAAGAACCTGGATATTCAAATACATTACAAAACACCTAGTTGCAATACACCAATATGCCCTCCTCAATCATCATCATAAATAGATAATTGTCAAAGGCTGAAGGCATCTTAATTTCTCTGAACCACTCCTTTTCGGTGAATTGTGCTGTATGGCCTATGGGAATATGGACTAATCTTGCTGCACTTGCATCCTTTACCATTAAAAGAAAAGGTTGTCTGAAAATGGGTTCAGCTAAGAGCTGTAAAAACATTCAGACTGACAGTTGTTTCTGATTATTCTATGGACATCATCGGCAGTCCAGTCTCCAAATATCACGCTGGACGATATACTGACACCTGTAAGTTGACAAGAATCGACCAATTTTCTTTTGCAGCTAAATGCTCAGCAACATTCAGAATGAAAATTATTTCTGATCATCCTATTGTAGCTTCCTTTGGTGCAAAAATAGCAACAGCGAACCAAAATCAATCAGTCAAGTAAATAGGTTCGACAAAACCGAAGGAAAATCAAGTAATATTTATCATTTGATAATTGAAGGAATAACTCATATATAAGAATATAAGAAATTAGGGCTTGTACATCTTACATACACCATAATTTGCAACAAGACATAAATTCTCTTTTACATAACCCAGTACCATAATTTGCAACAAGACATTAATTCTCTTTTACACAACCCATTAAACATATATGTAACATTGTTGTAATGATTCAAATTTATAACCAGATCAATGATGAAGTTATGCTAAACCTTCATCACTTCTGAACATTTTCAACCCATATCCAAAAGGGAATAAGGGATCATAGTTAGCATCTCCAACATTTATAGGCAGTTGATCAGAAGACCTAAACCACGATACAGGCAATGTACCCACGAAATCATGATCTCCAAAGAGGCAATCAGTAATTCCCATGCCCTCACTTCCAGGTAGCCAGGCAGCAACTAGAGCATCTATCTTCTCCAGAACTTGTGGTTCAATGACCAAAGGCCTTCCAGATACAACAACCACTAGAGTAGGGACTTTACTAGCAACACGAGTAATCAGGTCTGAACCATTAAATGGGATACTAAGGCCAGTTCTATCTCCCAACCCTTCAGCATAAGGAACCTCACCAACTGCAACAATAGCATAAGAAAATTCTCCGCTTTCAATAATAGCCTCTGTTGGGCATTCTTCATACACAACTTCAGTTTCCACACTGACGGATTCTTGTATGGCCTCCAATATACTTGTACCTGTTGGTTTAGATAGCATAAATAGATGTTTCTTAACAAAATATGGCCCAGGGTGCAGATTTTATACTGCTTGTACTAATGAAGCTAAAACTCTTTTTTTATATAAATAGAATAAATAAATTTAATCAAAAGCAGTGATGCATGGCTCAAAAACATTGTGCTATCCGCATGTTAAGGAGCCATTGTGGCTGAACATAATTTTCCACAGAATTGGTTAGTTCAGTAATGATTGGCTAGTAACTGTTCATGGTAGCTTGCACTGTGGAAACTCTAAGCAGTTGTTTGGCTCTCAAATGGTAAATTAGTATCCAAGTGTCTCTTTTATTTATTTTTTGACTTTCAGTACAAACCAAGCAATGCCTTTATAGTCTAAAAATAAAAACAACCATAATATAATACTCCCTCCGTCCCAAAATAAGTGTCTTAACCTTAGTACAACTTTGTACTAAAGCTAGTACAAAGTTGAGACACTTATTTTGGGACGGAGGGAATACTTGAACAGTCCACTGCAAACATCTTATATTTGAACTTAGAAGCAATAATTTCACATCTATAGTCATCATGGCAGTTAAAAATATGGCATAACTACTTAGTGGTTGGAATCTCCAAGGAGCGGACACACAAAAAAAAAATCTGAGGATCAGCAGTTTCTTCAGTACCAAGGCATTGGTAAGTGGATCCTCAAACAAATAAAATCATCCCGACATATTCCTGCAAAGCTGAGTTTTTGCTTACCAAGGGTTATCTTTCCACTGTCTCCATGCCAAGCTATTGTCCATCCACCGCACTGATATCCAATATTGTCAGCATGTGTCCCTGCAACAAGTATTCTTTTTGCATTTTTTGCCAATGGAAGGAAATTCTGCTTCTTGCCATTTTTCAGAAGTACCAAAGACTTTCGAACAGCCTCACGTGCCAGCAGCCGATGCTCCTGAAAGGTAAACAATTTAGCACATCGTATATGGTCACCAATATGTGAGACGATAGAAGCAGAAGAAAAAATCTAACAATTTCACAGTAACAGCGAAAACATAGGTAGGCGAACATGCATGCTACCTTACAACCAACTACATCTAGTAGAGACGGATCTGAAAATGGATGCTCAAACACTCCAGATATGAACTTAACCCTTAGAATCCTCTCAACAGCATCATCAATTCGTGACATTGGTATCTCCCCTGTCTCCACCAAGAACACAAGATCTTCCAAGAATTTCTCAAATCTGTGAGGTATCATAATCTGTAGACTGATCAGAAAATACAAAAGAACGAGTCGCTTGAGAATATATCTTAAATGACCACATGATAACCAATACCATATCCATCCCAGCATTAACTGATTGCGCGACGCAATAGCGATAATCAGACCCTCGAGGCTCACAAAGCCTGTCAATACCCTCCCAGTCTGACACCACAAACCCCTGAAACACATGATGTCATGTTCACAAAATCATTCTTACTATTCAGAGCCGAGGTTTGCATGAATACAACAATAAAAACAACATAGGCTCTACTACCTCGAAGCCTAACTTGCCCTTTAGAACATCCGTGAGCAAATGGCAGCTGGCATGTAACGGCTCCCCGTTCCACTGAGAGTAGGATGCCATGACTGTCGCCACCCCTTGAGCTATGCAATCAGGGTATGGTTTCGTGTGGATCCTCTCCAAATCCTCCGTCGAGCAAATGGCATTCCCCTCATTGACCCCCTTGTCAGTGCCACCATCCCCTACGAAATGCTTGGCACAAGCAAGCACATTGTCCCTGCAAATCACACAGACCCATTTCAACAAACGGGTTGCGGGCAATATACGGAAATCACACTACTAAATCTCACCACTGGAATTACCTGACCGAAGCGAGGAACGGGTAACCGTGAGGGTGGTCTGCCGGTGGCTGGCCCTGCAGGCCAGTGACAATCGTGGTCAACGAGCGCACGATCTCCGGGTCCTCGCTGTAGCTCTCGTAGCATCTCCCCCACCTCGGATCCCTACAGACCTGTACACCGTCCACCAGACCAAACGCACATCAGAAGGACACCCCAAACAGATACCACCGGTTGATTCGGATGCTCTTTTTGTACTATTTGAATTTTTACTCACGGCGACGCAGGGTGCGAAGGCCCAGTGGATGCCGGTGGCGCGGACCTCGAGCGCCGTCGCCTCGCCGATCTTCCGCACGAGCTCCGCATCCCTGGAAGGAAGGAAGTCAACGCGGTGCGGTTCGTAAGCTCCTTTTTTTTTATCCAAAGGAGGCCTAAAACAGAGCGCGGCGAGTGCGGCGGCGTGGTCAACGGACGTCATGTACAGTGAGAGGTGAGCGAGTGGGTACCTGGAGGCCCCGAGGCCGACGTTGTGGGGGAAGACGGTGGCGCCGAAGACGTTGTTGTGGCCGTGGACGGCGTCGGTGCCGTAGAGGATGGGGACGGCGAGGCGGGAGGAGAGGGCGAGGCGCTGCATGTCGTCGACCATGCGGGCCCAGTCGGCCGGGGAGGCGCGGTCGCGGGGCGCGCTGCCGCCGGCGTTGAGGACGCTGCCAGCGGCGAGCTCCGCGAGGGCGCGGGGCGACACCACGGTGCGCTCGATCTGGGCCATCTGGGCCGCCTTCTCCCGCAGCGTCATGCGGCCCAGCAGGTCGCGCACCCGAGCCTCCACCGGCGCCGACGCGTCCTTGTACAGCGGCCGCTCGCCTTGCGCCGCCGCCATGCGGACAAGCAGAGGCGAGGCGAGTGGACTGTGGGAGAAGGGGAGATAGATCGGGCTGGCGAGGAAAACGAGGCTCACTGTCTCACTGTCACTCGCGCCACTTACAGATAGCAGGTGGTTCAAATGCACGGGCCTTTCCAGGAGAGAATATTTGGCGGAAACCAAGTTGCAATGGTAAAATATCAAGTTCGAAAGTTTAGGAGGGTGATATTCTATTAGCATGTGAAATTTCAAGTTCAAACATAAATTCATTACAAGAGACATGCAAAAAAATCCACAATAAATAATGACACTTACCGCTCGGCACTATTTATTATATTAAATTTCTTATGTTAATACCTGTTTGAACTTGGAATTTCACGTGTTAATAGAATAACACCTTCTTAACATATACTATTTTTTTAGAATTTTTTGAAACTTTGAAAAATAGTTTTCATGTGTTTTAATGTAGTTTGGTTTCGGTATGATATTCTCTCTTATGTTGGTGTGCTAGGCTGAGCCAGGTGTCGAATTTTCCCATTTGAAAAAAGTGAATAAGCATTAAGCATTGCAAGCGAAAAAAATGCAAGTAAACTCTTTTTTAAATAGTCACGAGGAGTAAATCCTTATGTGAATATTTTTCATTTGCCGTTGCCTATGAGGCATTGCAGCCTCTACAAAGAGATGTTCAAATGAACCGGAGCTCACGGGTATTACAGGAGAAAAGTCAAAAGATACACACGCATGCAGAGGAAAAAAAACAAGGGGTCACTCCGAGAACCTTTGAAGACACATGTATTGCCAGTTTAATCAAACTGCTTCGGTCAGCCGAGACATACCGAAAGGCAACACACATCAGAGACTGCACTACCTCACGACACATGTGTTGCTGGTGTGGCTGAAAGGTCATGCGCGGTTGAGATGACACCAAGACGCATGTGCGCCACCGTCGGGCGACAAGGGCATCACAAGGCAAAGACACACCGGTAGAGCACTCTCGCATGGAGCACCCTCACCGCACATAAGAGTCATCGTCGTAGTCAAAAGGAATACACCACCAAATGCAACCCCAACCCCACCTAGGTCTGATTTAACCGTAGAGCGGGCTAACTGAGAGCCCGTGGATAGACCTTCCACGTCAGAAACGCCATAGAACTTGGACATGGATCCAACTTATGAGCCTAATAACAACACACGAGGATCCACCACCACCACTGCCATGGCTTGCTCCGCATCGGAAAGAAGACCACCCGCATGGCCGCCATCTGCAAATCCATGAGGCTCAGCAGCACAAACGGAACATCATCCTCTGTCACTAATAACAAGACATTGGTCGCTTAACGATACATCTCAAATGTATTTATATTTTTTGTTTGTTTCATGCTAGTGTTATATTATATTTGCATAATATCGGCATCATTTTTAATCATTTTTCTGAACTAACATATTAATTCAGTTCCCAGAGCCAGTTACTGTTTCCTGTTTTTTTGAACTATTTCAGAAAATCAATTTTTGGGGACGAAAAAAATCAGGAAAAGTTACACCAATAAGTTCCATATCAAGAAGCTTGCAAAGGGAACCGGAGCCACGGAAAGAGACCCTGATTACCTTGGATCCAGTTTTGGACGTAGATAGTTTTTTTTACCTGGAGTGACCCTAGGTTATCGAACCTGCGGAAGTGATGCTTAATTAGCAAGGTGATTTCTGCAAGAACTTGTTACTAAAAGAGTTGTAGTTTCCCTGGCCAAATCACACATGTTGTAAGAAGAAACAATAATAATGAAATGGGCCAGGGCTTAAGGTTTTACCTACAGCCATAGTCACGCTCGAAATCCTATCAAGATAAACAATATGCCATTGATAAAGATTCTAAAAAAAATGCCACTTATTAACATGTCTATATGGGCGATCCGTCCAAATAACCCGACGACCGACTATCGCCGCATTGAGGTTGTTCTATTGTCCAACCGGGGCCCTTTTTTATAAAGTAATAATCAGACCAATGCATTGGTTGTTTAATGACCGCAACTTATATACCCCAGAGACTAGGTTCCAGCTATCGTACTAATCTTATTATTAACAAATTCTTTTTTATAATGCAACAAGCATTAGCTTGAGCATATAATATATAAACTGGTAATACGATAGATATTAAATTAGGAATATTTCAAAGCGATATCTGGATATCACACAAAAACTCAAAAGGAAGTCCCTTTGGATCTCAAGAAAGTACCCGCTACGGTCTGCAGATTCAAAAATAAGGAGAAAGTGCAATTGTAAACCATTGACCATCCATTAGTGCTTTGTCTATAAAGTTTATTCCAAATGTTTGTACAGACAAAGAAATGGAGGACCCACTCACAAAAAAGGGAAATAAATGGAGGGGCCATTCACAAAAAAACAATAAAATTGAGGGCCTTTTGCATTTGGGAAAAATGGTCCCTTGGCATATGCTTGTTTGTCCAGAAGAAAGGCTATACAAAATGCAGTGCTCACGAATCCCAACAAGTTGCATCGCTTCACTTCCATTTCTTCTTTGATGTAGGACAACCATTTTCCCCACCAACGCACCAAACAAGAAAGAGAAGAATTTTACTACTCCTCTCATAATATACATGGCCTTCTAAATCCCGGCCCGATCGGCTCGACCCGACCTGGCTCGGTCTTGCCCACGGCTTGGGCCTGGGCCTAAATTTTGAGCTCGGAGGCTAGGATGGACCGGGCTTGGGCTTTGCATATGTGTGTTTTAAGGAAGAGGCCCGACCCGCTTTTCCATTAATGGGTCGGGCTTGGGTCTGAAATCTAGGCCCGAAGGCCTGGCCTGGCCCTAGGTTTTCTGCTGCGAGCTTTTTAGGCACAACTCAAAGCCCGGCCCAGCAGGACTTATGGACAGGTATAACAGACAGTTCTCACTTTTTTTAGACTCTTGCATACTTTAATTGTCTCGTGGTTTTTTGGTGAAAGAATTGCCATTCGCATGTACTTTATGATTTAGTTTGTTCAAGGCTTATGACAACAGGTTCATAAATTTCATTTGTATTTAAAGATGCAGTACTACCTACGCAAAATTGCAATAAGAGATACATAGAGACAAATGTGTTGGATATATTTTACATGAGTTAAGTGTAGTATTGTGTCATGCATTCTTCAGATATTTGATAGCAACCGTTTGTTTTTTAATAGGATGAACTAAGAGAATTAAATTCGTCATGAACATAGGACTCCAAACTTATATGTTTACTTTTTTATAATGTGGAATATTGATATTAACTCATACTTTGGTTATGTAAGCTACGTGCAATACATGTGTACTTTGCTAGTTTAAAGACAAGTCTATTACAAGTCGTAAGAATTATTGTGCTTTAGTCCATTTTACAATTTCTAGTCATTCCTAGGAAATCCCAGAAGCCCATATGACTCATTCATGCATGACAAGGGAGTGTGAAAAGTTTAACCCTTCCACGATTGTTGAAGGGTGATAGACTAATATATAAAGTGGATTGTTCCGCACATCACAAGAGCCTGAGAAGAAAACTCATATACCTATGCTCCTCCTCCGCAACATCGCCTCGCACGCGTGTCATATTTCATGATAGAGTTGAGCCGAGTCGGTACATTGTGTCTTTCTTTAATAAGTGGGACGGTTTCAACATGGGGCTTATCAGGTTATCGGAGAGTGCTCTCGTTCAACTGTTGAGTTATTCTCCAATGACGCACAACTACTTCCCTGACGTCGGCGACCCTTTTTGTCCCCAGGCCCGTCTGCCCGCGGCCTAGGGTGCGTCGCGTGGCCAAGGGCCCAGCAGGAGGCCCACCAGAGAGCTCTTCGAGGAAGGCCCTCGGGAGGCACACGCCAGCAGGCTTCACCAAGGGCCTCTTGAGGCCCCTCTCGCGAGGCTGCCTCCTAAGGCTGCCCTGAGGCCCCTCGCGGGGTCACACAGCTCTGCGTCTTCACGTGGGTGACACGCGCCATGACAAGCGGCGCCAGGAGCGGTGCCAGCAGGCGCGGGGGAGGCTTTCTCCTTTCATGCTAAGGGAGCAAGGGCAACACACCCATTCCCAAAGCGACCCCCCCCCACAGATTGCCGCTTTGGTGCAAGAAGACCAGGACGACGGGCTCGCCAGGACGGAGGTCATCGCCGAGCCCACCAACGCGTCACGACAGAGAGCTTTAGTAGGCAAAGACCACCTTTCGTCATGATAAGATGCACCCATGTTCCCCTTCAAATTGGACGTTGTGGGAGCCCTTCCCACCATGTGTTTTCGGGGGAAGAGGACCGAAGCCAGTATAAGTATAGGCTAGACTCCACTGTAGAGAGGGATCGGAACTAAACAAACCCCTAGGACGCGCAAGAACCCCTCCTTTGTACTCTCATATTCATCCTCCCTCGCGAGGCAATCCATCCACCAAGCAGGAGTAGGGTTTTACACCGCAAGGTGGCCCGAACCTGGGTAAACTGATGTGTTCGTTGTTCGTCTTTCCCCTCGCTCGTTGTGACGCCCGGATAATTAAGTTACAGTAAACCTCTGTTAATGATGCCACGTCACCACATTACTATTGTTAATCTCGCGTTAGTTCAAAATTGATTCGAAATTCAAATTCAAAAATATGTCAAACAACAAAAGTTTCAAAAGTTGTAACAAAAATGTTCGGGCGGTGCTGAATATTACAAGGGTAATTATAGTAAATAAAACACAATTTTATAAAATCGTTAAATGCCCTAAAATTAATTAAGACAGAAAAGAAAAAGAAATAAAAGAAAAAGAAACTACAAAAACAGAAAACTAAACTAAACTAAAAAGAATAAAAGGCCCCCTCGCCAACTGGGCCAGACGGCCCAGCTCACCGGCCAGGCCGGCCCACCTGGCCCAGCCGGCCGACCTGCCCCTGCCTTATCCCCACGAGGGGGGAAACCCTAACCGACACCCCCCACTCCCCACTCGCTCTCCCCCACCCGCGCTGGATCTGGATCGGGAGCCCGATCCCCTTCTCCCTCCCTTGGCGCCCGACGCCGTCGCCCGTCGCCGCTAGTGGACCGCGCCGGCGCCCGGAGCTCCCCCGCCGGCCTGCTTCCTCCTCCCCACCGGCCTGCTTCCTCGCCGGCGTGTGTCGGGCCTGCTCGGTGCCCCCTCGGGCACCCGTTCGTTTGGGCGCCCGTACCACCGCCCGTTAATGCGTGCCCGTGCCCGTTAAGCCTCCTAGGCCAATGACAAGTGGGGCCCTGCCCCCAGAACGAAAATAAAAAAAAGAAGTAAAAATAGATAATAAATAAAATTATTAATTTAATTAATTAATTAACTTAATTAATTTTGGTTAATTAAACTAAACAATTAATTATAATTAGATAAATCTAATAACTAATTAATTAGTATGACCGTGGGGCCCACACCCTAATTAATACAAATTAGGGTAATTAAATTGTTTAATTAAAAAATGTGTCTCTGACCAGTGGGACCCACTTGTCAGGTTGACCAGTCAACCCTGTTGATTGCTAACGTCAGCATGACCTCCTGCTGATGTCATAAATTCATTTTTGAATTAAATTAAATAATTAATTAAATTCCAGAAATTAATAAAAACTTTGGAAAATCATATAAAATAATCCGTAGCTCGGATGAAAATACTTTGTACATGAAAGTTGCTCAGAACGACGAGACGAATCCGGATACGCAGCCCGTTCGTCCGCCACGCATCCCTAGCATAGCAAACACGCAAACTTTCCCCCTCCGGTTCATTTGTCCGAAAACGCGAAACACCGGGAATACTTTCCCGGATGTTTTCCCCCTTCACCGGTACTGCCTCGTACCGCGTTAGGGCACCCCTAGCACTGATACTTGTCATGCCATGCATCGCTATGCATCTGTTTGATTAATATTTATTGTTTCTTCCCCCTCTTCTCTCGCTAGACACCGAGACCGACGACGCTGCTACCCAGTACGACTACGGTTATTTCAAGATAACATACTTAACAAGATGGATCTTTGTGGCGAAGCGACAGGGCAGGTTGAGACCACCTAGGAGAGAGGTGGGCCTGGCCCTGGTCGGCGTTCGCGGTTATTTCAAGATAACATACTTAACGAGATCTTGGTATTTGATCTAAGTCTGGCTACTGGCCTATACGCACTAACCATCTACGCGGGGACAGTTATGGGCACTCGACGTCGTGGTATTAGCCGAAGCCTTCGTGACGTTAGCGACCAAGCGGCGCGCACCAGGTTGGACTAGAACGCCTACTCTTTTATAAGGGAGGCTAGGTCTGCTCACCGGCCGCGTACGCAACGTGTAGGTGTGCAATGGGCGATGGGCCCAGACCCCTGCGCCATAGGATTTAGACTGGCGTGCTGACCTCTCTGTTGTGCCTAGGTAGGGCTGCGACGTGTTGATCTTCTGAGGCCAGGAATGACCCAGGAGAGTGTGTCCGGCCAAATGGGATCGAGCGTGTTGGGTTATGTGGTGCACCCCTGCAGGGAAGTTAATCTATTCGAATAGCCGTGATCTTCGGTAACAGGACGACTTGGAGTTGTACCTTGACCTTATGACAACTAGAACCGGATACTTAATAAAACACACCCTCCCAAGTGCCAGATACAACCGGTGATCGCTCTCTCACAGGGCGACGAGGGGAGGATCATCAGTTAGGATTACGCTATGCGATGCTACTTGGTGAACTTACCATCTACTCTCTTCTCCTGCTGCAAGATGGAGGTTACCAGAAGCGTAGTTTTCGATAGGACTAGCTATCCCCCTCTTATTCCGGCTTTCTGCAGTTCAGTCCACATATGATACCCTTATTCCATTTGATACCAATGCATACATATGTATGTAGCTCCTTGCTTGCGAGTACTTTGGATGAGTACTCACGGTTGCTTTTCTCCCCCTTTCCCCCCCTTCCTATACTCGATTGCTGCGACCAGAAGTTGGAGCCCAGGAGCCAGACGCCACCGTCGACGACGACTACTACTACTCAGGAGGTGCCTACTACTACGTGCAGTCCGCTGACGATGACCAGGAGTAGTTTAGGAGGATCACAGGCAGGAGGCCTGCGCCTCTTTCGATCTGTATCCCAGTTTGTGCTGGACTTCTTAAGGCAAACTTGTTTAACTTATGTCTGTACTCAGATATTGTTGCTTCCGCTGACTCGTCTATGATCGAGCTCTTGTATTTGAGCCCTCGAGGCCCCTGGCTTGTAATATGATGCTTGTATGACTTATTTTATTTGTAGAGTTGTGTTGTGATATCTTCCCGTGAGTCCCTGATCTTGATCGTACACGTTTGCGTGTATGATTAGTGTAGGATTGAATCAGGAGGCGTCACAAGTTGGTATCAGAGTCGACTGCTTGTAGGAATCCCCCTTCCATATTCCTTGGCCGAAGTTGAGTCTAGACATTACAAAAACTTTTACTAACATGGTTGTGTACCTTATGGGCCCACGTCGCCATCTGGGTGGTATTAGGATCTTTTACTCCTCGATCCTTACTCTGGGACTCTAAACTCTCTCCTACTCGGGTTAAACGATTTTACTAACTCTAACATTAGGATCCTGTGACCACGTTCACCCCAAAGTTGGGTAAGCCCTAGTTATTCTTTAGAGTAGTATTTGAACATTATCGACATTGTCATTTGACTGCTGTGAAAACATCTTTGTTTTTAGATGGAACCCACGAGGCAGGTCGTGCGCCACACGACGGCCATTGGTGCCTCAGGATCACCTGCTGTGTTGGTTGAGATGATGACCTATCTGGGTTATCGCTGGCACCCTGAGTACACCGTCTATGAGGAGTATCAGGACTTCAACCAGGAGCAGTACCGTGCCATCGTCCACCTCTACTCTCGGGAGTATGACTCCACTACCGTGCTGCACACTGCTCATGGTGTTGGAGTGACTATCGACATGGCGGTCCACGATGCTGCTTATGCTGCTCTGACACGTCTTCGTGGAGAGTATCAGGAGTTGGACACCTCCCCCTTCAGGCACATTGCTATCGCATCCGATGTTGGTGCGGAGGGATACTACACTGCTGCCTACTCCACTGTCACCCGAGAGCCCTTCTACCATCAGAACCTGGTTCTGCATGCTGATGGGCTGGATAGAGCTAACCGAGCTCTTCGCCACGAGTTGTACACCACTCGTCAGCACCTTTACCGTGCTCTGACGATGTTGCACCCCTTTGTCGGATCCAGAGAGCTGCCGCATTCTGCGATCTACCCAGCCAGGACCGTGATGCCCCAGGGCGTCGGTTGGCCAGATGTGGGAGGCTACTCTCCCGCACTCGGTCCTCTTCTGCCACTTGAGCATCGGGTTCTGTGCCAGAGTATCCGCGGGCCCCAGGCTACTCGCGTGGAGGTCTTCCCTTCACGTCACTACGAGCTGTCAGGCTACACCTACCTCCACAGTTCCTCCTGGGACTGATGTAGGCTTGCTTGTTAGTGTTATATGCATTCGCCGCGAGCCTACGTGCCGCCTATGATGTTCTTAGTCTGTGTACTGAACTCTGTGTGCCGAACTCTATGCATGATCACTTTTGTAAGATATGCCAACTACTATGCGGTATCTATCGTGTTCCTTTCATTATGCATGTTTCATCATGAATGATTTTTGCCCTTGCAAATTCTCAATGCTGAACTACCCCTGTTATATATTAGCAGGATGGTTAGACCAGGTGGTCGTGGTCGTGGTAACCCTCCCCCACCCCCGCCTGAGTACATGGCTGGGATGATGCAATAGTTTGAGCTGAATCGCCGGTTCATGGAGAATATTATGGCTCAGTTTCCTCGCCCCAATATGAACCAGCAGCCAACCCCAGTAACTCTGTAGGATTTCATGCGCCTGAACCCAACTGTGTACCGCAGCTCAACTCAGCCTCTGGATGCTGATGACTGGCTCCGTGACATCACCTATGAGATGGAGTCTGCTGATGTAGCCCCTGCCAGCTATGCCACCTTTGCTTCCTTCTTCCTGAAGGGACCCGCAGCTCAATGGTGGGACAGCCATAGGCGTACTCTGCCAGTTGGAACAATCATCACCTGGTCAGACTTCCAAGCTGCCTTCCGTGCTCGCTTCATTCCTCAGGGAGTCATGGACCGGAAGAAGCGCGAGTTTCGCAACCTCACTCAGGGCAACAAAACTGTGGAAGCTTATTAGTGGGAGTTTCTGGACTTGTCCCGCTATGCTGAAGAGGACATTGCAATTGATGCACGCAGACAGGAGAAGTTCCGTGATGGCTTTCAAGCTGACATCAAGCTCGCACTTCTAGTGCGTGACTTTGTTGATTTTGCCACCCTGGTGAACAAGGTCATCAATGTCGAAACTAGTCTGCAGGAATACCAGAGCTCTCACAGGCGCAACCGTGACACGGGCTCATCTTCGGGCCCATCTTCGCAGAAGCGTAAGATATGGATTCCCAACAGTATGTACCAGCCAACTGCACCTGCCCCAAGGCAGTCCTATGCTGCACCTCGTCTGCCTACTCCTCCAACTAGGCAGCCAAGGCTTCCAGATCCACCACCCCAAGCTCCTGTTCCCACTCCCAACAATGGTTTGTGCTTCAGGTGTGGTCAACCAGGACACCGTGCTAGGGAATGCAACCAGAACCAGAATCAACTGGCCCTCCCCGCAGCTGGCTGTGGAAACAACCAGCCTTGCGACAACAATGCCAGGTCTTATGGTCGTGTTCATGCCAACCACGTTGATCTTAATGAAGCTCAAGACCAGCCTGCTACTGCGATGGGTACACTCCTCGTAAATTCAGTACCTGCATCTGTTTTATTCGATTCAGGAGCATCGCATTCATTCATGTCAGAAGATTTTGCATACAAGCATGACGTTAAATGTGAGGAGATGAACACTTCGGTATTGGTAAAACCCTGTGGGACAATGTCAAACCTCACTGGTTGGCATCGATGTCCCCGTGGAAATCGAAGGGCTGGAATTCTATGCCTCTCCCATTATCCTGAAGTCGTCTAACATCGACCTCATTCTGGGAATTGATTGGTTGAAAGCGCATACTGCTTCTATAGTTTGCGCCACTAAGGTTGTCCATCTGCTACACCCTTCTGATGAAATAATAGCTTACCAAGCTCATCTAGTTCAGAATGCCGAGGCACGGCATTATGCCTTGAATGCGTTCAACGCTGCACCACTCGAGGGCATTGAAAACATTCCCGTCGTTCATGAATTCCAAGACGTCTCCCCAGAAGAACTTCCAGGGATTCCCCCTGCTAGAGCTGTCGAATTCATCATCGACTTGAAACCTGGCACCACCCCTATAGCTAAACGCCCCTACAAGATGTCGCCGCATGAACTCATTGAGCTTAAGGAGGAAATCAACAAATCTCTTGTCAAAGGTTTCATTTGCCCAAGTTGCTCTCCTTGGGGAGCACCTTCTCTCTTTGTTAAGAAGAAGGATGGGACAAATCGACTAGTCCAAGACTACTGTCCTATAAACCAAGCTACCATTCAGAATAAATACCCTCTTCCTCGGATCAATGATCTTTATGATCAACTGGCTAGTTCATCAGTGTTCTCCAAACTCGACTTGAGATTGGGTTACCACCAGATCCGTGTTCGTGAAGAGGACATCCCAAAAACCGCCTTCGTGACTCCGTATGGGTCATACGAGTACACCGTCATGTCATTCGGCTTAACGAATGCTCCCGCCACTTTCTCTCGCCTGATGAATTATATATTCATGGATTACCTCGACAAGTTTGTCGTGGTTTATCTGGATGATATCCTGGTATTTTCCAAGAACAAGGAAGAACATGCTGGACACCTTCGTCTTGTGCTGGAAAAGCTTCGAGAGCACCAACTCTATGCTAAGTATTCCAAGTGTGAATTCTGGCTCCCCGAAGTAACCTATCTTGGGCATGTCATCTCCAAGGATGGTATTGCCGTCAACCCTGAACGAGTTCAGGCCATTCTCGATTGGACTCCTCCGAAGAATGTCAAGCAAGTCCGAAGTTTTCTCGGTCTCTCTAGCTATTGCCGTCGATTCGTCGAGAACTTCTCCAAGACTGCCAGGCCTCTGACTAATCTGTTGCATAAGGGTGTCAAGTTCGAATGGACAGACAAGTGTCAGGAAAGTTTCCAGGCACTCAAAGACAAGTTGACTTCTGCCCCAGTGCTTGCTCCACCTGATACTAAGAAGGACTTCGTCATTTACTGCGACGCTTCCCGTCAAGGATTAGGATGTGTCCTAATGCAAGAGCGCAGAGTGATTGCTTATGCCTCTCGTCAACTGCACCCTTACGAAGAAAACTATCCAGTTCACGACCTCGAGCTTGCTGCTGTCATTCATGCACTGAAGCAGTGGCGACATTACCTTCTCGGTAATCGTTGCGAAATCTTCACCGACCACCAAAGTCTGAAGTATCTGTTTACTCAGCCAGATCTGAACCTCCGTCAACAAAGATGGATGGAGACTGTTGCAAACTTTGACGTGGGTATATCCTATACCCGGCAAGGCTAATGTAATGGCTGATGGCTTGAGCCGCAAGTCTTACTGCAATCACCTCCAGGTTCACAAAGTTCAGCCCTCGCTTGTTGAAGAATTTAGAAAGCTGAACCTTCATATTGTTCCTCCTGGAGCACTCGCCCCCCTCCCCCAGAGTTTCAGAAGATGAATCTTCGTGTTGTTACTAAGGGTTCTCTAAATACCCTGACTGTCGTACCAGATCTCGTAGCTGGTATAAAGACTATTCAAGGTTCTGACTCTGAAGTCCATAAGATTAAACGTCATCTAGCAGAAGGAAAGCCCTCCTTCTTCTCTATCGCCGATGATGGCGCCTTGTACTTCAAAGGCCGCCTAGTGGTACCACGTTCGAGGAAAAACCTGGATCAGACTAAAGAGGTTATGAAAGAAGCTCATGATACGCCTTTGTCTATTCATCCTGGTAGTACAAAGATGTACCAAGACATCCGTCAAAGATTCTGGTGGTCTAATATGAAGCAAGACATTGCTCGATATGTTGCTGAGTGTGACGTTTGCCGCCGTATCAAAGCGGAGCATGAAAGGCCTGCTGGAACTCTTCAACCTATCTCTATTCCTGAATGGAAATGGGACCATGTTGAAATGGACTTCGTCACTGGATTTCCCAAATCGCAGAAAGGTAATGATGCTATTCTTGTCGTCATTGACCGGCTTTCTAAAGTTGCACATTTTCTGGCGGTCAAAGAGACAATCACTGCTAGTCAGCTTGCTACTCTCTACATGTCCGGAATTGTTTCACTTCACGGTATTCCATTGGTTATCAGTTCAGACCGTGGCAGCTTATTCACTTCAAGATTTTGGGCAAGTTTTCAAGAAGCTATGGGAACTCATCTGTCGTCCAGTACGGTGTTTCATCCTCAGTCGCAAGGACAGGTTGAACATGTCAACCAAGTTCTCGAAGACATGCTTCGAGCTTGTGTAATTTCCTTCGGCAAGAAATGGGAGGAATCTCTTCCATATGTCGAGTTCTCTTATAATAATAGCTATCAAGCTAGTCTGAAGATGTCCCCCTTCGAACTGCTATATGGACGAAAGTGTCGAACCCCTCTGAATTGGTCAGAAACTGGGGAACGTCCACTCTTCGGTCCGGATATTATCCAACAGGCCGAAGAGCAAGTCCGCATTATTCGCGAGAATCTCAAGACTGCTCAGTCACGTCAGAAGAGTCAGTATGACCGTCATCACAAAGACATGGTCTATCAACCTGGCGAAAAGGCTTATCTTCGAGTTACACCAATGAAGGGTGCTCACCGCTTCGGGATCAAGGGCAAGCTAGCTCCTCGCTATATTTGCCCATTCACTATTCTCGAAAGGCGTGGAAAAGTGGCATATCAACTGGAGCTTCCGCCGAACCTGTCTCAGGTTCACGATGTGTTCCACGTGTCACAGCTCCGCCATTGCTTCAAGGATCCAATCCGAGCAGTGGATCATGAAGTGCTCGAATTGCAACATGACCTCTCCTATAAAGAGCATCCGGTCTGCATTCTCGACCAAGCTGAACGCCGCACATGTTAGAAGGCGATCAAGTTCCTCAAGGTCCAGTGGTCGAATCACTCTGAAGACGAAGCCACCTGGGAACGCGAGGATCGTCTTCGCGATGAATACCCCGCACGGTTTCCTTCTACCTCCTAAATCTTGAGACGAGATTTCTTGTAGTGGAGGAGAATTGTGACGCCCGGATAATTAAGCTACAGTAAACCTCTGTTAATGATGCCACGTCACCACAGTTACTGTTGTTAATCTCGCGTTAGTTCAAAACTTATTCGAAATTCAAATTCAAAAATACGTCACACAACAAAAGTTTCAAAAGTTGTAACAAAAATGTTCGGGCGGTGCTGAATATTACAAGGGTAATTATAGTAAATAAAACACAATTTTATAAAATTCTTAAATGCCCTAAAATTAATTAAGACAGAAAAGAAAAAGAAATAAAAGAAAAAGAAACTACAAAAACAGAAAACAAAACAAAGCTAAAAATAATAAAAGGCCCCCTGGCCAACTAGGCTAGACGGCCCAGCTCACCGGCCAGGCCGGCCCACCTGGCCCAGCCGGCCGACCCGCCCCTGCCTTATCCCCACGAGGGGGGGAAACCCTAACCGACACTCCCCCCCACTCCCCACTCGCTCTCCCCCGCCACCGTTGGATCTGGATCGGGAGCCCGATCCCCTTCTCCCTCGCTCGGCGCCCGACGCCGTCGCCCGTCGCCGCCAGTGGACCGCGCCGGCGCCCGGAGCTCCCCCGCCGGCCTGCTTCCTCCTCCCCACCGGCCTGCTTCCCTGCCGGCGTGCGTCGGGCCTGCTCGGTGCCCCCTCGGGCACCCTGTTCGTTTGGGCGCCCGTACCACCGCCCGTTAACGCGTGCCCGTGTCCGTTAAGCCTCCTAGGCCAATGACAAGTGGGGCCCTGCCCCCAAAACGAAAATAAAAAAGAAATAATAAATAAAATTATTAATTTAATTAATTAAAGAATTAATTAACTTAATTAATTTTGGTTAATTAAACTAAACAATTAATTAAACTAATCAATTATAATTAGATTAATCTAATAACTAATTAATTAGTATGACAGTGGGGCCCACACCCTAATTAATACGAATTAGGGTAATTAAATTGTTTAATTAAAAAATGTGTCTCTAACCAGTGGGACCCACTGGTCAGGTTGACCAGTCAACCCTGTTGACTGCTGACGTCAGCATGACCTCATGCTGATGTCATAAATCCATTTTCAAATTAAATTAAATAATTAATTAAATTCCAGAAATTAATAAAAACCTTGGAAAATCATATAAGATAATCCGTAGCTCGGATGAAAATACTTTGTACATGAAAGTTGCTCAGAACGACGAGACGAATTCGGATACGCAGCCCGTTCGTCCGCCACGCATCCCTAGCATAGCAAACACGCAAACTTTCCCCCTCCGGTTCATCTGTCCGAAAACGCAAAACACCGGGAATACTTTCCCGGATGTTTTCCCCCTTCACCGGTACCGCCTCGTACCGCGTTAGGGCACCCCTAGCACCGATACTTGCCATGTCATGCATCGCTATGCATCTGTTTGCTTAATATTTATTGTTTCTTCCCCCTCTTCTCTCGCTAGACACCGAGACCGACACCGCTGCTACCCAGTATGACTACGGTGTTGACGACCCCTCTCTCTTGCCAGAGCAACCAGGCAAGCCCCCCCTTGATCACCAGATATCGCCCACTCTCCTCTATACTGCTTGCATTAGAGTAGTGTAGCCTGTTACTGCTTTCCGTTAATCCTATTCTGATGCATAACCTGTCATTGTTGTTACAACTGTTGATACCTTACCTGCAATCCTAAATGCTTAGTATAGGATGCTAGTTTACCATCAGTGGCCCTACATTCTTGTCCGTCTGCCATGCTATACTATCGGGCCGTGATCACTCGAGAGTTGATCATGGGTATATACCTATACATAATATATGATACTTGTGGTGACTAAAGACGGGTCGGCTCGTAGGAGTACCCGCGAGTGATCCACGGATTGGGTCCGAAAGGACGTTTGTCCCGGCGGCCCTCTGAGTGGATCTTTGTGGCGAAGCGACATGGCAGGTTGAGACCACCTAGGAGAGAGGTGGGCCTGGCCCTGGTCGGCGTTCGCGATTATTTGAAGATAACACATTTAACGAGATCTTGGTATTTGATCTGAGTCTGGCTACTGGCCTATACGCACTAACCATCTACGCGAGGATAGTTATGGGCACTCGACGTCGTGGTATTAGCCGAAGCCTTTGTGACGTCAGCGACTGAGTGGCGCGCGCCGGGTTGGACTGGAACGCCTACTCTTGTATAAGGGAGGCTAGGTCTGCTCACCGGCCGCGTACGCAACATGCAGGTGTGCAATGGGCGATGGGCCCAGACCCCTGCGCCATAGGATTTAGACCGGCGTGCTGACCTCTCTGTTGTGCCTAGGTAGGGCTGCGACGTGTTGATCTTCCGAGGCCGGGCATGACCCAGGAAAGTGTGTCCGGCCAAATGGGATCAAGCATGTTGGGTTATGTGGTGCACCCCTGCAGGGAAGTTAATCTATTCGAATAGCCGTGATCTTCGGTAACAGGACGACTTGGAGTTGTACCTTGACCTTATGACAACTAGAACCGGATACTTAATAAAACACACCCTTCCAAGTGCCAGATACAACCGGTGATCGCTCTCTCACAGGGCGACGAGGGGAGGATCATCGGTTAGGATTATGCTATGCGATGCTACTTGGTGAACTTACCATCTACTTTCTTCTCCTGCTGCAAGATGGAGGTTACCAGAAGCGTAGTCTTCGATAGGACTAGCTATCCCCCTCTTATTCCGGCTTTCTGCAGTTCAGTCCACATATGATACCCTTATTCCATTTGATACCAATGCATACATATGTAGTGTAGCTCCTTGCTTGCGAGTACTTTGGATGAGTACTCACGGTTGCTTTTCTCCCCATTTTTCCCCTTCCTATACTCGATTGCTGCGACCAGAAGTTGGAGCCCAGGAGCCAGACGGCACAGTTGACGATGACTACTACTACTACTCGGGAGGTGCCTACTACTACGTGCAGCCCGCTGACGACGACCAGGAGTAGTTTAGGAGGATCCCAGGCAGGAGGCCTGCGCCTCTTTCGATCTGTATTCCAGTTTGTGCTAGCCTTCTTAAGGCAAACTTGTTTAACTGATGTCTGTACTTAGATATTGTTGCTTCCGCTGACTCGTCTATGATCGAGCTCTTGTATTCGAGCCCTCGAGGCCCCTGGCTTGTAATATGATGCTTGTATGACTTATTTTATTTGTAGAGTTGTGTTGTGATATCTTCCCGTGAGTCCCTGATCTTGATCGTACACGTTTGTGTGTATGATTAGAATCAGGGGGCATCACACTCATGCACGTCGGAGCGCCGCCGTGAGGTTAGAAGGAGCAAGGTAGGGTTCAGCGAGGTCCAGCGAGCGCACCCCGGAGTTCGGACCTTTCTTGCGTCCCCGGAGTCCCAACTCCGACACCAAATGGACATGGATTTTGTTCGCTTTTTGTTTATTCGGGAAGACCACAAAGACGGTTATTTCTGTGTTTTTGTTTGGGTCGGCCGGTGCATCCAATGGGTGTTGGGGAACGTAGTAATTCAAAACATTTCCTACGGTCACGCAAGATCTATCTAGGAGATGCATAGCAATGATACGGGAGAGTGTGTCCATGATACGTCCATTTTGCATAATGCTTTTATATCTATATTTATTGCATTATGGACTGTTATTTCACTTTATGTCACAATACTTATGGCTATTCTCTCTTATTTTACAAGGTTTACATAAGGAGGGAGAATGCCGGCAGGTGGAATTCTGGGCTGGAAAAGGAGCAAATATTAGAGACCTATTCTGCGCAACTCCAAAAGTCCTGAAACTCCACCGAACATCTTAAAACAAATAAAGAAAAATGCTCGCCAAATATGAAGGCCAGGGGGCCCACACCCTGCTCACGAGGGTGGGGGGCGCCCCCCTAGGGCGCGCCCCCTACCTCGTGGGCCCCCTGGTGGCTCTCCGACGTCCATCTTCTCCTATATGAAGTCTTTCGGTGAGAAAAAAATCAGAAGGAACTTTTCGGGACGAGACTCCGCCGCCATGAGGCGGATCCTTGGCGGAACCAATCTAGAGCTCCGGCATAGCTGTTCTGCCGGGGATACTTCCCTCCAGGAGGGGGAAATCATCACCATCGTCATCACCAACGCTCCTCTCATCGGGAGAGGGCAATCTCCATCAACATCTTCACCAGCACCATCTCATCTCCAAACCCTAGTTCATCTCTTGTATCCAATTCTTGTCTCAAAGCCCGGGATTGATGCTAGTAGGTTGCTAGTAGTGTTGATTACTCCTTGTAGTTGATGGTACTAGGTTTATTTGGTGGAAGATCATATGTTCAAATCCTATATGCATATTATTATCCCTATGATTATGAACATGAATATGCTTTGTGAGTAATTATGTTTGTTCCCGAGGACAAGGGAGAAGTCTTGCTATTAGTAGTCATGTGAATTTGGTATTCGTTTGATATTTTGATAAGATGTATGTTGTCTAGCCTCTAGTGGTGTTATGTGAACGTCGACTAAATAACACTTCACCATTATTTGGGCCTAGAGGAAGGTATTGGGAAGTAATAAGTAGATTATGGGTTGCTAGAGTGACAGAAGCTTAAACCCTAGTTTATGTGTTGCTTCGTAAGGGGCTGATTTGGACCCACCTGTTTCATGCTATGGTTAGGTTTACCTTAATACTTTTGTTGTAGTTGTGGATGCTTGCAATAGAGGTTAATCATAAGTGGGATGCTTGTTCAAGTAAGAACAGCACCCAAGCACCAGTCCGCCCACATATCAAATTATCAAAGTATCGAACGCGTATCATATGAACGTGATGAAAACTAGCTTGACGATATTCCCATGTGTCCTCGGGAGCGCTTTTCCTATTATAAGAGTTTGTTCCGGCTTATCCTTTGCTACAAAAGGATTGGGCCACCTTGCTGCACTTTATTTACTTTTGTTACTTGTTGCTCGTTACAATTTATCTTATCACAAAACTATCTGTTACAACTTATTTCAGTACTTGCAGAGAATACCTTGCTGAAAACCGCTTATCATTTCCTTCCGCTCCTCGTTGGGTTCGACACTCTTATTTATCGAAAGGACTACGATAGATCCCCTATACTTGTGGGTCATCAGTCCATGTACCCTCGTAGACCGAAGGCGGAAGCATTTAGTAACGCGGTTGATGTAGTCGAACGTATTCATGATTCAACCGATCCAAGTACCGAACGTACGGCACCTCCGTGTTCAGCACACGCTCAGCACAATGACGTCCCTCGAGCTCTTGATCCAGTGGAGGGTCGAGGGAGAGTTCCGTCAGCATGACGGCGTGGCAATGGTGTCGGTGATGTGATCCTCGCTGGGCTTCGCCTAAGCACTTTGACAATATGGCCGAGGTGGTAAACTGTGGAGGGGGGCACTGCACACGGCTAAGAAATAAGTATTGTGTCTTGGGGTGCCCCTGGCCACGTATATAAAGGAGGGTGAGGAGGAGGCCGGCGGCCAAGGAGGGCGCGCCAAGGGGGGAGTCCAACTAGGATTCCCAATCCTAGTTGGATTCCCTTTCCTACTCCAAGAGGGGGAAGGAGGGAAGGAGAGGGAGAGGGAAAGGAAAGAGGGGGCCGCGCCTCCTCCCCATAGTCCAATTCGGACTGCCTTGGGGGGGGGGGGCACGCCACCTTGTGGCCTGCTCTATCCTACTCCCTTATGGCCCTTTAAGGCCCATAACTTCCCCGGGGGGTTTCGCTAACTCCTGTGTTCCCCGATAAATATCCGAAATGTCCCAAAACCTTTCCGGTGTTCGAATACCTTCGTCCAATATATCAATCTTCACCCCTCAACCATTTCGAGACTCCTCGTCATGTCCATGATCTCATCCGGAACTCTGAACAAACTTCGGTCACCAAAACACATAACTCATAATACAAATTGTCATCAAATGTTAAGTGTGCGGACCCTACGGGTTCGAGAACTATGTAGACATGACCGAGACACATCTCCGGTAATAACCAATAGCGGAACCTGGATGCTCATATTGGCTCCCACATATTCTACAAAGATCTTTATCAGTCAAACCACATAACAACATACGTTATTCCCTTTGTCATCGATATTTTACTTGCCCGAGATTCGATCGTCGGTATCATCATACCTAGTTCAATCTCATTACCGGCAAGTCTCTTTACTCGTTCTGTAATGCATCATCCCGTAACTAACTCATTAGTCACATTGCCTGCAAGGCTTATTGTGATGTGCATTACCGAGAGGGCCCAGAGATACCTCTATGATACACGGAGTGACAAATCCTAATCTCGATCTATGCCAACTCAACAAACACCACCGAAGACACCTATAGAGCATCTTTATGATCACCCAGTTACGTTGTGACGTTTGATAGCATACAAGGTGTTCCTCCGGTATTCGGGAGTTGCATAATCTCATAGTCAAAGGAACATGTATAAGTCATGAAGAAAGCAATAGCAATAAAACTAAATGATCATTATGCTAAGCTAACGGATGGGTATGGTTAGGAAACTTAACGGATCTGCCATATTATCTAATGATGTGATCCCATTCATCAAATGACAACACGTGTCTATGGTTAGGAAACTTAACCATCTTTGATTAATGAGCTAGTCAAGTAGAGGCATACTAGGGACACTCTGTTTGTCTATGTATTCACACATGTACTAAGTTTCCAGTTAATACAATTCTAGCATGAATAATAAACATTTATCATGATATAAGGAAATATAAATAACAACTTTATTATTGCCTCTAGGGCATATTTCCTTCAGTCTCCCACTTGCACTAGAGTAAATAATCTAGATTACATAGTAATGATTCTAACACCCATGGAGTCTTATTGCTGATCATGTTTTGCTCGTGGAATAGGCTTAGTCAACGGGTCTGCAACACTCAGGTCTGTATGTATTTTGCAAATATCTACGTCTCCCGCCTTGACTTGATCGCGGATGGAATTGAATCGTCTCTTGATGTGTTTGGTTCTCTTGTGAAATCTGGATTCCTTCGCCAAGGCTATTGCTCCAGTATTGTCACGAAAGATTTTCATTGGACCCGATGCACTAGGTATGACACCTAGATCGGATATGAACTCCTTCATCCAGACTCCTTCATTTGTTGCTTCTGAAGCAGCTATGTACTTTGCTTCACACGTAGGTCCCGCCACGACGCTCTGCTTGGAACTGCACCAACTGACAGCTCCACCATTCAATATAAATACATATCCTGTTTGTGAATTAGAGCCATCCGGATCAGTGTCAAAGCTTGCATCAACGTAACCATTTACGACGAGCTCTTTGTCACCTCCATAAACAAGAAACATATCCTTAGTCCTTTTCTGGTATTTCAGGATGTTCTCGACCGCTGTTCAGTGGTCCACTCGTGGATTACTTTGGTACCTCCCTGCTAAACATATAGCAAGGCACACATCAGGTCTGGTACACAACATTGCATACATGATAGAACCTATGGCTGAGGCATAGGGAATGACTTTCATTTTCTCTCTATCTTCCGCAGTGGTCGGGCATTGAGTCTGACTCAACTTCACACCTTGTAACACATGCAAGAACCCTTTCTTTGACTGATCCATTTTGAACTTCTTCAAAACTTTATCAAGGTATGTGCTTTGTGAAAGTCCAATTAAGCGTCTTGATCTATCTCTATAGATCTTGATGCCCAATATATAAGCAGCTTCACCGAGGTCTTTCATTTAAAAATTCTTATTCAAGTATCCTTTTATGCTATCCAGAAATTTTGTATTATTTTCAATCAACAATATGTCATCCACATATAATATTAGAAATGCTACAGAGCTCCCACTCACTTTCTTGTAAATACAGGCTTCTCCAAAAGTCTGTATAAAACCATATGCTTTGGTCACACTATCAAAGCGTATATTCCAACTCCGAGAGGCTTGCACCAGTCCATAAATGGATCGCTGGAGCTTGCACACTTTGTTAGCACCTTTAGGATCGACAAAACCTTCTGGTTGCATCATATACAACTCTTCTTTAAGATATCCATTAAGGAATGCAGTTTTGACATCCATTTGCCAAATTTCATAATCATAAAATGCGGCAATTGCTAACATGATTCGGACAGACTTAAGCATCGCTACGGGTGAGAAGGTCTCATCGTAGTCAACTCCTTGAACTTGTTGAAAACCTTTCGCAACAAGTCGAGCTTTGTAGACAGTAACATTACTGTCTGAAAGATCGAGGATGTCGCCTAGAGGGGGGTGAATAGGCGCTTTAAAATAATTATGGTTTAGGCTTGAACAAATGCGGAATAAACCTAGCAGTTAATTTGCCAAGCACAAAACCTAAAACAACTAGGCTCACCTATGTGCACCAACAACTTATGCTAAGCAATATAAGCAACTATGTGATAGCAAGATATATGACAAAGAACAATATGGCTATCACAAAGTAAAGTGCATAAGTAAAGTGCATAAGTAAAGGGCTCGGGTAAGAGATAACCGAGGCACGCGGAGACGACGATGTATCCTGAAGTTCACACCCTTGCGGGTGCTAATCTCCGTTTGGAGCGGTGTGGAGGCACAATGCTCCCCAAGAAGCCACTAGGGCCACCGTAATCTCCTCACGCCCTCGCACAATGCAAGATGTCGTGATTCCACTAAGGGACCCTTGAGGGCGGTCACCGAACCCGTACAAATGGCAACCCTTGGGGGCGGTCACCGAACCCGTACACTTTGGCAACCCTTGGGGCGGTCACCGGTACCCGTCAAATTGCTCGGGGCGATCTCCACAACCTAATTGGAGACTCCGACGCTTGCCCGGAGCTTTACACCACAATGATTGAGCTCCGAACACCACCAACCGTCTAGGGCGCCCAAGCACCCAAGAGGAACAAGCTTCCCAACTTGTAACTTCCACGTATCACCGTGGACAACTCAAACCGATGCACAAATGCAATGGCAAGGGCACATAGAGTGCCCAAGTCCTTCTCTCTCAAATCCCACCAAAGCAACTAATGCTAGGGAGGAAAGTGAGAGGAAGAACAAGAAGGAGAACACCAAGAACTACAAGATCTAGATCCAAGGGGTTCCCCTCACATAGAGGAGAAAGTGATTGGTGGAAGTGTGGATCTAGATCTCCTCTCTCTTTTCCCTCAAAAACTAGCAAGAATCCATGGAGTGAGAGTTAGCATGCTCAAAGAAGGTCAAGAATGGGGGCAAAAACGAGCTCAAGAGATAGGGAACCATTGGGGAAGAAGACCCCCTTAAATAGGTCCCCACGAATCTGCCCGTTATGTATAGAATAACATAGGAGCTGTACAACCTCTATGAGCACTGGTACAACCGGTAACAGGCAATAAGCGGTACAACCGGCCCACAACCGCCCAACAACCGCACCACAACAGAGACTAGTCCGGTGGTAGAGTGATACATGGCCGGTACAACCTCCGGACCAATTCTGGAGCGGTACAACCGCTCCAAACACCGGTTGTACCGGTCAACCGGTACAACCTCTCCATGGGGCGGTACAACCTCTCTGTGTAAAACAGGTAATATCAAAACAGCCACAACTTTCGCATACGAGCTCCGAATTCAACGAAATCAAGTTTGTTGGAAAGCTAGAGATAAGGGCTAACACAATATTGATAGAAAAAACAATAAGGAGCAAATAATAAAAGGCCCATAAGAAAATGGTGAGAACCCTTCCTCGAATAAGACCGGTAAAAACTCCAACACCGAAAACGCAAAAGAAGATGCAAATGAAATCTGTTTTCGATGAACTCGAGCTTGTCCAGCAGAAGACCATGAGATACAAATATCACAAGGAGAAGAACCAAACAAGAACCAAGAGAGATGATGCAAGGATGCAATGGTTTGAGCTCTCGACGAACGATACGATCAAGCTACTCACTAGAGAGCCCCCCTTGATAGTACGGCAATCGATCCTACAACCCGGTCTCCCAACTACCACTATGAGACCGGTAAAATAGAAAACCTATCACGGGCAAACCTTTGTCTTGCACATAGTCCACTTGAGCTAGATGATGACGATCTTGACTTCCTCAAGTTGGACCACCTTTCTTGATTGTGTTGGCTCGATGAAGACTAGTTGATTGCTCCCCCATACTCCACTATGGGTGAGCCACTCTTCTGCACATCTTCACAATTCCATTGACACCACAATGGACGGCAAGCTTCAAGCTTGATTGCTCCCCATACTCCATTATGGGTGAGCCACTCTTCGTGTTGCGCCACTTGAGCTTGCACACTGCAAACTTGATGATGATCACCACTTGATGTCATCCTACATGGGTTGTATGAGATCTTCCACTTGACGCAAGACCATGGAAGCATACCTAACCCCACAAAGAACCCTCACTAGACCATGGGTTAGTACACAAAGCATAATGGACAATGCTTAATCTTGATCAACCTTGATCCCTCTCGGTACTTCTTCTACACTTTGTGAGTTGATCAACTTGATTCACTCTTGACTTAGTCTTGATCAACCTTGAATCTTTCCAACTCTCTTCATTTGGATGATGTCTTGAAGGTAAACATGAATGATCACACAATCTTATTCTTCAAGACATGCTTGCAATAAGCTCAACTCACATAATGACCAATCTTTGGATAATTCCTTGAAAAGCACTTTGGCCATCTCATAAACTCCTTGAAACCAACACATGGACTTCAAGACAATCCTATGGACAAATCCTTCAAATATAACTCAAGGCAACCGTTAGTCCATAGAGATTGTCATCAATTACCAAAACCACACATGGGGGCACCGCATGTCCTTTCAATCTCCCCCATTTTGGTAATTGATGACAATCACTTTCAAGAGAGTTTATATAAGGAATTATGCATCACCATGTAATGCAACAACCAATAATGCATGTGTATGAGATGCAAATGCTTAGGAACAAAACCAAAGCAAGAAGAAATAACTTTGAAGACTTCTGCACAAAACTCTCTGAAACTTCTCCCCCATTGGCATCGATTGCCAAAATGGGCGAAAATCTTAGAGGGCCAATATAAATCATGGTCCTCCATAAATTGTGTATTTCTCAACAAGAGAGTGGAATGCACTACACATATCCAGCTGTCAATACTTGGAGGAAGACAAACTATATTGAGGCCCAAAGATTGCAACAGAAAGATATGCCACAAGGACATAACAAAGAGAGACACAAGCAATCAAAAGATACCAATTGAAGCAAGCAATCAAAGGATATCAACTGAACCAACTAGACCAAAGATCCTACGAGCCACGTGATAAAGGATATTATGATATGAGCAAATGAGTGTTCTAAAGAAACTAGAGAAGCTCCCCATGATTTGTGCACATATAAGAATATTTGTATTTGGATACAAAGTGCACAAAATAGGATCATAGCTCCCCCAAAATCAATAGAAACTTACAACAAGTGCAAGTGAGCATATAGGAAACAAAGCCTAGTAGTTGCAACAAACACATGGTTGAGCAACAAGTAAAATAGGCAACTTAAGAATGGGCTCAACCAAAATGATGTGTGTGAGTCAAGGCAATGCACTTGAGAAGACTAATGTACGGATGAGCATTAGGCATCAAAAAAGTCTTGAAAGAATGAGGCACATGGTGCAAGGCCTATCATTCCCACACACAACTAGCAAATGGGTTCACAAGCTTACTAATAAGCATATAAAGAACCTATGCTTGTGACAACCCGTGGTGAAGATAGAAGATGAAAGCCTCATCAAGACGAGGGATACCAATTAAGATGGCAAAAGCCTCGTAAAGATAAGTATGAGGAAAATAATCTTCACCACACACAAGAGTGCATCAAGATGCAACGATAGAAGACACGCACTCAAGGCAAAAGCTTTCACGGAGCCACCAAAGAAATAACATAAGAAAGACAAGGTGGACGTGAAAGAAGGGATATCATCTAGAGATGTAATTTCTCTCAAGTGTATAAGGTTCAAGGTAGACAAAATCATGATGATATATATCTACAAAGAAGGATGTACACCCGAAATAGTTACAACATGAAGGAACAAGATATCCAAAAGGAAGTCATAGATATACCGATAAGATATTTGCTTGGAAGCATAGCACATGGCTAGATATGGTCTTATTGTATATAAATGAATTCCACACACCCATCAAAGACATCACAACTAGCAACATGAGATCATCGTTGAGATGCTTTGAGAAAGGAAACAAGTATCATAAGAAGGAATGAATAGCATGCCAAGATGCAACCTACACAAGGTTGAATGCAAGAAAATAATGCATGACAAGATACTTGTTACCGAGATATCTTTGGAAGGATGTAGAAGAAACCAATTGAAGGTAGTAGATAGTAGTTCATTGAGCATCCTAGCTTGACTCCAATAAGCTCATGGTGACACCGCCTTCCTTGTGAGTGAGCCGAGCATCCAATGTATCTCCAATTGTTCCTAGAACAACAACACAAACAAAATGGTACCCAACCTCATTGGGACCAAAGAGTTAGAGAACCAACAATACATAGGACAAACTCCACATAAATATGTGCATGTAGATATGAAAATGAATTTCATGCACATCTCATCAAATTTGAGACTTGGAGGAGTTTCCCCTATATATTGGGTCAAAGAAAGAAAGCATGCCAAAGAGACTGCATGAAGTTAATATACATGCTCAATACTTTCAAGAACCGAAACCAAATGACAAGGAAATACCAAGTGAAGAAGAGATACCAAATGAATAAAACATCACTTGGAGGAAATCCATAAGAGATACATCAATGAATGAGACATCCATTGATACCCACTAAAAAGAATGATGTCAAACTCCCAAAAGAGAGAATGGTTCCAAACAAACCAAGTGCTCTACAAAGTTTCGTGATGGCACAAAGTACCAAAAAGAAACGGTTTGCATTCCACCAACACACACTTGATAAGGATCACAAGGTGAGCGTTCTAAGAAAGTAGGATAGCTCCCCCGCGAGTTGTGCATTATAGAGAATTCGCATTTGAGTAAAAAATGCACAAGGTAGGATCACCACTTTCACTATATCAAGAAAACACTTAGACAAGATCAAGAAAACAACAAGATCCTCAAGTGGCACGGAAGGCAATGGGAGTTGACACAAACTTGGCAAGAGATAAGGTGAATAAAAAGCAAACGCCAATGTGAAGATGATCAATAAATTCTACCACACATAAGTGAGAACCAATTGTCAAAAGACAAGAATTATTTGGAAATAATTCCCGGTGGTAGATAGCAAGGATATCCGACATCATCTTCACACCAAACACAAGCAAATTGCAACTTGTAGAGCTAACATGCCACCTAGGAAAAAGATAATTTACAATATCAATTATAGGTGACAATATCTCAAATATACACATTTTCTAGGCTTGTAATATGCACATAGCATATTACTCCCCCATAATGTGATACCAAAAAGAACTTAACAAGAGGCAATAAGAGTATCCAACAAGAGATAATTAATGGACTATTTAAAATTTGAATTTCTCATGAGAAGACATACCACATAGCGACTAGATAATCTTGTAATATCAATACTAGATGGTATTCCTCATGTACACACACTTATAGGATTGTGAGGTGCACGAAGCACATCATTCCCCCATAATGGGATGTTCCATTAATCTCTCACAAGGGCCAACCAAGAAATAAACAAGATGCAAAAGGCTCAACGCATGACACACATGTACATGATGTGCAAACCAACACACACATACTTGATTGCTCAAGATAATCAAGTTGGAAGCACAACATATACAAACACATGCAAGGAACAAAACCAAAACATGCAAGGGGGCAAGTAACTTTCAATGAAGCAATTTAAGTACAAGTTACCACAAGGAGGCACATTGGATATAAGATATAAACTTGATGATTCAATTGACTTGGCTTGAGACAATAAGAATGATGATGTCCACTTAATTCTTCATAATGTAGCCAAGTCTCCAATGCCCTCCAACAACACCTATTGATCAAGTTTGAGCTTGTTGGTCCCCAACCAAGTTGGGTCCTAAGAGGTTAGTCACAATAGGCTTGGCTACCCAAATGGTTCCTTTCTTGACACCACTTTGAGTACCAACAAACTTGGCAAACACATTGCCAACCTTATCCTTCCCAAGAGAATAGATATCATCAATTATAATTGGGTTGGATAAGGTACTGTTGGGTTTCGTAGTAATTTCAAAATTTTCCTACGCACACGCAAGATCATGGTGATGCATAGCAATGAGAGGGGAGAGTGATGTCTACGTACCCACGCAGACCGACTGCGGAAGCGTTGACACAACGTAGAGGAAGTAGTCGTACATCTTCACGATCCAACCGATCAAGCACCGAAACTACGGCACCTCCGAGTTTGAGCACACGTTCAGCTCGATGACGATCCCCGGACTCCGATCCAGCAAAGTGTCGGGGAAGAGTTCTGTCAGCACGACGGCGTGGTGACGATCTTGATGTACTACAGCAGCAGGGCTTCGCCTAAACTCCGCTATAGTATTATCGAGGACTATGGTGGTTGGGGGCGCCGCACACGGCTAAGGAATAGATCATGTGGATCAACTTGTGTGTTTCTGGGGTGACTCTGCCTCAGTATATAAAGGACTAGAGGGGGGGAGGCTGGCCGGCCAAGCTTGGCGCGCTAGGAGAGTCCTACTCCCTCTAGGAGTAGGATCCCCCCCCCCAATCCTAGTTGTAATAGGATTCACGGAGGGGGAAAAGAGAGAGAGGGGGTCGGCCACCTCTCCTAGTCCTAATAGGACTAGGGGAAGGGGGAGGAGCTCAGCCCATGTAGGGCTGCCGTTTCTCTTTTCCACTAAGGCCCATCATGGCCCATTTAGCTCCCGGGGGGTTCCGGTAACCTTCCCGGTACTCCGGTAAAATCCCGATTTCACCCGGAACACTTCCGATATCCAAACTTAGGCTTCCAATATATCAATCTTTACGTCTCGACCATTTCGAGACTCCTCGTCATGTCCATGATCATATCCGGGACTCCGAACAAACTTCGGTACATCAAAATTCATAAACTCATAATATAACTGTCATCGTAACCTTAAGCGTGCGGACCCTACGGGTTCGAGAACAATGTAGACATGACCGAGACACATCTCCGGTCAATAAACAATAGCGGGACCTGGATGCCCATATTGGCTCCTACATATTTACGAAGATCTTTATCGGTCAGACCGCATAACAACATACGTTGTTCCCTTTGTCATCGGTATGTTACTTGCCCGAGATTCGATCGTCGGTATCCAATACCTAGTTCAATCTCGTTACCGGCAAGTCTCTTTACTCGTTCCGTAATACATCATCTCACAACTAACATATTAGTTGTAATGCTTGCAAGGCTTATGTGATGTGCATTACCGAGAGGGCCCAGAGATACCTCTCCGACAATCGGAGTGACAAATCCTAATCTCGAAATACGCCAACCCAACATGTACCTTTGGAGACACCTGTAGTACTCCTTTATAATCACCCAGTTACATTGTGACGTTTGGTAGTACCCAAAGTGTTCCTCCGGCAAACGGGAGTTGCATAATCTCATAGTTATAGGAACATGTATAAGTCATGAAAAAGCAATAGCAACATACTAAACGATCGGGTGGAATGGGTCATGTCAATCAGATCATTCAACTAATGATGTGACCTCGTTAATCAAATAACAACACTTTGTTCATGGTTAGGAAACATAACCATCTTTGATTAACGAGCTAGTCAAGTAGAGGCATACTAGTGACACTAAGTTTGTCTATGTATTCACACATGTATTATGTTTTCGGTTAATACAATTCTAGCATGAATAATAAACATTTATCATGATATAAGGAAATAAATAATAACTTTATTATTGCCTCTAGGGCATATTTCCTTCAGTCTCCCACTTGCACTAGAGTCAATAATCTAGATTATACTGTAATGATTCTAACACCCATGGAGCCTTGGTGCTGATCATGTTTTGCTCGTGGAAGAGGCTTAGTCAACGGGTCTGCAACATTCAGATCCGTATGTATCTTCCAAATTTCTATGTCTCCCACCTGGACTAGATCCCGGATGGAGTTGAAGCGTCTCTTGATGTGCTTGGTCCTTTTGTGAAATCTGGATTCCTTTGCCAAGGCAATTGCACCAGTATTGTCACAAAAGATTTTCATTGGACCCGATGCACTAGGTATGACACCTAGATCGGATATGAACTCCTTCATCCAGACTCCTTCGTTCGCTGCTTCCGAAGCAGCTATGTACTCCGCTTCACATGTAGATCCCGCTACGACGCTTTGTTTAGAACTGCACCAACTGACAGCTCCACCGTTCAATGTAAACACGTATCCGGTTTCGATTTAGAATCGTCCGGATCAGTGTCAAAGCTTGCATCAACGTAACCTTTTACAGTGAGCTCTTTGTCACCTCCATATACGAGAAGCATATCCTTAGTCCTTTTCAGGTATTTCAGGATGTTCTTGACCGCTGTCCAGTGATCCACTCCTGGATTACTTTAGTACCTCCCTGCTAGGCTTATAGCAAGGCACACATCAGGTCTGGTACACAGCATTGCATACATGATAGATCCTATCGCTGATGCATAGGGAACATCTTTCATATTCTCTCTATCTTCTGAAGTGGTCGGGCATTGAGTCTTACTCAATTTCACACCTTGTAACACAGGCAAGAATCCTTTCTTTGCTTGATCCATTTTGAACTTCTTCAAAATTTTGTCAAGGTATGTTGTTTGTGAAAGTCCAATTAAGCGTTTTGATCTATCTCTATAGATCTTTATGCCTAATATGTAAGCAGCTTCACCGAGGTCTTTCATTGAAAAACTCTTATTCAAGTATCCCTTTATGCTATCCAGAAATTCTATATCATTTCCAATTAGTAATATGTCATCCACATATAATATCAGAAATGCTACAGAGCTCCCACTCACTTTCTTGTAAATACAGGCTTCTCTGAAAGTCTGTATAAAACCAAATGCTTTGATCACACTATCAAAGCGTTTATTCCAACTCCGAGAGGCTTGCACCAGTCCATAAATGGATCGCTGGAGCTTGCACACTTTGTTAGCTCCTTTTGGATCGACAAAACCTTCTGGTTGCATCATATACAACTCTTCTTCCAGAAATCCATTCAGGAATGCAGTTTTGACATCCATTTGCCAAATTTCATAATCATAAAATGCGGCAATTGCTAACATGATTCGGACGGACTTAAGCATCGCTACGGGTGAGAAGGTCTCATCGTAGTCAATCCCTTGAACTTGCCGAAAACCTTTCGCGACAAGTCGAGCTTTGTAGACAGTAACATTACCATCAGCGTCAGTCTTCTTCTTGAAGATCCATTTATTCTCAATTGCTTGCCGATCATCGGGCAAGTCAACCAAAGTCCATACTTTGTTCTCATACATGGATCCCATCTCAGATTTTATGGCTTCAAGCCACTTTGCGGAATCTGGGCTCACCATCGCTTCTTCATAATTCGTAGGTTCATCATGATCTAGAAGCATGACTTCCAGAACAGGATTACCGTACCACTCTGGTGCGGATCTTACTCTGGTTGATCTACGAGGTTCAGTAGTATCTTGATCTGAAGTTTCATGATCATTATCATTAGCTTCCTCACTAACTGGTGTAGGTGTCACTGAAATAGTTTTCTGTGATGTACTACTTTCCAGTAAGGGAGAAGGTACAGTTACCTCGTCAAGTTCTACTTTCCTCCCACTCACTTCTTTCGAGAGAAACTCCTTCTCTAGAAAGGATCCATTCTTAGCAACGAATGTCTTTCCTTCGGATCTGTGATAGAAGGTGTACCCAACAGTCTCCTTTGGGTATCCTATGAAGACACATTTTTCCGATTTGTGTTCGAGCTTATCAGGTTGAAGTTTTTTCACATAAGCATCGCAGCCCCAAACTTTAAGAAATGACAACTTTGGTTTCTTGCCAAACCACAGTTCATAAGGCGTCGTCTCAACGGATTTTGATGGTGCCCTATTTAACGTGAATGCGGCCGTCTCTAAAGCATAACCCCAAAATGATAGCGGTAAATCTGTAAGAGACATCATAGATCGCACCATATCTAGTAAAGTACGATTACGACGTTCGGACACACCATTACACTGTGGTGTTCTGGGTGGCGTGAGTTGCGAAACTATTCCACAGTTTTTCAAATGTACACCAAACTCGTAACTCCAATATTCTCCTCCACGATCAGATCGTAGAAACTTTATTTTCTTGTTACGATGATTTTCAACTTCACTCTGAAATTCTTTGAACTTTTCAAATGTTTCAGATTTTTGTTTCATTAAGTAGATATACCCATATCTGCTTAAATCATTTGTGAAAGTGAGAAAATAACGATATCCGCCACGAGCCTCAATATTCATTGGACCACATACATCGGTATGTATGATTTCCAACAAATCTGTTGCTCTCTCCATAGTATCGGAGAACGGTGTTTTAGTCATCTTGCCCATGAGGCACGGTTCGCAAGTACCAAGTGATTCATAATCAAGTGGTTCCAAAAGTCCATCATTATGAAGTTTCTTCATGCGCTTTACACCGATATGACCTAAACGACAGTGCCACAAATAAGTTGCACTTTCATTATCAACTCTGCATCTTTTGGCTTCAACATTATGAATATGTGCATTACTACTATCGAGATTCAATAAGAATAGACCACTCTTCAAGGGTGCATGACCATAAAAGATATTACTCATATAAATAGAACAACCATTATTCTCTGATTTAAATGAATAACTGTCTCGCATTAAACAAGATCCAGATATAATGTTCATGCTCAACGCTGGCACCAAATAACAATTATTTAGGTCTAATATTAATCCCGAAGGTAGATGTAGAGGTAGCGTGCCGACCGCGATCACATCGACTTTGGAACCATTTCCCATGTGCATCGTCACCTCGTCCTTTGCCAGTGCCCACTTATTCCGTAGTCCCTGTTTTGAGTTGCAAATATTAGCAACAGAACCAGTATCAAATACCCAGGTGCTACTGCGAGCTCTAGTAAGGTACACATCAATAACATGTATATCACATGTACCTTTGTTCACCTTGCCATCCTTCTTATCCGCCAAATACTTGGGGCAGTTCCGCTTCCAGTGACCAGTCTGCTTGCAGTAGAAGCACTCAGTTTCAGGCTTAGGTCCAGACTTGGGTTTCTTCTCCTGAGCAGCAACTTGCTTGCTGTTCTTCTTGAAGTTCCCCTTCTTCTTCCCTTTGCCCTTTTTCTTGAAACTAGTGGTCTTGTTAACCATCAACACTTGATGCTCCTTCTTGATTTCTACCTCCGTAGCTTTCAGCATTGCGAAGAGCTCGGGGATAGTCTTGTTCATCCCTTGCATATTATAGTTCATCACGAAGCTCTTGTAGCTTGGTGGCAGTGATTGGAGAATTCTGTCAATGATGCAATCATCCGGAAGATTAACTCCCAATTGAATCAAGTGATTATTATACCCAAACATTTTGAGTATATGCTCACTGACAGAACTGTTCTCCTCCATCTTGCAGCTATAGAACTTATTGGAGACTTCATATCTCTCAATTCGGGCATTTGGTTGAAATATTAACTTCAACTCCTGGAACATCTAATATGCTCCATGACATTCAAAACGTCGTTGAAGTCCCGATTCTAAGCCGTAAAGCATGGCACACTGAACTACCGAGTAGTCATCAGCTTTGCTCTGCCAGACGTTCATAACATCTGGTGTTGCTCCAGCAGCAGGCCTGGCACCCAGCGGTGCTTCTAGGACGTAATTCTTCTGAGCAGCAATGAGGATAATCCTCAAGTTACGGACCCAGTACGTATAATTGCTACCATCATCTTTCAACTTTGCTTTCTCAAGGAACGCATTAAAATTCAACGGAACAACAACACGAGCCATCTATCTACAATCAACATAAACAAGCAAGATACTATCAGGTACGAACTTCATGATAAGTTTAAGTTCAACTAATCAAATTACTTAAGAACTCCCACTTAGATAGACATCCCTCTAATCCTCTAAGTGATCATGTGATCCAAATCAACTAAACCATAACCGATCATCACGTGAGATGGAGTAGTTTTCAATGGTGAACATCGTTATGTTGATCATATCTACTATATGATTCATGCTCGACCTTTCGGTCTCCGTGTTTCGAGGCCATATCTGCATATGCTAGGCTCGTCAAGTTTAACCTGAGTATTCTGCGTGTGCAAAAACTGGCTTGCACCCGTTGTAGATGGACGTAGAGCTTATCTCACCCGATCATCATGTGGTGTCTGGGCACGAAGAACTTTGGCAACGGTGCATACTCAGGGAGAACACTTCTTGATAATTTAGTGAGAGATCATCTTATAATGCTACCGTCAATCAAAGCAAGATAAGATGCATAAAAGGATAAACATCACATGCAATCAATATAAGTGATATGATATGGCCATCATCATCTTGTGCTTGTGATCTCCATCTCCGAAGCACCATCGTGATCACCATCGTCACCGGCGCGACACCTTGATCTCCATCGTAGCATCGTTGTCGTCTCGCCAATCTTATGCTTCCACGACTATCACTACCGCTTAGTAATAAAGTAAAGCATTACATCGCGATTGCATTGCATACAATAAAACGACAACCATAAGGCTCCTGCCAGTTGCCGATAACTCGGTTACAAAACATGATCATCTCATACAATAATCCTGTCTTGGAAGTCATGTTGCTAGACAACAATGAACTTACGAGCTATGGAGAAGCGATGGTGGGCCCGGATTCCGATAAATGGCTCAAGGCCATAAAACCCGAGAGAGGATCCATGTATGAAAACAAAGTGTAGACTTTGGAAGAACTACTTGATGGTCGTAAGGCTGTTAGGTACATATGGATTTTGAAAGGAAGACAGACAATGATGGTAAGTGTCACCATTGAGAAAGCTCGACTTGTCGTTAAGATGTTTTTCGACAAGTTCAAGGAGTTGACTACGATGAGACATTCTCACTCGTAGCGATGCTAAGAGTCTGTTGGAATTATATTAGCAATTACTGCATTATTTATGAAATCTTGCAGATAGGATGTCAAAACATTGTTTCCTCGACGATTCTTGAGGAAAGGTTGTATGTGATACAACCGGAAGGTTTTGTCTATCCTGAAATATGCTAATAAGTATGCAAAGCTCCAGCAATCCTTCTGAGGACTGGAGTGAGCATCTCGGAGTTGGAATGTATGCTTTGATGATGATCAAAGATTTTGGGTGTATACAAAGTTTATGAGAAACTTGTATTTCCAAAGAAGTGAGTGGGAGCACTATAGAATTTCTGATGAGTATATGTTGTTGACATATTGTTGATCAGAAATGACGTAGAATTTCTGGAAAGCATATAGGGTTATTTTGAAAGTGTTTTTCAATGGAAAGCCTGGATTAAGCTATTTGAACATTGAGCATCAAGATCTATAAGGATAGATCAAAACGCTTAATAGTACTTTCAAATGAGCACATGCCTTGACGTGATCTTGAAGGTGTTCAAGATGGATCAGTCAAAGAAGGAGTTCTTGCCTGAGTTGTAAGGTATGAAGTTAAGACTTAAAGCTCGACCATGGCAGAATAGAGAGAAAGGAACGAAGGTCGTCCCCTATGCTTAAGACATAGGCTCTACAGTATGCTATGCTGTGTACCGCACCTGAAGTGTGCTTTACCATGAGTCAGTCAAGGGGTACAAGAGTGATCCAAGAATGGATCACAGGACAGCGGTCAAAGTTATCCTTAGTAACTAGTGGACTAAGGAATTTTCTCAATTATGGAGGTGGTAAAAGAGTTCGCCGTAAAGGGTTACGTCGATGCAAGCTTAACACCTATCCGGATAGCTCTGAGTAGAGATACCGGATACGTATAATGGAGCAACAATTTAGAATAGCTCCAAGTAGAACAGTTATTTGGAATAGCTCCAAATAGAACGTGGTAGCTGCATCTAGGAGATGACATAGAGATTTGTAAAGCACACACGGATCTGAAAGGTTCAGACCCGTTGACTATAACCTCTCTCACAAGCATAACATGATCAAACCGAGAACTCATCGAGTGTTAATCACATGGTAAATGTGAACTAGATTATTGACTCTAGTAAACTCTTTGGGTGTTAGTCACATGGGGATGTGACCTTGAGTGTTAATCACATATCGATGTGAACTAGATTATTGACTCTAGTGCAAGTGGGAGACTGTTGGAAATATGCCCTAGAGGCAATAATAAATTGATTATTATTATATTTCCTTGTTCATGATAATCGTTTATTATCCATGCTAGAATTGTATTGATAGGAAATTCAGATACATGTGTGGATACATAGACAACACCATGTCCCTAGTAAGCCTCTAGTTGACTAGCTCGTTAATCAATAGATGGTTACGGTTTCCTGACCATGGACATTGGATGTCGTTGATAACGGGATCACATCATTAGGAGAATGATGTGATGGACAAGACCCAATCCTAAGCCTAGCACAAGATCATGTAGTTCGTATGCTAAAGCTTTTCTAATGTCAAGTATCATTTCCTTAGACCATGAGATTGTGCAACTCCCGGATACCATAGGAGTGCTTTGGGTGTGCCAAACGTCACAACGTAACTGGGTGGCTATAAAGGTACACTACGGGTATCTCTGAAAGTGTCTGTTGGGTTGGCACGAATCGAGATTGGGATTTTGTCACTCCGTGTAAACGGAGAGGTATCTCTGGGCCCACTCGGTAGGACATCATAATAATGTGCACAATGTGACCAAGGGGTTGATCACGGGATGATGTGTTACGGAACGAGTAAAGAGACTTGCCGGTAACGAGATTGAACAAGGTATCGGTATACCGACGATCGAGTCTCGGGCAAGTACCATACCGCTAGACAAAGGGAATTGTATACGGGATCGATTGAGTCCTTGACATCGTGGTTCATCCGATGAGATCATCGTGGAACATGTGGGAGCCAACATGGGTATCCAGATCCCGCTGTTGGTTATTGACCGGAGAACATCTCGGTCATGTCTGCATGTCTCCCGAACCCGTAGGGTCTACACACTTAAGGTTCGATGACGCTAGGGTTATAAAGGAAGTTTGTATGTGGTTACCGAATGTTGTTCGGAGTCCCGGATGAGATCCCAGACGTCACGAGGAGTTCCGGAATGGTCCGGAGGTAAAGATTTATATATAGGAAGTCCTGTTTCGGCCATCGGGACAAGTTTCGGGGTCATCGGTATTGTACCGGGACCACCGGAAGGGTCCCGGGGGCCCACCGGGTGGGGCCACCTGCCCCGGGGGGCCACATGGGCTGTAGGGGGTGCGCCTTGGCCTACATGGGCCAAGGGCACCAGCCCCTAGAGGCCCATGCGCCAAGATATAGGAAAAAGGGGAGAGTCCTAGAAGGGGAAGGCACCTCCGAGGTGCCTTGGGGAGGATGGACTCCTCCCCCCTTCTTAGCCGCACCCCTTCCTTGGAGGAAGGGGCAAGGCTGCGCCTTCCCCCTCTCCCCTGCCCCTATATATAGTGGAGGGGAGGGAGGGCATCCATACCTGAGCCCTTGGCGCCTCCCTCCCTCCCGTGACACCTCCTCCTCTCCCGTAGGTGCTTGGCGAAGCCCTGCAGGATTGCCACGCTCCTCCATCACCACCACGCCGTTGTGCTGCTGCTGGATGGAGTCTTCCTCAACCTCTCCCTCTCTCCTTGCTGGATCAAGGCGTGGGAGACATCGTCGAGCTGTACGTGTGTTGAACGCGGAGGTGCCGTCCGTTCGGCACTAGGATCATCGGTGATGTGAATCACGACGAGTACGACTCCATCAACCCCGTTCACTTGAACGCTTCCGCTTAGCGATCTACAAGGGTATGTAGATGCACTCTCCTTCCCCTCGTTGCTGGTCTCTCCATAGATAGATCTTGGTGACACGTAGGAAAATTTTGAATTTCTGCTACATTCCCCAACAGCATCGTTGTCGTCTCGCCAATCTTATGCTTCCACGACTATCACTACCGCTTAGTAATAAAGTAAAGCATTACATCGCGATTGCATTGCATACAATAAAACAACAACCATAAGGCTCCTGCCAGTTGCCGATAACTCGGTTACAAAACATGATCATCTCATACAATAAAATTCAGCATCATGCCGTGACCATATCACATCACAACATGCCCTGCAAAAACAAGTTAGACGTCCTCTACTTTGTTGTTGCAAGTTTTACGTGGCTGCTACGGGCTTAAGCAAGAACCAATCTCACCTACGCATCAAAACCACAATGATAGTTTGTCAAATAGACTCCATTTTAACCTTCGCAAGGACCGGGCGTAGCCACACTTGGTTCAACTAAAGTTGGAGAGACAGTCGCCCGCAAGCCACCTATGTGCAAAGCACGTCGGGGGAACCGGTCTCGCGTAAGCGTACGCGTAATGTTGGTCTGGGTCGTCTCGTCCAACAATGCCGCCGAACCAAAGTATGACATGCTGGTAGGCAGTATGACTTATATCGCCCACAACTCACTTGTGTTCTACTCGTGCATATAACATCAACATAAATAACCTAGGCTCGGATGCCACTGTTGGGTTTCGTAGTAATTTCAAAATTTTCCTACACACACGCAAGATCATGGTGATGCATAGCAACGAGAGGGGAGAGTGCTGTCTACGTACCCACGCAGACCGACTGCGGAAGCGTTGACACAACGTAGAGGAAGTAGTCGTACATCTTCACGATCCAACCGATCAAGCACCGAAACTACGGCACCTCCGAGTTTGAGCACACGTTCAGCTCGATGACGATCCCCGGACTCCGATCCAGCAAAGTGTCGGGGAAGAGTTCCGTCAGCACGATGGCGTGGTGACGATCTTGATGTACTACAGCAGCAGGGCTTCGCCTAAACTCCGCTACAGTATTATCGAGGACTATGGTGGCTGGGGGCGCCGCACACGGCTAAGGAATAGATCACGTGGATCAACTTGTGTGTTTCTGGGGTGCCTCTGCCTCAGTATATAAAGGACTAGAGGGGGGAGGCTGGCCGGCCAAGCTTGGCGCGCCAGGAGAGTCCTACTCCCTCTGGGAGTAGGATCCCCCCCCCCAATCCTAGTTGGAATAGGATTCACGGAGGGGGAAAAGAGAGAGAGGGGGCCGGCCACCTCTCCTAGTCCTAATAGGACTAGGGGAAGGGGGAGGCGCGCAGCCCATGTAGGGCTGCCTTTTCTCTTTTCCACTAAGGCCCATCATGGCCCATTTAGCTCCCGGGGGGTTCCGGTAACCTTCCCGGTACTCCGGTAAAATCCCGATTTCACCCGGAACACTTCCGATATCCAAACATAGGCTTCCAATATATCAATCTTTATGTCTCGACCATTTCGAGACTCCTCGTCATGTCCGTGATCACATCCGGGACTCCGAACAACCTTCGGTACATCAAAATGCATAAACTCATAATATAACTATCATCGTAACCTTAAGCGTGCGGACCCTACGGGTTCGAGAACAATGTAGACATGACCGAGACCCGTCTCCGGTAAATAACCAATAGTGGGACCTGGATGCCCATATTGGCTCCTACATATTCTACGAAGATCTTTATTGGTCAGACCGCATAACAACATACGTTGTTCCCTTTGTCATCGGTATGTTACTTGCCCGAGATTCGATCGTCGGTATCCAATACCTAGTTCAATCTCGTTACCGGCAAGTCTCTTTACTCGTTCCGTAATACATCATCTCACAACTAACATATTAGTTGTAATGCTTGCAAGGCTTATGTGATGTGCATTACCGAGAGGGCCCAGAGATACCTCTCTGACAATCGGAGTGACAAATCCTAATCTCGAAATACGCCAACCCAACATGTACCTTTGGAGACACCTGTAGTACTCCTTTATAATCACCCAGTTACGTTGTGACGTTTGGTAGTACCCAAAGTGTTCCTCCGGCAAATGGGAGTTGCATAATCTCAGAGTTATAGGAACATGTATAAGTCATGAAAAAGCAATAGCAACATACTAAACGATCGGGTGCTAAGCTAATGGAATGGGTCATGTCAATCAGATCATTCAACTAATGATGTGACCTTGTTAATCAAATAACAACACTTTGTTCATGGTTAGGAAACATAACCATCTTTGATTAACAAGCTAGTCAAGTAGAGGCATACTAGTGACACTAAGTTTGTCTATGTATTCAAACATGTATTATGTTTCCTGTTAATACAATTCTAGCATGAATAATAAACATTTATCATGATATAAGGAAATAAATAATAACTTTATTATTGCCTCTAGAGCATATTTCCTTCAGGTACCACTAGTGCATGAAGAAGCGACATGACCTTTCTCACGACATAAGTAGCAACGTCTACTCTTCACTTTCTTCTCACTTGATTTCTCAACAAGAGAAGCATTAACTTGAGTCTTCTTGGGAAGTGGCCTTTCTTCAACTTGAGGTTGAGCATGAGACTGAACTTGTGGCCTCTTCCCTTGTTGCTTGTCACTAATGGCCTTCTCTTCAATGGGCAAGATCTAACATGATGCCCTTCAATTTTGCACTTGAAGCAAATGATCTTGGCCGAATTCTTGACTTGTTTTTGGCCCTTCTTGTTGTTGCTCTTGGACTTCTTCTTCTTCTTATTGGATTTGAATCCAAGTCCACCTTTGTCATTGGGGGATTTTTGTACACTCAAGATATTGTTGAGTGTGGCCTTCCCTTCATGACACTTTTCCAAATCATTCTTCAAAGAAGTGACTTGGGCCTTGAGCTCTTTGATTCCCTCTACATGGTTAGTCTCAACACAAGCACTAGAGGAAGTATAAGCTTCATTGTTAGAGCAACAAGGCAAGGAAAGCAATTCATCACAAGACGTACCAACATTATGAGTAGATGAATTACAAGGGCTAGCACATGGCAATATAGCATTTTGACTAGAAGTAGTGCTAGTATCCACATGAGGCTCACTAGATGTTACCTTAGAAAGCATGGCCTCATGAGCTATCTTTAGCACATTATGGGATACTAGAAGATCATCATGAGAGCTTGAGAGCTTTTCATGGCTTTCTTCCAATTTCCCATAATTTCTAGATAGCAACTCTAGTTGAGCCCATAGCTCAACATTCTCCTTCAAAAGGGATGCTTCACGTGTAATAGAGTTAGTAGCACAAGCATCATCAATAATAGCAAGAGGAGAAGGCAACTTTACAAGCTCTTTTGAATAAGAGGCTTTAAGTTGTGCATGAGACTCAGTGAGTTTGATGAGCTCACCCTTGATGACCCTTGAGCCATTTTCGAGGTGCTCAAAATCCTCAAGGAGTCTAGCATGAGCAACTTCAAGCTTAGCATTTTTAGTTTCAAAAACATTGGCCACCTCAAGAGCTCTATCATGAGATTCCTTCACTCTAGATAATTCTAGAGCAAAAGTCTCCTCACGAGATTCCTTGGTGGTTTGTTCAAGTTCAAGAGCTTGAGAGAGGTTCGCAATCTCATTAGCGTAATCACGCTCATGACCTTCCATTTTATCAATGGTGACCTCATGCTCCTCAAAACGAGATTCCAACTCATCAATATATTTGTTGCCCTCAATAGCAATAGACATGATTTACATGAAGTTGGAACGAGCAATTTTGTTCTTAAAAGAGCTTTAAAAGTCATTTCCCCCTTAATTTTTAAGGAGGCAACATCATCATTCTCTTCATCATAATCAACATCATCATCTCTCTTGCCATCATCAATATCAACACAAGATATATTGGGATTCAAAGTGGGAGATACCTTTGAAGCCTTAGCCATAAGGCAAAAAGCAACCGATGATGATGTAGGATCCCTTGAAGCACCGTTCAAGACCACATATTGTTCCATGGAGTGTTGGGTTTCCTCTACATTGTTAGCACAACAACTCGAGGAAATAGATGCATTTTTATCATGGCAACAAGACATAGTAAACATATCATCATGAGATTTAGTCAAGCAATTTCTACATGATATGCAAGGACTATCAACACAAGCATGTGAAACATTTGGAGTGCTAGAAGTGTTAAAGCCCAAAGAAGGAGCATTGCAATAAGATAGTGATGAAGGATCATCCACAATAAGCATACTATCATCATTGCAATGACCAACACTACTCACCATATCATTACCTTGTGGCAAACCACATGTAGGTGAAGTAGAAGAAGTTGAGAAGACTATACGACCGGAGGTGGAGGGAGAACAATCATCCCCACAAATCTTGGACACTCCATATTTATCTTGAAGCTTCCTCCACAACTCATGAGCATCCCAGAATGGCATGAGTTGAAATATAACTACATTGCTCAAAGCATCGAAAAGCACATTAGAAGCTTGAGCATTGAGATTAGAGTTTTTCTCATCCTCTAAAGATAATCTTTGGGGATCCTTTGGAGGAGAAAAACCCATATCTACAATTCGCTCTAAATTTGGGTCCATGACCCTAAAGAGATTAAGCATGTGAATTACCCAAACATCAAAATTTTGTGCCATCGAAACTAAGAGTGTCAGAGAATCCTAATCCCCTAGTCGACATCTTTACTCTCTAGGCGGTAAAGCCTAATAAAGAGAGACGAGGCTCTGATACCAATTGAAAGATCGAGGATGTCGCCTAGAGGGGGGTGAATAGGCGCTTTAAAATAATTATGGTTTAGGCTTGAACAAATGCGGAATAAACCTAGCAGTTAATTTGCCAAGCACAAAACCTAAAACAACTAGGCTCACCTATGTGCACCAACAACTTATGCTAAGCAAGATAATCAACTATGTGATAGCAAGATATATGACAAAGAACAATATGGCTATCACAAAGTAAAGTGCATAAGTAAAGGGATCGGGTAAGAGATAACCGAGGCACGCGGACACGACGATGTATCCCGAAGTTCACACCCTTACGGGTGCTAATCTCCGTTTGGAGCGGTGTGGAGGCACAATGCTCCCCAAGAAGCCGCTAGGGCCACCGTAATCTCCTCACGCCCTCGCACAATGCAAGATGCCGTGATTCCACTAAGGGACCCTTGAGGGCGGTCACTGAACCCGTACAAATGGCAACCCTTGGGGGCGGTCACCGAACCCGTACACTTTGGCAACCCTTGGGGCGGTCACCGGTACCCGTCAAATTGCTCGAGGCGATCTCCACAACCTAATTGGAGACTCCGACGCTTGCCCGGAGCTTTACACCACAATGATTGAGCTCCGAACACCACCAACCGTCTAGGGCGCCCAAGCACCCAAGAGGAACAAGCTTCCCAACTTGTAACTTCCACGTATCACCGTGGAGAACTCAAACCGATGCACAAATGCAATGGCAAGGGCACACAGAGTGCCCAAGTCCTTCTCTCTCAAATCCCACCAAAGCAACTAATGCTAGGGAGGAAAGTGAGAGGAAGAACAAGAAGGAGAACACCAAGAACTCCAAGATCTAGATCCAAGGGGTTCCCCTCACATAGAGGAGAAAGTGATTGGTGGAAGTGTGGATCTAGATCTCCTCTCTCTTTTCCCTCAAAAACTAGCAAGAATCCATGGAGTGAGAGTTAGCAAGCTCAAAGAAGGTCAAGAATGGGGGCAAAAACGAGCTCAAGAGATAGGGAACCATTGGGGAAGAAGACCCCCTTAAATAGGTCCCCACGAATCTGCCTGTTATGTATAGAATAACATAGGAGCGGTACAACCTCTATGAGCACCGGTACAACCGGTAACAGGCAATAAGCGGTACAACCGGCCCACAACCGCCCAACAACCGCACCACAACAGAGACTAGTCCGGTGGTAGAGCGATACATGGCCGGTACAACATCCGGACCAATTCTGGAGCGGTACAACCACTCCAAACACCGGTTGTACTGGTCAACCGGTACAACCTCTCCATGGGGCGGTACAACCTCTCTGTGTAAAACAGGTAATATCAAAACAACCACAACTGTCGCATACGAGCTCCGAATTCGATGAAATCAAGTTTGTTGGAAAGCTAGCGACAAGGGCTAACACAATCTTGATAGAAAAAACAATAAGAAGCAAATATTAAAATGACCATAAGAAAATGGTGAGAACCCTTCCTCGAATAAGACCGGTAAAAACTCCAACACCGAAAACGCAAAAACAAGATGCAAATGAAATCGGTTTTCGATGAACTCGAGCTTGTCAAGAAGAAGACCATGAGATACAAATCTCACAAGGAGAAGAACCAAACAAGAACCAAGAGAGATGATGCAAGGAAGCAATGGTTTGAGCTCTCGACGAACGATACGATCAAGCTACTCACTAGAGAGCCCCCCTTGATAGTACGACAATCGATCCTACAACCCGGTCTTCCAACTGCCACTATGAGACCGGTAAAATAGAAAACCTATCACGGGCAAACCTTTGTCTTGCACATAGTCCACTTGAGCTAGATGATGACGATCTTGACTTCCTCAAGTTGGACCACCTTTCTTGATTGTGTTGGCTCGATGAAGACTAGTTGATTGCTCCCCATACTCCACTATGGGCGAGCCACTCTTCGGCACATCTTCACAATTCCATTGACACCACAATGGATGGCAAGCTTCAAGCTTGATTTCTCCCCATACTCCATTATGGGTGAGCCACTCTTCGTATTGCGCCACCTTAGCTTGCACACTGCAAACTTGATGATGATCACCACTTGATGTCATCCTACATGGGTTGTATGAGATCTTCCACTTGACGCAAGACCATGGAAGCATACCTAACCCCACAAAGAACCCTCACATAGACCGTGGGTTAGTACACAAAGCGTAATGGACAATGCTTAATCTTGATCAACATTGATCCCTCTCGGTACTTCTTCTATGCTTTGTGAGTTGATCAACTTGATTCACTCTTGACTTAGTCTTGATCAACCTTGAATCTTTCCAACTCTCTTCATTTGGATGATGTCTTGAAGGTAAACATGAATGATCACACAATCTTCTTCTTCAAGACATGCTTGCAATAAGCTCAACTCACATAATGACCAATCTTTGGATAATTCCTTGAAAAGCACTTTGGCCATCTCATAAACTCCTTGAAACCAACACATGGACCTCAAGACAATCCTATGGACAAATCCTTCAAATACAACTCAAGGCAACCATTAGTCCATAGAGATTGTCATCAATTACCAAAACCACACATGGGGGCACCGCATGTCCTTTCACTGTCAACGTCAGTCTTCTTCTTGAAGATCCATTTATTCTCTATGGCTTGCCGATCATCGCGAAAGTCAACCAAAGTCCACACTTTGTTCTCATACATGGATCCCATCTCAGATTTCATGGCCTCAAGCCATTTCTGGGCTCATCATCGCTTCGTCATAGTTCGTAGGTTCGTCATGGTCAAGTAACATGACCTCCAGAACAGGATTACCGTACCACTCTGGTGCGGATCGTACTCTGGTTGACCTACGAGGTTCAGTAGTAACTTGGTGTGAAGTTTCATGATCATCATCATTATCTTCCTCACTAATTGGTGTAGGAATCACTCGAACAGATTTCTGTGATGAACTACTTTCCAATTCAGGAGAAGGTACAATTACCTCATCAAGTTCTACTTTCCTCCCACTCACTTCTTTCAAGAGAAACTCCTTCTCTAGAGAGGATTCATTCTTAGCAACAAATATCTTGCCTTCGGATCTGTGATAGAAGGTGTACCCAACAGTCTCCTTTGGGTATCCTTTGAAGACACATTTCTCCAATTTGGGTTCGAGCTTATGAGGTTGAAGTTTTTTCACATAAGCATCGCAACAACTTAGGTTTCTTGCTAAACCACAGTTCATATGGTGTCGTCTCAACGGATTTAGATGGTGCCCTATTTAACATGAATGCAGCCGTCTCTAAAGCATAACCCCAAAACGATAGCAGTAAATCGATAAGAGACATCATAGATCGCACCATATCTAATAAAGTATGGTTATGACGTTCAGACACACCATTACACTATGCTGTTCCAGGTGGCGTGAGTTGTGAGACTATTCCACATTGTTTCAAATGAAGACCAAACTCATAACTCAAATATTCACCTCCACGATCAGATCGTAGAAATTTTATTTTCTTATTACGATGATTTTCCACTTTATTCTTAAATTCTTTGAACTTTTCAAATGTTTCAAACTTATGTTTCATCAAGTAGATATACCCATATCTGCTCAAATCATCTATGAAGGTCAGAAAATAACGATACCCGCCGCGAGCCTCAACACTCATCGGACCGCATACATCAGTATGTATTATTTTCAATAAGTCATTTGCTCACTCCATTGTTCTGGAGAACGGAGTCTTAGTCATCTTGCCCATGAGGCATGGTTCGCAAGCATCAAGTGGTTCATAATCAAGTGATTCCAAAAGCCCATCAGCATGGAGTTTCTTCATGCGCTTTGCACCAATATGACCTAAAGGGCAGTGCCACAAATAAGTTGCACTATTATTATTAACTCTGCATCTTTTGGCTTCAATATTATGAATATGTGTATCACTACAATCGAGATTCAACAAAAATAGACCACTCATCAAGGGTGCATGACCATAAAAGATATTACTCATATAAATAGAACAACAATTATTCTCTGATTTAAATGAATAACCATCTCGCATCAAACAAGATCCGGATATAATGTTCGTGCTCAACGTTGGCACCAAATAACAATTATTCAGGTCTAAAACTAATCCTGATGGTAGATGTAGAGGTAGCATGCCGACGGTGATCACATCAACCTTGGAACCATTTTCCACGCGCATCGTCACCTCGTCCTTGGCCAATCTTCGTTTAATCCATAGCCCCTGTTTCGAGTTGCAAATATGAGCAACAGAACCAGTATCAAATACCCAGGCGCTACTACGAGCATTAGTAAGGTACACATCAATAACATGTATATCAAATATATCTTTCACTTTGCCACCTTCTTATCGGCCAAACACTTGGGGCAGTTTCGCTTCCGGTGACCAGTCCCTTTGCAGTAGAAGCACTCAGTCTCAGGCTTAGGTCCAGACTTGGGTTTCTTCCCTTGAGCAACAACTTTCTTGTTATTCTTCTTGATGTTCCCCTTCTTCCCCTTCTTCTAGTTGTCTTGTTTATCATCAACACTTGATGCTCCTTCTTGATTTCTACCTCCACAGCCTTTAGCATCATGAAGAGCTCGAGAATTGTCTTTTCCATCCCTTGCATATTATAGTTCATCACGAAGCCTTTATAGCTTGGTGGCAGTGATTGAAAAACTCTGTCAATGACACTATCATCAGGAAGATTAACTCCCAGATGAGTCAAGTGGTTGTGGTATCCAAACATTCTGAGTATGTGTTCACTGACAGAACTATTCTCATCCATTTTGCAGCTATAGAACTTGTTGGAGACTTCATATCTCTCAACTCGGGCATTTGCTTGAAATATTAACTTCAACTCCTGGAACATCTCATATGCTCCATGACGTTCAAAACGTCTTCGAAGTCCCGATTCTAAGTCGTAAAGCATGGCACACTGAACTATCGAGTAGTCATCAGCTTTGCTCTGCCAGACGTTCACAACGTTCGGAGTTGCTTCTGCAGTGGGTCTTGCACCTAGCGGTGCTTCCAGGACGTAATTCTTCTGTGCAACAATGAGGATAATCCTCATGTTACGGACCCAGTCCATGTAGTTGCTACCATCATCTTTCAACTTAGCTTTCTCTAGAAACGCATTAAAATTCAAGGGAACGGTAGCACATGCCATTGATCTACAACAACATAGATATGCAAAAACAATCAGGACTAAGTTCATGATAAATTAAAGTTCAATTAATCATATTACATAAGAACTCCCACTTAGATTGACATCCCTCTAGTCATCCAAATGATCACGTGATCCATATCAACTAAACCATGTCCGATCATCACGTGAGATGGAGTAGTTTTCAATGGTGAACATCACTATGTTGATCATATCTACTATATGATTCACGTTCGACCTTTCGGTCTCAGTGTTCCGAGGCCATATCTGCATATGCTAGGCTCGTCAAGTTTAGCCTGAGTATTCTGCACGTGCAAAACTGGCTTGCACCCGTTGTATGTGAACGTAGAGCTTATCACACCGGATCATCATGTGGTGTCTCGGCACGACGAACTGTAGCAACGGTGCATACTCAAGAAGAACACTTGTACCTTGAAATTTAGTGAGGGGTCATCTTATAATGCTACCGCCGAACTAAGCAAAATAAGATGCATAAAAGATAAACATCACATGCAATCAAAATATGTGACATGATATGGCCATCATCATCTTGTGCCTTTGATCTCCATCTCCAAAGCACTGTCATGATCTCCATCGTCACCGATTTGACACCTTGATCTCCATCGTAGCATCGTTGTCGTCTCGCCAACTATTGCTTCTACGACTATCGCTACCGCTTAGTGATAAAGTAAAGCAATTACATGGTGATTGCATTTCATACAATAAAGCAACAACCATAAGACTCCTGCCAGTTGCCGATAACTTTTACAAAACATGATAATCTCATACAATAATTTATATCTCATCACGTCTTGACCATATCACATCACAATATGCCCTGCAAAAACAAGTTAGACGTCCTCTACTTTGTTGTTGGAAGTTTTACGTGGCTGCTACGGGCTTCTAGCAAGAACCGTTCTTACCTACGCATCAAAACCACAACAATTTTTTGTCAAGTGTGTTGGTTTAACCTTCAACAAGGACCGATCGTAGTCAAACTCGATTCAACTAAAGTTAGAGAAACAGACACCCGCCAGCCACCTGTGTGTGAAGCACGTCGGTAGAACTAGTCTCATGAACACGGTTATGTAATGTCGATCCGGACCGCTTCATCCAACAATACCGCCGAATCAAAGTAAGACGTTGGTGGTAAGCAGTATGACTATTATCGCCCACAACTCATTGTGATCTACTCGTGCATATATCATCTACGCATAGACCTGACTCGGATGCCACTATTGGGGAACGTAGTAATTCAAAAAAATCCCTACGATCACACAAGATCTATCTAGGATATGCATAGCAACAAGACGGGAGAGTGTGTCCACGTACCCTCATAGAACGAGAGCGGAAGTGTTTAGTAATGCGGTTGATGTAGTCGAACGTCTTCACGATCCAACCGATCCAAGTACCGAACGTACGGCACCTCCGTGTTCAGCACACGTTCAGCATGATGACATCCCTCTAGCTCTTGATCCAGTAGAGGGTCGAGGGAGAGTTCCGTCAGCACGACGGTGTGGCGACGATGTTGGTGATGTGATCCTCGCAGGGCTTCGCTTAAGCACTATGACAATATGACCGAGGTGGTAAACTGTGGAGGGGGGCACCACACGCGACTAAGAAATAATAGTTGTGCCTTTGGGGTGCCCCCTGGCCACGTATATAAAGGAGGGGGAAGAAGAAGCCGGCGGCCAAGGAGGGCGCGCCAAGGGGGAGTCCAACTAGGATTCCCAATCCTAGTTGGATTCCCTTTCCTACTCCAAGAAGAGGAAGGAGGGAAGGAGAGGGAGAGGGAAAGGAAAGAGGGGGTCACGCCTCCTCCCCCTAGTCCAATTCAGACTACCTTGGGGGGGCGCCACCTTGTGGCCTGCTCTCTCCTACTCCCTTATGGCCCATTAAGGCCCATAACTTCCCCAGGGGGTTCCGGTAACTCCTCGGTTCCCTCATAAATATACGAAATGTCCCGAAACCTTTATGGTGTCCGAATATCTTCGTCCAATATATCAATCTTTTCCTCTCGACCATTTTGATACTCCTCGTCATGTCCGTGATCTCATTCGAGACTCCGAACAAACTTCGGTCACCAAAACACATAACTCATAATACAAATCGTCATCAAACGTTAAGCGTGCGGACCCTACGGGTTCGAGAACTATGTAGACATGACCGAGACACATCTCCGGTCAATAACCAATAGCAGAACCTGGATGCTCATATTGGCTCCCACATATTCTACGAAGATCTTTATCGGCCAAACCGCATAACAACATACGTAATTCCCTTTGTCATTGGTATGTTACTTGTCCGAGATTCGATCGTCGGTATCATCATACCTAGTTCAATCTCATTATTGGCAAGTCTCTTTACTTGTTCCATAATGCATCATCCCGTAACTAACTCATTAGTCACATTGCTTGCAAGGCTTATTGTGATGTGCATTACCGAGGGCCCAGAGATACCTCTCCGATACACGGAGTGACAAATCCTAATCAACAAACACCATCGGAGACACCTGTAGAGCATTTTTATAATCACTCAGTTACGTTGTGACGTTTGATAGCACACAAGGTGTTCCTCCGGTATTCGGGAGTTGCATAATCTCATAGTCAAAGGAACATGTATAAGTCATGAAGAAAGCAATAGCAATAAAACTAAACGATCATTATGCTAAGCTAACGGATGGGTCTTGTCCATCACATCATTCTCTAATGATGTGATCCCATTCATCAAATGACAACACATGTCTATGGTTCGGAAACTTAACCATCTTTGATTAACGAGCTAGTCAAGTAGAGGCATACTAGGGACACTCTGTTTGTCTATGTATTCACACATGTACTAAGTTTCTGGTTAACACAACTCTAGCATGAATAATAAATATTTATCATGATACAAAGAAATATAAATAACAATTTTATTATTGCCTCTAGGGCATATTTCCTTCAACAGGAACTGGCCTATTTTCTGCAAGGGCCAAAATAAAAAAAAATAGCAAAACATGTGCACTTAAAATAAAGTCAACATAATTAGACATTAAACGGTCAGTCAACTGCCGGCCAAAGTCCACTTATACATTAATAAACATAAAAAACTTAATAAACACGCCTCCCAACCACCCAACATATTGCCTTAGGCGTCGCCATCATCGTCGGTGAGGTTGACGAAGACTAGCGGCGGCCCAACCCACAGGAATGCGATCTCCCACGCCGCCTACGACGACTCCTCTGATGGCGACATTGCTGTGCGGCATGCGCGCTCCTCCTCCTTCTCCCGGTGCTCCTCCTCCTCGCGCTCGGCCTGTATCCGGTGCTCAGCGTCGGCGTGCTCCTCCGACGGGTGGAGCTATCGCCAGTGCTCCAGGTAGGCCTCCTCTTGCTCCGATGTGGCGCCCAACGCAATGGGTGGCTCATGAAGGAAATATGCCCTAGAGGCAATAATAAAGTTATTATTTATTTCCTTATATCATGATAAACGTTTATTATTCATGCTAGAATTGTATTAACCGGAAACATAATACATGTGTGAATACATAGACAAACAGAGTGTCACTAGTATGCCTCTACTTGACTAGCTCGTTAATCAAAGATGGTTATGTTTCCTAACCATGGACAAAGAGTTGTTATTTGATTAACGGGATCACATCATTAGTTGAATGATCTGATTGACATGACCCATTCCATTAGCTTAGCACCCGATCGTTTAGTATGTTGCTATTGCTTTCTTCATGACTTATACATGTTCCTATGACTATGAGATTATGCAACTCCCGTTTGCCAGAGGAACACTTTGTGTGTTACCAAACGTCACAACGTAACTGGGTGATTATAAAGGAGCTCTACAGGTGTCTCCAAAGGTACATGTTGGGTTGGCATATTTCGAGATTAGGATTTGTCACTCCGATTGTCGGAGAGGTATCTTTGGGCCCTCTCGGTAATGCACATCACTTAAGCCTTGCAAGCATTGCGACTAATGAGTTAGTTGCGGGATGATGTATTACAGAACGAGTAATGAGACTTGCCGGTAACGAGATTGAACTAGGTATAGGATACCGACGATCGAATCTCGGGCAAGTAACATACCGATGACAAAGGGAACAACGTATGTTGTTATGCGGTCTGACCGATAAAAGATCTTCGTAGAATATGTAGGAGCCAATATGAGCATCCAGGTTCCGCTATTGGTTATTGACCGGAGACGTGTCTCGGTCATGTCTACATTGTTCTCGAACCCGTAGGGTTCGCACGCTTAAGGTTAGGATGACAGTTATATTATGAGTTTATGCATTTTGATGTACCGAAGGTTGTTCGGAGTCCCGGATGTGATCACGGACATGACGAGGAGTCTCGAAATGGTCGAGACATAAAGATTGATATATTGGAAGCCTATGTTTGGATATCGGAAGTGTTTCGGGTGAAATCGGGTTTTTACCGGAGTACCGGGAGGTTACCGGAACCCCCCCCCCCCGGGAGCTATATGGGCCTTAATGGGCCTTAGTGGAAGAAGAGGAGAGGCAGCCAGGGCTGGGCCGCGCGCCCCTCCCCCCTAGTCCGAATAGGACAAGGAGAGAGGGGGCCGGCGCCCCCCTCCTTCTCTCTCTCTCTTTTCCCCCTCCTTGAATCCTATTCCAATTAGGAAAGGGGGGAGTCCTACTCCCAGAAGGAGTAGGACTCCTCCTGGCGCGCCACTCCTGGCCGGCCGGCCCCCCCTCCCTTGAACCTTTATATACGGAGGCAGGGGCACCCCCTAGAGACACAAGTTGATCCACGTGATCATATTCTTAGCCGTTTGCGGTGCCCCCTTCCACCATAGTCCTCGATAATATTGTAGCGGTGCTTAGGCGAAGCCCTGCGATGGTAGTACATCAAGATCGTCACCACGCCGTCGTGCTGACGGAACTCTTCCCCGACACTTTGCTGGATCGGAGTCCGGGGATCGTCATCGAGCTGAACGTGTGCTAGAACTCGGAGGTGCCGTAGTTTCAGTGCTTGATCAGTCAGGCCGTGGAGACGTACGACTACATCAACCAAGTTAACGCTTCCGTTGCTGATCTACAAGGGTACGTAGATCACACTCTCCCCCTCTCGTTGCTATGCATCACCATGATCTTGCGTGTGCGTAGGAATTTTTTTGAAATTACTACGAAACCCAACAGCGCACTCACCCACTCGCGGAGGATGCGGTCCACACATACATCTTCGACTCTGGCTCCGTGGACGGCGTGGGCGTGGGCGTGAGCATGAGTGCCAGCGTGGGTGTGGGCGTGAGCATGAGCGCCGGCGTGTGCTCGGGCTTGGCCTTGGTCTTGGGTAGCGGCGGCGGGGGTAGGCGCAGTCCCCCGCCGCCGGCAGCGTGAGGGCCTCCTCGCGCTGGCTCTCCTCCAGGACGCCCTAGAGCGCCGCCTCCTCCTCCGGTGCTACCTCCAGAGGCGGCGGCATGAACCCGCGGTTGAGCTGCACGTCGCCGCGGCGGGCCACGTCGTGCTCCGTGGCGAATCAGGCCTCCCAATTCAATGAGTCTGGCGCGAAGATAGGCCCGCACCGCTACTCCGGCGTCAGGAGGGCGCGGCGCTTGCGCACCTCCTCCGCGCGTGCCCGCATCGACCGCGACACAGGATGCGGTGCGGGTCAAGGTGCCAGTCGTGGAGAAGGTTAACATCCGGCCATAGGCAAGGGTTGGCGGTAATTCCAGCGTTAGCACACTTGGTGCACCGGGATCTATAGCCGGTCCCGTGGCCAGCGACCATGCGGATCCATTGCGTAGGCTGACGAGGGCGGTGGTGGCGCGCGGGGCGAGCTAGCATCGACGACGAGCTTGCCCTTGCTCTTGCTAAAGATACCCATGGTTAGGGTTTGCGCTGTCAGCGGCGAGGGGATAGCCAGATGTGGACGGGGAGGAGAATTGGATGAGCCCCCCCCCCTCCCTCCACGACACGCTTGCATTAAAAAGAACGAGCGCATCAGAGGCTTCCAGACGCTGCCATGTGGGCTCGGGTTAGGTGGACGCATTGACTACCGCACGCGACAGTAGTTGTGCGGCCGACACGCGCCCTCAAGGCGGACACCGAGCGGACACACGGCACGTCTGTCTCGTTTCCACATGGACGTAAATCGGACGCAAATTTAAGCCATAAATGCGTCCAGACGAACAATGAGCGGACGACTTTTGTGTTTGGGTCAGCACATTGAGCCGGTGTTTTTATCCGCTTGGACATAAACAGACACACTGGCGCGTTGGATTTGCGTTTGATGAAAGGCATCTACCCTCTTGATTTGCGCCGGTAGAATCAGCAGTAACATGGCCCGCGACTGGTAGATGCAGTTGCATTCTTTTCTCTTCTTTCTGATCCGGATTGATATTCTTCTATCTTTGGAGCACGCGAAGACGCCGACCATATCCATGTGGTGCGTGCATTACGTGGATACATACGTTAGAGTTTTGGGCGATGCCGACGAGGGCATCCTTGTCACCGTCACGTGCTACCTGCCAAAACTAGCTTGTTTCCTGGGCTAAGCTACTACAGTACTGATCAATCACAGAACTGTGGCTTCTTGTTGCTGCACAGTTCATCCGCCGGTCCTGGATCGCTGTCGCGTTTTTCGCTTAGCGATGCCAAAGCCAAGGCAGCTCTAGTTACATTATAATAGGCTTGGCGTAGAACTACCGAACCGAAACCTCGCCGGCCGGCTCACCGGCAGCGAAGCCAAACGTGGCGGAGCATCTACATGTAGTACAACAGAGAAAATCTTGCGCAGGCCGCGAAAACCCGGCAAAGCTTATGCCTGCGAAGCAAGCGCAACAGTGTCACAGCTGCACTCGCACAGTGTTACTTAGTACGTATGCATCTTCCTAGGATTAGATAGGAGTTATACCAGGCAAAAATACCAATGCGCTTATTCCAGTACACAGCAGCTAGAAAATCTACCAGATCCAGACCCATACAATACCCACATACAAACATCCTTATTGCCCGAGAAGCGAAGAGGGCCAGCCAGCCAGGGGCCGTCCCAGAGAGACACCATACCGGCTTAATGTATTTACACTCACGCAGGATACAGAGGCACAACAGACTGCGGGTAGTCGGACCTCTTCCCAGAGAGGGAGTAGTACGCCAGCACCTGAGCTTGCCTGTCAACGCAGGGCTCCCCGTCTTCCATCACCCCGCCGGCGGTCTCCGTGCTGGGAGGCGTGAACTCGATGTTCCAGAAGGGCCGCGCCATGAGCATGAGGTCGCGGCCGGTCTGAGAGGCCCTGTAGCCCTGCACCCACACGTACCTCAGGGAAGGCATTTGCCGTATGGCGAGGGCCAGAGCCCGCTCGCTGAAGCAGCAGCTCCTCAGTTCAAGCTTCCGCAGGTTCCGGCACCCGGCTGCGAAACTGATCAGTCCACCATCCGTCTGCCCGACGTTACCCAGAAGCATGTACTGGATGGTGCCGCTGTGCTGCCCGATGTAGCCGAGGCCTACATCTGAAAGCCCCCCTGGTCTCAGGTACAGAGCGAACCTCCGAAGCTTGGTGCAGCCGCTCAGCAGCGCGCGTGCACCGCTGTCCAGCGGCAATTCTGTTATCGTCTCTTGTCTGTCAAGCAGGACAAGGCGAAAGTCATGGAGGTTTTTGCAGAACGTTCCGATGGACTCCAGGGCTCCATTTGTGATATCAGACACATAGGCAGCTATGTTTTCCAGTTCACGGCAGCCTACGGCTATCGCTGTTAGGCCTACTTGGGAAACTCCGCCTTCCTCTTCTTGCATGCCAGGATCATCTTCCCCTCGCTCAACTCTGAGCCTTTGTAGCTTCTTGCATGTGTCTCCGACAACCCCCAATCCTCTATCTCCAATCACATTCCTCACCTGTAAAGCACATTTAGGATATTAGTTACAATGAAAAAGATCGGTAGTTGAATACCTTCATAATGTACAAGCACCGCCATTACCGCAAGAACGAGTAGGTTTGGACATTTTGCAATGAGCTGGCAATGATCTTCAGTGGTGAGGAAACTGTACAGCAAATCCAGCTTCTTGAGTACAGCAGAAAAAGGAAAGATTATGTGCATCTCATTTGTCCCCATGAAGGTAAGTCCGAAGGAGCAAAGCTTCGAAGGAAGCTTAACATTTCCATACTTTTGCTCACTGATTTCCGCTCCAGCAAATTCTTGCAAAGATGTAGCTATTTGGAAAAATCCAATCAAATCTGAAAGGTCGCAGTCGCTAATCTTCAACGAAATTAGTGACTTGCAATTCTTGGCGAGAAGCTCGAGGTCAGCTGGCTCCACTCTGAGGTAAGTCAAGTAGAAGTTCAAGGTCACCAGAACAGGATTGTTGGCAGCAAGGTCATGGAGCCATTCAGTGCCATTATCAGTAATTGTACATTCTTCCAGAAACAAAGTTCTCAGTGATCTGCTCAATTTCGTGCAACATGTTAGTGCAGTGATTGTATCATGATACTAACAATGCACCAAAATAAGCAAAACAGGGTGGTCATGCAATAAAGGAGTGCAACAAAGAGAAACAAATGAAGACGGACTATAAATGTACCACAGTTCCTACTTATTAAGTAAAAAAATGTATTACTCTCTCTTAAGATAAATACAAAAGTAAATTAGCATATTCTAGAGCCCAGGTTGTTTTTGAGCTTTTGTTAAGCAGCTGGGTAGTCTTCAGAGTGAAGCCACTCTGCTCTTTGCAGTGGCATGTATGAAACATTCAAAGCATTTGTAGCTTACTAAGTTTGGGGTTCATTTAGATGACCTTTTAGTACGTACTCAATATGTCAAAATGGGTTAACATGGTGGCACAACCTTAAATAGCTGTTTTGTTTAATTTGCTTACTTCAATTGGTTCGTTCAGAATACACTCAGTAACGAATAACAACCAGATTTATTGTATATTTACATTTTGTAACACTAGTTCTTTCATAGAACGTATCCAAAGCTTAAATAGCTGTTTTGTTTAATTTGCTTACTTCAATTGGTTCGTTCAGAATACACTCAGTAACGAATAACAACCAGATTTATTGTATATTTACATTTTGTAACACTAGTTCTTTCATAGAACGTATCCAAAGCCCCCTCCTCAGGATTATCAAACTAGAGCAAATTTGAAAAAAGGGAACTGAGAAAGGCATATAAACATGGTCACCCTGACACTACGTGATATTGTCCTTACTAGAATTAAGTAGTAGTATAACTGGTAACAGAAACAACTTGAATATTAATTCCGTACTACAACAGTACGATTCCAGTAAAAGACGAGCGAGCTTTGGTCAAGTCAATCACTATTGCTTTGGCATCCGGCTACCTTACAGTTTGTTCCTGCCAGATTCGGTGACCTCTTGCAAATTGCTTGGGATAATAAATGCTGTGAAATGGACTCCTATGCAACATCATCAACAAACGGAATGCAGAGAGCATTCAATCAATCAAATTATGAAGGAAACAAAAGGCACAAGGTAGATACGCTACGCTTACAAGGCAACGAACGCCAGCCATGCAAATTACCAATGGAGTAACTGTAAGCAGGGGCGATGAATTCTGCTTTGCTATGGTCGCGCCATCATCGTTCATGCTAAGAGAGTACGGGCCGTATAATGGGCGTCCAGATCTCGAGCTGCTTTGGGTAAACATTGCCCCGCCGTAGAACAAGTTTCTACTTAGGGAAATGGATATTTAGCCCGGTGCTCTATCATTGCCCCTGCTACTTCGGGACATCAACTAAGCGGCCGCTGGATTCTGCATCCAGTCACTGTATCCCTGCCTGGCGAAGCCCAATTCGGGCCTGTTACTTCTCCCACTCGCAGATCAGAGCGCGATAGAAGATAGCGAATCGAGAGAAGTTGCGGCAGTACCTGCAGGAGCGGGCGACGAGGCGGAGGGCGTCGGTGGAGAAGCCGGAGCACTTGTCGAGCTTGAGCTCCTGCAGCATGTGGCCGCGGGCGCGGACGAGGGCGGCGAGGTCGTCGTCGGTGACGACCATGCGGCGCAGGTGGAGCGCCTTGAGGCACTCGAGCGGGGCGGCGAGCTGGGCGACCCAGGGGCAGGCGTAGGCGCCCCAGTCGTCGGGGATGAGGCCGTACATGGCGGCGCGGGGCTTGCCCTTGACCCCGAGCGACTCGAGGCGCGGGAAGCGCGCGAGCAGGCGCGCCGGGGACACGGCGTAGCAGAAGGGCACGGTGACGTGCTTCCGCGTGAGCGCGTCGATGTGGTGCCAGCGGCGGCAGGCCAGCGAGGCCGCCTCGCGGTCGCGCGGGTCGTCCACGTAGCCGAGCACCAGGTGCAGCGCCTCCTCCGGGACGCCGCTGCCGTCCAGGCTGAGCGCGCGGCTGAGCCGCCGCGGCTCCGGAGCCTCCCCGCCCATCGGCCGGGCCGGGCCGGTCCCCGCCTACGGCTCCGCGCCGGCCCGCCGGGGATCTGGTCCGGCGAGGAGGGGCGGGGGCATGGGGATTGATTTCCCTCCCCCCCTTCCCGCTGGCTTTTCTCCGATGGTGGTGGTGCGGAGGCGGAGAGGAGAGGAGAAGAGAATTATTGGAGGGAGGGAGGGAGGGAGGAGTGTGGGGAGGACTTGGGGGATGTGGATTGGCGAAAGGGAAGCTTACTTCTGCGCGATCCAGCCGCGCCACGTCGGCTCGGGGTCCGGCGGGGAATTGCTCCGGGCACACACGCTGACACACCCCGCAACACCGCAGGGTGGGGCGCCCCCTGTCGCCGGCTGGTCAGGTCTCGGCTACCCCGCGATGATGGTGATGGTGGCCTTGAAGAAGGGGGGCTGCGATAGCAGCTGCGCCACGTGAGAGTTAGTTGATGTCGATCATTGTCATGAGCCTTGCACCTTTCCAGTAGCGCGGAGCTCAGTGGCGTCTCTTGATCCTAGATTTACCGCCGAAAAGTGGTTGGGTTTTAACGTCAATTGGTTTTATCCTTGTTTAACTTTTATCTCTAAAAATGCACCGCTCCCTCCATTCATAATTTGGTGCTAAAATGGTTTGGATATTTCAATGTGGACTACATACGGACCGGAATGGATGAACAAATACATCAAATATGTCTATATACATTTGATTTAGAAAAATATTTAAAATATGTTATATTTGTGAACGGAGGGAGAGGTCGTTTTAGCATCGATTAATTCTATTCTTATCCTGACAGGAAAAAATGTAACCATTGTAGTGTTATAACTTCGCTTGAAGTATATTTGGCTCGATCACAATTGTGTAGTTTAATTTCTTTAAATGTATGACACCTATAATTGCAAGGTAAAGATAGTCTAGGGTCATCATTTTCATCTACTTGAGTGTTTTTAGTATGGAGTTTTTCTGTATACGGTTGGTAACTTTACAATATGCACTTATCAATATACATGAATAGCATAACATGTGCCGCGCACAGCGTGATTGAACTAGACAACACTTGACAGATAGGTGTTTTGTTTTTACTCATACTTTTATGCTAAGCTAAAACACATGACAACTGTAACTACGACAAAATATGTTATTCTCTAAACTAACCTTTTGCATGAAAGATTTAAAGCGGCGTATTACAGCTAGCCATGGATATGTGTAGAAAGTTCAAATGAGTCCTAGTGTGTCATACGAAAATAGACTCCAAGCTCTCGAGATATAGATATATTTGTTTCATTTATAGTTTAAATGTATGACACCCAGTGGCGTTGCCAGGGCTGGGCTACGCCTCGGGCCAACCCTCGTAGCTACAGTGTCAAAAATAGCTACAGTTTACGAAGGATTGTAGAGCCATGCCCAAGGCCATGGCCCTAGTAGCCGGGGCCTGGCTATGCCCCTGATGGCACCTGTAGCCCAAGAAAGCACACGGTTACCATTTTCAACTACTTGAAAGTTTTCTAATAAGACCATGAAAGATGCATAACATCATGTAGCTATCAATGTACACAAAATATGTACTCCCTTCGATCCAAAATAAATGTTGTGGTTTTAGTTCACATTTGAACTAAATCATGCCACTTTTTTGGATCGGAGGGAGTAACATTTTGCATGGAGTGATCAATTAGGCCATGTTTTACAGATAGGTCTACCGATTTACTCATATTTCTATTACAAGCCTGAAATGCATGACAAGTGTAACTTCATGAAAAGATAGATTATGATGGGTATTGCAATAAGAGCTAAACTTTTTCATGAATGATTTGTGCAACATCTTAACTTCTAGTCATGGCCGTGTATAGAAAGTTCAAACAAGCCGTGATGTATCTTAAGAAAATAGACTTCAAGCTCTAGAGACATATTTTATTTTATTGTTTATAGTTCAAATACGAAATGTCCACCTGTCATGTTGTTTTGGTTCAGTTGTGACAGTATGATAGGGTTGTTATAAGAAAAACAAGACGCCGATGTTATCTTCTTAGACATTTGGAGATGAAATGATGCAACCCTAGTAGCACATAACGATATTTACATGTAGAAAATTGTAGGCATTGTTAAATAATGTGTTTTTATATTATGACGTAGACAAATGGAACCAAAATCAAGTGGCATCTCTTGATTTTAAATTTACCTAGAAATGGTATATGGATTTGGTTTTTATTGTTCCTTGGTTCTACTCTCGTAGTGTTGTCCTTCTGGCACCGGTTAATTGAATTCTTACCTTAGGAAAAAACGTAGACGTAAAAGTGTTCTTGCATGATCTAATTAGACAATACCTCACAAATATGTGTTTCTTTACTTGTTCTTTTTATGATAAAGCTTGAAAGGCATGACATATGTAAGTTTACAATGAACTATGTATGCAACATGTTTGTTTATGAGGGGACGGTATGCATTGTCTTAACATGTAGCCATCGTCTTATAGAAAGTCCGAACAAGCCCTAATTGACACATATAAAATAGACTCCAAGCTCTGAAGCAAAATATTAATTTTATTATTTATTTTTAAAATACAAAATGTCCATGCTTATCTTTAGTTTGCGGAATCCTCGACGGTAGTACTGAACGTTTTAAGAAATACCTAGATGCTGGTGAATACTATGTTTATTCACTTTAGGCTTAGTTTGGCAACAAGTTTTTACAAAACTGTAGTAATCTAAAACCTCGTTATTCCAATGCTTGAACAGAATACTCCAGTTTTTTTATATACCCTGGCTTTTCTAACTTCGTTTACAAAATGGAGGTTGAGGCCTCTTTCTCAGATCCAAAAAAAAAAGCATGGTGTTCGGGATACTATAGTTTATAGAAGTAGTGTTTAATTGGTGTCAAATGCCTCAAATTTTTCTAAAAATGTGATTTCTAAAAAAAAATAGTATTCTCCAAATACTCAAAAAAAAACTACCAAACACGGCCTAGACTCTTAGTCGTTTGTTCTGTTTTATATCTTCCTATCTTATTCGACAAAGGGTGAATTTTATTTGCTTAAAATGGGACATCAAAAGGATACAAACACTATGAGCACACACCTGCATAGTTAGGATCCACACAGCGAACACCAACACACACAAACACGCTAACAGCTAGCAAAGTCATAAGACCAAAGTTATGCATCGACGAGAAAAAAAAATGAAAAAGGCCCAAAGCAATCTGATCCATAAGCGGCAAACTACGGCAACGGCTATATCTGCACCAACCATCGCATGTCACCACAAAACGACAATGTTCTTCACCAACAATGCCTTCAGGAAGGGAGCGGCGCTCAAGAGTCGTCGTCACTAGATCGAAGAACAAATGTCAGAATCTAGGTTTTGACCCTAAAGAATCAGACCGAACATATCTGAGCAATGCCCTCAATAAGGTAACGCTATAAGATTTTTTGCCATTGCCAGGTATAACCAACTCGACTCAGATCTAGGCTTTCACTCTAGAGCTCTAGATTGGGTGCTCGAGTAGCACCACCATCAAAGTCACTCATGCATTATCGCCACCACTTTTTCGTGATCCCGGCAGCTACATGCGATGTGTGATCGCCGCCACTGCAGAACCATCCCTCCGCGACAAGCCGTAGTCCACAGTTTGCATCTCACTGTCAAAGTAAAACACCAGATCTGGAGAGATGAACCCTCTTGAATATCTTTCGATGACCACCGTTGTCGTGGAACTGAAGGTCACTGCAACACAGTGTGCAACCACCACCACCCGACCGACTGGATTTGGATCACTACCTCCAAACTGCGTTGGGTCAACCCAAGACTGCGGCCCTAGAGCCTTGGCATGCCAAGGTCGACGGAAAGGAACCACAGGAGGTCGCAGCATTGGATATGTAGCCATGTACCGAGCACCAGTCCAGCGATCCAAAGGCGAGGAGCCCATGGATGGGGGGCTGCAGGAGCCAACTGCAGAGCACACCGGTCTTGGGAGCACGGGGCGCACCCCAAGCGGCGCGGCGAGATCCACGATGGCAAGCCGACCAGCGCGAGATTTGGAACACCCACGCGAGAGGAAAGGGCCCACTGCCAGCCGCCGGTGGCAAGGAAGAGATGGAGAGTAGGGGTTGGTAGCGACAGCGTTAGAGGATTCGCCCGTGCCGCCTTGTAGGGGTTGGTTTCTTACAATTTTTTTAAGAATTCATCCTATATTCCTTATTTAACCAACAATTTCAAGCACGGTGCAATTACCAGTGACATAACATGTTGCACGAGAATAGTTTGTCCATGTTGTTATATGGACAATTCTATTTTAACTTTTTTGCTTTTAGCTCGGGCGTATTCTATTTCTTTAACACAGTACAGACACACATACGTTTATTCATATGCAGATACACCCATCCTATGAACGCACATACGCATACCTTCAGTTTTTTTCTTCTTCTGTGACAACAACACTGAATTTCTCACCCAAAAAAAAAACAAAAAAAACGTTGAACTCCTTATTACTTATTTTTTGCAGGAATTGAACTCCTCTTTTTTTCTGCGGGGATTGAACCCCCTATTACTAGTACAACGTAGCTGGGTGCGTGTAGCGGGTGGCCGTACATTTCTTAGTTTTCTCTTGGGCAAGCAAGTTGACGGGATTAATTTGGTGGGTGGAGCTGCAAAGTGCACACACAAAGGGGATGCATCTAAATCTAATCTAGGCATTCATCGGTAGTGGGCATCCGGACCGGACCTCCATCGTTCGTGTCATCACCGCATATAAAAATGCTTTCCCGCTCTCGGTTAATGCATCCCTTTCTCACTCTCACCGTGACGCAGTCATCTCCGGTCCTTCTCCCTCCCTCCATCCCTCCCTCCCTCCCCTGTTGCCTGATGCCATGATCACACCGTGGCGAGATTTTCCCCGTGATGATGCCTCCTGCTTTTTGTTTTGGATCACACAGTGTGTACTTACCTACTTGGCTGCGATCATTAGGGGGTGGGCCACCCTTTAACCAGAACCGAGAAGATGATAATATTTCTCAAGAAAAAAAAAAGGAGAGGTGATGATAATAAGTCCATGTTCCATTTAAGGTGCCGGCAGCTGCAACTTGCATAAAGGCGTCATGTGCCGAGCGCCAAAAGCTGATGATAGAAAAATGGACGGGAAATGCTCAACCAATGCGATGGGTACACATCATTGCTCTCCACCAGCGTTTTACCTGACGCCAAGAGGCAAAACTACAAACATTTTCACCTGCGGGGTGTGATGGAAAGTGCGAGGTACGATTTCTGTTGTGGTTTAAGCCGTTGTGGAATCGGGAGCAGTGAGTCCCCAGGTGTAAAATTTGGAAGTGAGCACAGGATGATGATTTTGTACTGCAGTGCTCGTACAGTATTCTTCTGCCAAATGGAGATGGACTGCCGTAGGTTTTGCGTAGTCTCCGGTTTAATTGAGTGAACCTGGACGCAGTAGTAGTAGTAGTACTGTACATGGGTTCTGCTGCCGGGTGTGGTGCGCCGGAGCCGGATCTCAAGAGAATCTATCCAGGCCGACATGCACTACAAGGCGTCCTATGTGCCGGACTGATCGGGTGCGCCCTCGAGCCCTCATATCCTCCTCATACATGGTATGTATACAAGGGTTTATGGACAGCTCAAGCGTGTAGCAATGATATGTGGGATTCAGTTGGTCACATTTTTATTCTTTCATATCTAGGCACTGACAGAGCGCGTACATAAACGTTTGAAGAGGATTTAAGGGACCACTTGTACATACTCTAAGGACATCTTCAATGGCAACCCAAAAAATTTCCTCGCGGACACGGACGCGGGAGGACGACATCTAACGCTATCTGCATACATTTCAAACAACTTTTCAACAAAACATATGAAATTCATGCAAACTCGGCCTGATTTCATACAAACATGATGGATTTCATACAAACACGACAGATTTCATTACATTCGAACATCTAGAACGAAAAAAACGCCCTAAACATATCCAACGATGCCGGCGCCCTACGTCCAAGCCCGTGTCGTCCTTCATCCGCCGTCTCCATGAGCACCGGCGATTAGACCGACGAAGTGAAGGTGTGTCTACGACGAGGAAGTGTAGAACATGTGAGACGGACCGTCCCATATGGGATATCGGGCCCTGCTGCCTCCCGTGGCCTACTCATCCTCGGAGGAGTCTGTGACCTGTCCGTCGCTAGTGGACAGGAGGTCCATGATGAAACAGTGGCGCGGCGCTGTCCTTGTCCCCTCGGGTCGCCCGATGGTTCGTCGGCGACGCGTAGGAGGCGCAGCTGACGTTGTTCCCGTCTGTGATTGCCTTCAACTGCGCCTCCTCAGCGGCTGCTTCCTAGCGAGCGGCGGCTTAAGCGCGGACAACATCGTAGATGGCACGCTGCTCCGCGACGAAGTTGGGGTTCGCCGCAGCCCTGGCCGCCACGGCCTCCTCGCTCGCCCGCTCATCATAGATCTGACCCTCCGCCAATCAATGCTGCACCAGGAGGAACATGTTGTACCGATGTTCCTCCTGTGCCTGCCGGAACACCGACAAAAGCGCCAGTGCAGGCTGCACCTCCACCATGGCGGCGTTTGTAGTGCACATGCGTCTGGTCCATGAAGCCGGCGTGCACATGAGGCGCGGGAGCCAGGGCGGTGTCGTTGGAGCCCGTCTCCATCATGGTCTCATCCTCGTCGTTGGAGACCTCGGGCGAGCTAGCCGACAAGCCGGCCTCGATCCAGTTGGCACGACTACTCTGCCAGGCGACGACAAAGGCGGCCACGACGTGCTTCATCTCTGTGGAAAGTCTCTCCCGTAGAGCTTCGCCGCGCGCAGTCATGGCAGGTGCAGTGCAAGGGAGGGGATGGGATGGGGCATGTGTGGTGGTGTGGAGTTAGCCGGGTGTGGCCGCCTTTATATAGCGGATTCCAATGAGGCGAGGCGTTCGGGTGCGTCAATGTGCGGCGTTTGAGTGGGTTTCTCGGGCGGCGAGCCTTGTTAATGCCGGCATACATACGGACAGCTGCATTGAACGGGCGTGGTAGATATCCGTTCCATCCTGTCCAGTCACACGTCTCCGGCATTGAACAGGCACGGACACCGAAGACACGTTGCGGGCGGCGCCCTCGGCTAGCGCGCCGCTTCAATGGCAAAGGCAGTAAGAGGTCACGTCTGCCTGAGCTGTCTTCAATGTTGAGCGACGCGCTCTACTGTGTCATGAATGCGGACAGCTGGCGCCGGGAGGGAACACGCATGGGAAAGGAAGGGGGAGTTGGTGGGTCAGGGCAGTCAGAAGCAGGCTTGGGATCGGGCCGGACTCCCGCAAAGCCCCCACGTTTGTTTTTGGTTTGGGGGAAGAAATCACGTCCGGACCGCCTCGCGAACCGATACAGGATCGCGTCAAATGACTTTCATGGTTCGGGTAGCGTGATCCGAACGGTTGAAGGTTTACAAGTCTGTCTTGAAGATGCCCTAAGCAACTCCTTTGCTTGGAGAAGATAAAAAATGGCGTGCCATCTACTCCAGCAGAGAACGACATAGCATGCTACGAGAGTTTTAGCTATAGCTTCAGTTTAGACTTTCTTGGCAGCATTGTTGTATCTTATTTTAAGTTTATAGAGTCAAATTACTGTAGTACGTTACTTGACAAATTTCCCATTTCGCTCTTGAAAGGGACCCTTCTTTTTCTCGTGCTAATTTTTTATTCCGTTGTTCTTTCATGGACCCTGAAGTCCTAGTCATAACCTTACTTCATTTGTCTCTTTCAGAGGTTCCAAATTTTGCATGCCCGAACGACCAGTCAATTGGTTTGGTGTCTCGGAAGTAGTCAAGTCTCCCCCCAGATCACATAGTTTTAGATTTTCGATGAGGATGTAGGCACCCAAAGAAAATAAGTATCACCATTTGGTTTCTTACAATGTTTTATTTTATTGGTGCTAAAATAGGCACATTGAACACATCCCTCTTGGGGCGGCACGGGTGAACCCTAGTTGTTATCACCCTTGGCCCCTCTCACCTCCATGCATCCGCTCCCCTCACGTTGCGGCGTGCGCTACTGGCGATCAGAGGTTTGGATTTCTACTGGCTTGTGGCCTGATGGTGACAGTGGTCACCTAATGGTTCCTTTTGAAGCGCTCCTCCGACATGTGACACTTAATGGCGCTTGCTTGATGCACTATAAAAAAAAGACACATCCGTGACATTTTGGGCCGAACGAAATTTTCTTCTGTCATACATATGACACTTCTATGACGATAATTGTGACAAAAGCCGGTATCATCATAGATGTGGTGGGCTCCTACTTCTATGACAAAAAATCATGACAGAAAATGGGCTTTTCGTCCTGGGCGGGCCGGAGACGCAGCTGCATGACATTCTTTGGGCCGTCCATGACGAAAAAAACCCGTGGTAGAAGCGAGGGGGAGGAAAATTTCGGGGAGTTCCCGGTTACGGTGGGAGGTCGGGGGCCGAGCGATGCGTGTTTCTCTCGTACACGTACGTGCGTGTGTGCGGGGTGTTGGCTCTAACTGAACCCGAGCGAGGCGTTGGGCTCTAACTGAACCCGAGCGATTGCACTGCAGGCTACGCGTTACTGAACCCGAGCGATCGATCGATGGCTGTTAACTGAACCCGATCGAGCGATTCCTTCGCTACTGCTGCTAACTGAAGCCGATCGATGCTGCCCCTCTGGATGAACAGTG
>NC_041380.1:488426846-488482961 GCF_002162155.2 Triticum dicoccoides
GAACAGGACCCCGATCGATCGAGCCGGTTGGGGCTGGATGAACAGGACCCCGTGGAGGGCTGGATGAACAGGACCACCCCGTGGAGGGCATGATGAACAGTAGACGGTGGAGGGCAGGATGAACAGTAGCCCGTGGAGGGGTGGTTGAACAGGAGCCCGTGGAGAGGGCTGGTTGAACAGTAGCCGGTGGAGTAGCGCACGGTGGAGGCTGGATGAACAGGAGCCCGTGGATGAACAGTCGCAGGTGGAGGCTGGAGGAGATCGACGGTGGATGAACAGTAGCTTGTGGAGGCTGGAGGGGGTCGACGGTGGAGATGAACAGTATCCCGTGGAGTCCCGTTTTGCGGTACGCCACACCCCTCCTGATGAACAGGACCCCTGTTTCGACCGTAGCGCTCCAACACAAGACCGTTTCCTCCGTTTTGCCGTACGCCACACCCCTCCTGATGAACATGGCCCCCGTTTTGACCGTAGGAGGTCTGTTTCCTCCGTTTTGCGATACGGCAAACCCCTCCCGATGAACAGGATCCCGTTTCGAATGTGGTCGGTCCTCTGTTCTGCGGTACGCCAGGCCTCGTTTCCATCGCATGTTCCGTCCAAGCCCTCCCGATGAACACGAGCATTCCGTTGCCTCCCCATGAACACGACGCATTCCGTTGCCTCCCCATGAACATGACGACGACGTTGTTTCTCCATTCTGACCCAGCCATGTACACGAGCCCTGGCCGTACGTTTGCGCGAATAGGCGTTCGAGACCCTGCCCGTATGTACACATACGTGGCCGTATTTTCTTTCTTGCACCCTGGCTACTGTACGTACGTGTACATGCTACGTGCGCGCCTCTACTATGACATGTGCGCGCCTCTACATCCACCAGTATATATGTACATACACGTTCGCGACCAGAATGACAACGCTACGTACGCTTCGACCAGGTGAGTCCTGACTGTCAAGCACTTCCTTACGTGCGAAGATGTAGCTGGTGGGTCCCAGTAGTCAGGGGCAAACGTTTTTTTCGTGAAATACTGTGGCCCGTCCGGTGGGTCCCCGCTGTCAGGTGGAGGAATAATTAACGTAATAAGGAGGCACTTCCTTGCTGCGGCCGTGGACCCAGCTGTCAGCCTCTCCATGTACAATATTCTTTCGATGGAATTCGGTCTTTGACCACATTGACCATGCCGTGCCGACAGCACCAAGGCGGTGGACGACGGCGAGGCCTAGGACGGGGACAACGCGGAGCCAGGGAAGACGCGACAGTGGATGCCCAAGCGGAGAGGAGTACGAGGGTTCACTGGTTCGGCTGCGCTGCCGTCGCCACAGAATAATAGAGGGTGTGGGTGAGTGGAGTGGAGGGATGGCCTGGCCAGTGGTGGGAGTAGTATGGTGGCGGTGAGGCCTCCGCGGTAGCACAGCCGGCCACAGGAGGCAGGAGCAGGTGGACGATCGGCGCTGCTTTGGGTGGCTGTAGCAAGAAGACCAGAGGTTGAAGAAGCACTATGACTGTTGGATGGACATCGTACGGTCAGTCGAGCTAAAATCATGCATATTTACTAAGTTGACAAAGCCCTTCGTCCCCGTGAACTTAGTAGGCCCACTATACTGGGTCCCACCTAGCAGGGGGGTATTCAATTTTTTTGTGCGTAATAAAGAGGCACTTCCTTGCGTGTGAAGATATAGCTGGTGGGTCCGAGCTGTCAGTGACGGTAACGTTTTTTTCGCGAAATACAGAGGCCGTTTCGGTGGGTCCCAGATGTCAGGTGGAGAAAATCATTATTTTGCACGTAATAAGGAGGCATTTCCTTGCGTGTGGCCGTGGACCCAGCTGTCAGCCTCTCCACGTGCAGTCCACTTCAGATGTATGTCAGTCCTTAACCATGCTGACCACGCCACGCCGAGAGCACCAGGACGGTGGATGACGGCGAGGCCTAGGAAGGGAACGACACAGAGGAATGGAAGACTCGGCCGTTGTTTTTGTTTCCCACGCGGAGGGGAGTATGACTGTACAAGGGTTTACTGGTTCGTCTGCCGTCGCCGGAGAATAACAGCAGGTGTTGGTGAGTAGAGGGATGGCTAGGCCAGCGATGAGAGTACGGTGGGGCGGTGAGGCCTGCGCGGCAGCATAGCCGGCCGCGGGGAGGAGGGAGCAGGCAGTCCCGCCGGCGCTTATTTGAGCGGCTGGAGCAGGAAGAGCAGAGATTGAAGAAGCACGACGGCCGTTAGATGGACATCCAACAGTATACAAGCCATCTGTAGAAAGTCTTAAATCTGTGGAAAATAGCATACAACCCATCTGTCATTATTTCAAATAATTTACAGCCCATTTGCTAATTCTTACGGGTTTTTTGGAGCCCATATTCTTTATGTTAGTATTACAGCCCATATTATGGCCACGGTTAAAAAATTATATGAAATTTTGCATATGTCGGTGCGGTCTGAATTGTTTTCAATCCCGAAATTTCGAGTCACATTCAGACTGATTTTAAGAATAAATGTATATCAATATAAAATCCAATACATTGTCCATGCATAAAAATCAATGTAATTTAAAATCTCGAAATGGAAAAAAATATTTGAAAATAATTGCCGGTTTGATGTGTTTTAAAAATGTACAGCCCATCTCTCATTACTGATAGGCCATTTTCTCGGCCAGCCGAATGAAGCTCTCCTCATCTTGAAAGATTTGCAGCCCAACAGGCCTGGTAAAGCGACTTACTTGACAAATCACAAAAGAACTGGGCTAGCCATTTTCAGAAAGGAAAAAAACTACTGTGCTGGTCTATGGTAAACATAAAAGAAAAGGTTGTCTAGACAGGCCAGAGTGTCCCGCACATCCCAGTTGACACCCTGCTTCCGTCTCAAAAACAAATTAGATAAACGCCACTCCAATTATGGCGATTCATAAAAATGGCAATGCAATTCCCAAACTTTGAAAAATGCCATTGCAATTTTTGCAAACTTTGAAAAACGCCACTCCAGACTTCAAAAAATGCCATTAGAAATGGCATGAAATGACATTTTTCAAAGTTTGGAAATTGCAGTGGCATTTCTCGGATACACCAGATTTGAAGTGGCATTTATCAAATTAACCCAAAACAAAAATAATTGGGCGAGCTGCTGGGTCCTTGGTGTGAGCCGCTCGTTGTGCAATTCTTTCGCTTATTGACTACGTTGATAATGGCATGGGACCCAGATGTCAAAATCCACTAGGAGGAGCCATTTTTTTATTGGCTTCAAATAAGGAGGCACTTGCTTGCGTACTGCCATGACCTTGGCGGGTCCCTGTTGTCATCCTCTCCACGTACAATCATCTCTTGATTGTGTACGCGTCAACTTGCTAGGCCCACAAGTCAGCCTCTAAACCGTGAAGGACAAATACAACCCATTAAAAAAATAACAACCCATTCCATATGTTCAAACGGAAAGTTCAACATTCAGAGCAAAGTAACAGGTCTAATCCACATATAGAGTACTGAACTTCCACGTTGACAACCATCATAGCCAAGTTAACTATCTACTCCCACTAACACTCTAGTAGCATACAAGTACTAACTTACTCTTAGCTAACTAGACGATGCCAGCCGCCATCTGCTATCCATACTAAACGCCGGCACCGGCGTCCTCCGCCTCGCCTCGGACTTGCCAGAGGTGTGATAGGGCGCGTTGCTCGCGCGCATTGGCCATTTCCATGCCTGCGTGGTCCACCGAAGCTTCGGCTTCCAAGCGAGAAACCCACTTGACGAGCTGGTAGTAAAAATCGGCGTCGCGAACGCGTGCGTGCCCGACAGCCTCCAGGGCTATTTGCCGGGTACCGGCCTCCACGTAGTCGGCCCAGTTGCGGGCGCTCTGCTCGGGACTCAGAGCGTCGGTGCGCTGCTGCTCCATGTCCCGCTGGCGGCGCAAATCGGCGATACGCCGCTCCTCCACCAGGCGGTCGCGCTCCAACAACTCCTGCTCCTCCGCCATGCAGTCGCGCTCCAACAACTCCTGCTCCTCCGACATGCGGTCGCACTCCAACAACTCCTCGATCTCCGCATTGCCATCTAAAGACAAATAGAATGCCTCCTCCCTCCGCCTGCCTTCCGGTGAAAACCCGAACACTAGTTCCGACGGTGACCGCCTCCGGCGTCGCCTACCGCGGACGGACAGGGGCATGGCGGACGTGGCGAGCGACGTCAGGCCGGTGGGGGCTTATGAGGATATGGCGAGTTGGGTCACGGTGTCACCTGAGAAGGCCGGGAAACAGTACTTATAGGCGGAAGGTAGCGCGACGGTCATCGGAATTCAATGCATAATGGCTTAGCGCGCCAGCTTGCCGTGGAAAACTAGAGAAACTGAAATTATGACTGTGCTGTCCCGTCCCGTCTGGGTCGCACGCCGGCATGGCGGTCAAACGAGTACACTCGAATCATCTCCCTCCTTGTCAATAATGATTCCACAGATTTAAAGCGTATCTTTTTTTGCATCAGTTAGCTGCCTTAATTAAGGCCGACTGCATGCAGGCACTCGCAGGCAGTACGCAAAGCAGCATGCAACGAGTCGTGGCCGAGGGCACGCATGCAGCCACTTAAATCGCTGGAAGTAATTAGGCTTAAACTTCTGCATGTCGTTAATTATTGTCATGCCTTGGTCTTGCTGCTTTGCTCACGGGACTAATAAATCCCGGGCGGAGGGAGTACCTTGGTTGGTTAGAGGTTTGAATTAAGCCCTGCAAACCAGAAAGGAGGTACTAGTACGTGCGTGACCCGCTATTTATTCGTGTAGGATCGAGTAGGCCGTTTCTTGAATTGAGCCCTGTAAACCGGAAAGGAGGTAGTACGTGCGTGATCCGCTATTTATCCATGTAGGATCGATAGTGTAGCTTGTCAGTTTCTTCAGAGGTAAGCATTTTTATTCGTGTAGGATCGATAGTGTAGCCTGTCAGTTTCTTCAGAGGTAGGCATTTTTATTCAAAAAACTGCCACTTCGCATTTTGCGTCGCAAATAAAACTGCCAGGAGCGCATTTGTAGGCTAGCTAGTGATCGATCAGTAACTTGTAAACACTGAGCGAACAGAAATAAGTAACTGTTAATGCATCTCAATGATTCACAGATCATATACAAATATGTAGCTCCGAAAGCAAAGATCAACCACTTCAGATCTTGCATCGCAACTAAAACTAACTAGTACGATTCCCATACATAAGATCAACATGTTAATGTATCTCAATGATTCACAGATCATATACAAATATGTAGCTCCAAAAGCAAAGATCTAGAAAAAACATCTGTTCTTCCTACTAACATGGATGCTTCTCTTGGCCAACATTCAGTATAGACTGAAAGACAAATTTGTTTGTGAAGTCTACAATTCCTCTTGCAAACGTAAGTGGTTTCACCAACAGCTGGAACTATGAGAGTGAACCACACATGATGGAGGAACATCCACTGCAATATGATTTGGTCTTCTCTTGATCACACGGCGAGACTATTTTTTGAATACAAACTTTAACTTAGGCAAAATGGTGCCCATTATATAATCAGACCAAAGCAATGAAGCACCTAGTGTTGGCCAATAAATAGTACAGTACTACTTTTCTGCAGTCCATGAAGTGACTATCCGATCTTTTTGTGCCTGTTTTCAAATGGCACTTCACGCAGTGACTATACTATTCTCTTGTGCAGTTCAACCAAAATTGCGGGCACTTTGTTTGTTTGCCAAATAGCAACGGGCAGACATCTCTGTCTGCACAAATATCAAGCAGCTAGTAAACATATACCACACCTTGTATTTTTGGTTTAAACATATCTCTTCCGCTTAGCATCTGTCATGTTCTGCACTGGACAATATGATACAGTTATGTTTTGCCCTAGACAATTTCATACTGAATTGATTTGCTGGTTCAGAGCAGAAATATAGCGCCCATTCTTAATCAGACCAAGGATATCCATGTTCGCAGTGATGGAAGAGGTGAAATCGATACAACTGAAATTGAGCATCCAATCATTGAATCCTGTCCTGCACCTCCAATGTAGGTCCACCCTGCCAATAAATTCACATGCAAACCACTAGTATTACTATCTAATGGCAATACAAAAAGAGTAGCAAGATAGTAGCAAACCATGTACCTTCGTAATGGACAACTCATAGTGCCACCAATTGGATATAAAGGTTTGGAAAAAAACATGCTTCTAATGTTGAACCAGTTGGACTTTTTGTGCAGTTCCACTAAAATCGAGCATCCCTGTTTGCATAGATATTGAAAGTGTGATTACTCTAAAAGTGGCACTAGTTGAAGCATAGACTCACAAATATAAGCATTCCAATTTCTTAATGAGAAAAGGTAGCAAGACTATTTCTAACCACCTGTTTGAAGGAATAAATAAAGCAGCAACGACTGATGTCAGGATGGCATACATAGTTTTTTCTGGAAAAGTGAGCCATTCCTGACCTTTCCTCTTCTTTGAAGCAAATTTTGTGCAGTTCTACTAAAATAAAATGCCATCACCGCCTTGACAATTCAGTGACACTGTATAAAAGGAAATGACTTAACATTACATCATGATGTTAGGTATGTAGTCGACATGCATTAGAGACAAACATACAGACCTCCTCAAGAGAACAGCCAGAGGAGGTGCCCACTCTTGACCTTTCATCTTGTCTTCATAATTGTCTGTGCAGTTTAACCAAAATAAAATGACATCAACGCCTTGGCATTTTGGTGACACTGTACAAAAAAATTAACTTATCTCATGAAAGTGAGGTATGTAATCTATAAGCATTAACAGTGCAAATATCTGAAGGTAGTAACAAGTTTCATCGTTGGTATACTGGCTGTGCAACAACATTAGAATGCCTTAGCTAAAAAATCTTTAACACATCCACAATCAACAGCTAACCCTGAAATAATCCAGTGACATTAAATGGCATTGCTTAAATTTATGGGTGGCATTAGACTGAGAGCGGCATTAGTTAAATGTGGCATCACTTTAGCAGTAGCATTGCTTGACTTGACTGCTGGCGTTATACTAACAGCAAAAAAAGTGGCAATAAGAGCATGGGAGGCCCATTCGGACAGTGGGCGCACCAGTACGATGTACCTCCACGGACGCAGAGTGGTGAGGGAGGTATTGTTGCCTAGAGCAACAAATATCCAGGCAACATATGTGGATTACGTCCCATTTTTGTTCTCTTTAGCCACCTTTTTCCTATGCGAGGACAACAAACCGATCGACCTGGTCATTCTCTATTGCGTTGTCATGCCTTTCTACCCTTCTTCAACCAAGAGACATGAGACTCGTTCCTTAGCTACTGATTTTCCCCTTTTCAACCTAGATGCGGGTTCGATGCCTACTCTCTTGGACAGTACAGTCTCCCTTCCTTTCCTTATTCAACCCAGACATGGATTAGTCTGCATGAAGTAGGGTTTCCTTTAATAGTGAAAATTATGGTTTTCGTCTCTGTGGCCAGTAGAGCAGAGGATAGCAAATTGGGAAGATGGTGGAGTGGAAAAGATCCACATGCAACGACATGGCAGATGGGGCAATAGAACAAGGTCATGGTTCGAAAAGAGGTAGCATACCTGAGGGTCGGCGGGAAGTGGCTTCGCTCGTGGTCGTCGTCCTCCGCACACACTACGGCAAAAAGCTTGGGGACGAAGGCCATCCCGCGCGGGCGCTAGGTCTGAGAGGACGGCCTTGTCGTCAGTGCGTGACCTCGCTCGCCGACGACGAGTGCGTCAACGATGCACGTCCTTTTCTTCCCTGGTGGATCTGTGACCACAGGTGAGGAGGGAGAGAGGGGCCGTCTTTTTTAGATCCGAAGAGAGGGTGGTAGTGTGAGAAGCAAGTGGGCAGCCCTTAGCAAGAAAGTGCTCAAGCTCCAGCCTATATATTTTTTATACTACTAGTAGTGGAGGTGGAGTAGTGGTAGAGTAGTTTATACTTTCTCTGCGTACAGTACCAGTTAGTCGTGCTTCAAAACTGATCAGCACGCCATTAACAAAATAAAGGTCGATAACTAATGCGGCACCTCGGGCCAACGCGGCCAGATCACATTTTGCACGAGAAATTACACACCATGTTTCATTGACATGTGGTCCCGTTCCAACATATCAGTGAGACGACGGCGAGTAGTAGGAGTATTTTCGAATGGATGTGTAGGCCGGGGCGCCTCTTCGTGAACCGTGGCAAACTCGCAAGCGTCCACTGACTCTTCGCCTTTCCCTCTCGATTTGGAACTGCGGTCGCATGCTCTTCCTCTCCCTCCTCCATTTTCCTTCAGCCCTTCACCCTTTCTTCTGCCATTGTTCGATCGTCTTCTCCATGGAGGGAACAGGCCGGAAACGACCCCGTTATTCTTGCCCTGATCTAAAAGATGACGTGGTGGAGGAACTCATTGATCGATGCATCGTCATGTCACACCCTGATTTTCATGCCACAACACTTAAGCTAACAATCATGATAAAATGTGGTTTGACAAAAACTTTTGAGTGTTTTGGACCTTGCCTTGATTGGATTTTGTTTGTTGTTTGCAAGTGCTCTAAAAATCAAATAAATCCTCCAACTCTTATACTCCTTCTCCTTGATCCAAAACCTTGCCCAATGAACATGCCATGTGTGTAGGACATAAAAACAATTTCTTGCAAAAATATTTTGGCCAAAAAGAATTTTATAAATTAGGTTTTCCAAAACCCCCTGAATTGAGACTTGAACTACAAGTACTTAATTAAGGGTGTGAAAAATCTTTCAAAAAGTATATTTGAAACCTATTAGGTATAGGGCTCCCATAAACCAAAAAAATACAATTTTAAAAGTTATTTTCCTATTTTATTTAAAGGCTTTTTCTTAAGGCCAGAAATGGTCCTTAATAGGTTAAAATTATTTTAATGCTTTCAAAAATTTTGGGAAAAACCTAGGGAAACTCAGTGGACATATATTATCCATATATAGGAGTTTCAACACATGGTCATGTTCAAAATATGGGTCAAATCCCTCAAAAACCCTTTTTGGATATTTCAAGATTTTGAAATATTTACAAAGGAAATATTCCCCAAAAATTCCAAGAAAATTCTAGAATGTCACATATGACATGTTTGATGATCTTGCCAAGTATCATGTCATGGAGAATAGTATAACCCCATGAAATCTCCTCAAAGCCATTTCTGTCCATTTTGAAGTTTGAGCAACTTTACATTGCCAAACATGTCCAAATGTTCTCAAACCTTGTGAACATTCTCAAATGACCTAATTATAAATCTAGACCAAATGGCACAAGTTGGAGAGAATGTTATCTTGCTCAAAGTTCCCCAAAACCCTTCCTGTCCAGAACCAAATTTGAACAACTCTACATTGGCAACTTTCTCCTTTTGATCTCAAATTTTGTGGACATGTTCATAACCTCAAATGATGACACTACACTAAGTGGTGCATCAAGGAGAATAGATTTGCGTGACTAAATCTTGGAAAGTCCATTTCTGCTGATTTCTAGGGTTTACAAAAGTTGCATCGGCAACTTTTCCCAAATGAACTCAATCTTGGTGGAACCTCTTGTTTTCTCAGGCCATTTGACCCTGTCAAGCCTCATGACAAGGGAAGTCCATTTGCTTTCCCAAACCTACATCAAACACCTTCTGGCAGAAATTTAAAATGCATGTTTTGTACACTTCCACTAATCTCCATGAGCTCAATTTTTTCCAACAGCCTCATCTGCTCCTCCTCTACCTCCTGCATGCTTAGCTGCCCGAGGAGCAATGATTAAGGGGGGGGCAGAGACCCATTTTTCCTCTCTGGACAAGCCCATTTCTCTCCCTTTCTCACCTCCCTCCTCACTCCAGTGGCCACCAGGGCATCCAATGTCCCTCCCCTCTTCTTTACTCCCTCCTAGAGCTACCAGACATTAGTGGCCGCGCCCACAAGGCATATAAAATGCCATGGCATGCCATTTGCATGCTCTGGAGCGCGCTACAGTGCGCTCTAGCACTGTAGCCGCCCCCTTCCAACCACCTCCGGCCACCTCGGGCCTCCCCAGCACGCCTGACGATGCGCCTCGGCGTCCATAGCACGGCAGTTGGTCGGCCCCCTCCTCCTTCTCCCTCCTCCTGCCCCTGCTCGCATGCGCACCGGTCGCCCGAGTGCACCAGTGAGCAAGCTCACACGCGCGGTGCCCCTGGCCCCCCTTCTCTCTCTCTCTTCTCTCCCCTAGCTCTGGACCGAATCCAGAAACACCCCAGACACACCGCGACGAGCTCCCGTGACCCGTGGCGACGGCAACGAGCTCGCCGGCGCACGAGTCCTCGGTGGACCGTCGCCCGCCTATTTAAAGGCCACCCCCGAGCACTATCTCGTCTCCAACTGCCCTCTCTCCCTCCCCTGGACCCCCCGGACCGCGCCATTCTTCCTCCCGTGCCCCCCGTCCACCTCCAAGGCCGAAGTCGAGCCGCCGTTCATCGCAAAAATTTGCGCCATCCCGACTCCCTCCTCTCCCTATAACCGCATCACAGGACCCCCCAGAACCTGAGGAGCTCTACCACACCCTTCTTTCTCCTCCGATGAGCCGCTAGGCCATGGCCACTCTCGCCCGACGCCACCGTCCGCCGCGGGCGAAGCCCTGCTCCCATCCGGTGATGCAGGCACCCGTGGTGGGGTCTCCTTGGTTCGTCTCTCTCCACTGAGCACGCCGGTGGGCGGATCATCGCTAGAGACGCCCTGTAGCGCCGGTGGCCAGCGTCGAACGCCTCCTCTGTCGCCCTTCGCGCCCGCACGGGAGGTTGAGGACGAACCTGCAGGCGGGGCCCGCTCGTCAGTGGCCCAACCACCGGCCCACGCTGGCAAGTGGAGGCGGGTTCGACGTCTCCTGCATCCCCGCAGCGAAGGCGCACTCCGCGTGGGCGCCTTCGACGTCGCCCTATTGAAGGAAATATGCCCTAGAGGCAATAATAAAGTTATTATTTATTTCCTTATATCATGATAAATGTTTATTATTCATGCTAGAATTGTATTATCCGGAAACATAATACTTGTTGGAATACATAGACAAACTAAACGTCACTAGTGTGCCTCTACTTGACTAGCTCGTTAATCAAAGATGGTTATGTTTCCTAACCATAGACATGTGTTGTCATTTGATTAACGGGATCACATCATTAGGAGAATGATGTGATTGACATGACCCATTCCATTAGCTTAGCACCCGATCGTTTAGTATGTTGCTATTGCTTTCTTCATGACTTATACATGTTCCTATGACTATGAGATTTTGCAACTCCCGTTTGCCAGAGGAACACTTTGTGTGCTACCAAACGTCACAACGTAACTGGGTGATTATAAAGGAGCTCTACAGGTGTCTCCAAAGGTACATGTTGGGTTGGCGTATTTCGAGATTAGGATTTGTCACTCTGATTGTCGGAGAGGTATCTCTGGGCCCTCTTGGTAATGCACATCACATAAGCCTTGCAAGCATTGCAACTAATGAGTTAGTTGCGAGATGATGTATTACGAAACGAGTAAAGAGACTTGCCGGTAACGAGATTGAACTAGGTATTGAGATACCGACGATCGAATCTCGGGCAAGTAACATACCGATGACAAAGGGAGCAACATATGCTGTTATGCGGTCTGACCGATAAAGATCTTCGTAGAATATGTAGGAGCCAATATGAGCATCCAGGTTCCGCTATTGGTTATTGACCGGAGACATGTCTCAGTCATGTCTGCATTGTTCTCGAACCCGTAGGGTCCGCACGCTTAACGTTACGATGACTTTTTCATTATGAGTTTATATATTTTGATGTACCGAAGTTTGTTCGGAGTCCCGGATGTGATCACGGACATGAAGAGGAGTCTCGAAATGGTCGAGACATAAAGATTGATATATTGGAAGCCTATGTTTGGACATCGGAAGTGTTCCGGGCGAAATCGGCATTTTACCAGAGTACTGGGAGGTTACCGGAACCCCCCGGTAACCTAATGGGCCTTAATGGGCCTAGTGGAGGAAGAGGAGAGGAGGCCTAGGGGCTGCCGCGCGCCCCTTCCCCCAAGTCCGAATTGGACAAGGAGGGGGGGCGCCGCCCCCCTTTCCTTTCTTCCCTCTCCTCCTTCCCCCCAAGTCCTAATCCAACTAGGGAAAGGGGGGAGTCCTACTCCCGGTAGGAGTAGGACTCCTCCGGCGCGCCTCCTCCTAGGGCCGGCCGCACCCCCCCTTGCTCCTTTATATACGGGGACAGGAGGGCACCTCTAGACACACAAGTTGATCCTCGTGATCATTTTCTTAGCCGTGTGCGGTGCCCCCTTCCACCATACTCCTCGATAATATTGTAGCGGTGCTTAGGCGAAGCCCTGCGACTGTAAAACATCAAGATCGTCACCATGCCGTCGTGCTGACGGAACTCTTCTCCGACACTTTGCTGGATCGGAGTCTGGGGATCGTCATCGAGCTGAACGTGTGCTAAAACTCGGAGGTGCCGTAGTTTCGGTGCTTGATTGGTCGGGCCGTGAAGACGTACAACTACATCAACCGCGTTGTCATAACGCTTCCGCTGTCAGTCTACGAGGGTACGTAGACAACACTCTCCCCTCTCGTTGCTATGCATCACCATGATCTTGCGTGTGCGTAGGAATTTTTTTGAAATTACTACGTTCCCCAACAGTGGCATTCGAGCCTAGGTTTTATGTGTTGATGTTATTTGCACGAGTAGAACACAAGTGAGTTGTGGGCGATATAAGTCATACTGCTTACCAACATGGCATATTTTGGTTCGGCGGTATTGTTGGATGAAGCGGCCCGGACCAACATTACGCGTACGCTTACGCGAGACTGGTTCTACCAACGTACTTTGCACACAGGTGGCTGGCGGGTGTCAGTTTCTCCAACTTTTGTTGAACCGAGTGTGGCTGCGCCCGGTCCTTGCGAAGGTTAAAACAGCACCAACTTGACAAACTATCGTTGTGGTTTTTGATGCGTAGGTAAGATTGGTTCTTGCTTAAGCCCGTAGCAGCCACGTAAAACTTGCAACAACAAAGTAGAGGATGTCTAACTTGTTTTTGCAGGGCATGTTGTGATGTGATATGGTCAAGACATGATGCTAAATTTTATTGTATGAGATAATCATGTTTTGTAACCGAGTTATCGGCAACTGGCAGGAGCCATATGGTTGTCGCTTTATTGTATGCAATGGAATCGCGCTGTAATGCTTTACTTTATCACTAAGCGGTAGCGATAGTCATAGAAGCATAAGATTGGCGAGACGACAACGATGCTACAATGGAGATCAAGGTGTCGGAACGGTGATGATGGTGATCATGGTGGTGCTTCGAAGATGGAGATCGCAAGCACAAGATGTTGATGGCCATATCATATCACTTATATTGATTGCATGTGATGTTTATCTTTTATGCATCTTATCTTGCTTTGATTAACGGTAGCATTTTAAGATGATCTCTCGCTAATTATCAAGAAGTGCTCTCCCTGAGTATGCACCATTGCGAAAGTTCTTTGTGCTGAGACACCACGTGATGATCGGGTGTGATAGGCTCTACGTTCAAATACAACGGGTGCAAAACAGTTGCACACGCGGAATACTCATGTTATACTTGACGAGCCAAGCATATACAGATATGGCCTCGGAACACGGAGACCAAAAGGTCGAGCGTGAATCATATAGTGGATATGATCAACATAGTGATGTTCACCAATGAACTACTCCATCTCACGTGATGATCGGACATGGTTTAGTTGATTTGGATCACGTGATCACTTAGAGGATTAGAGGGATGTCTATCTAAGTGGGAGTTATTTAGTAATATGATTAAATTAACTTAAATTTATCATGAACTTAGTACCTGATAGTATCTTGCTTGTTTATGTTTGATTGTAGATAGATGGCCCGTGATGTTGTTCCGTTGAATTTTAATGTGTTCCTTGAAAAAGCAAAGTTGAAAGATGATGGTAGCAATTACACGGACTGGGTCCGTAACTTGAGGATTATCCTCATTGCTACATAGAAGAATTACGTCCTGGAAGCACCGCTGGGTGCCAGGCCTGCTGCTTGAGCAACACCAGATGTTATGAACGTATGGCAGAGCAAAGCTGATGACTACTCGATAGTTCAGTGTGCCATGCTTTACGGCTTAGAATCGGGACTTCAACGATGTTTTAAACGTCATGGAGCATATGAGATGTTCCAGGAGTTGAAGTTAATATTTCAAGCAAATGCCCGGATTGAGAGATATGAAGTCTCCAATAAGTTCTATAGCTGCAAGATGGAGGAGAACAGTTCTGTCAGTGAGCATATACTCAAAATGTCTGGGTATAATAATCACTTGATTCAATTGGGAGTTAATCTTACAGATGATTGCGTCATTGACAGAATTCTTCAATCACTTCCACCTAGCTACAAGAGCTTCGTGATGAACTATAATATGCAAGGGATGAATAAGACAATTCCCGAGCTCTTCGCAAAGCTGAAAGCTGCGGAGGTAGAAATCAAAAAGGATCATCAAGTGTTGATGGTCAACAAGACCACTAGCTTCAAGAAAAAGGGTAAAGGGAAGAAGAAGGGGAACTTCAAAAAGAATAGCAAGCAAGTTGCTGCTCAGGAGAAGAAACCCAAATCTGGACCTAAGCCTGAAACTGAGTGCTTCTACTGCAAACAGACTGGTCACTGGAAGCGGAACTGCCCCAAGTATTTGGCGGATAAGAAGGATGGCAAGGTGAACAAAGGTATATGTGATATACATGTTATTGATGTGTACCTTACTAATGCTCGCAGTAGCACCTGGGTATTTGATACTAGTTCTGTTGCTAATATTTGCAACTCAAAACGGGGACTATGGATTAAGCGTAGATTGGCTAAGGACGAGGTGACGATGCGCGTGGGAAATGGTTCCAAAGTCGATGTGATCGCGGTCGGCACGCTACCTCTACATCTACCTCAAGGATTAGTATTAGACCTAAATAATTGTTATTTGGTGCCAGCGTTGAGCATGAACATTATATCTGGATCTTGTTTGATGTGAGACGGTTATTCATTTAAATCAGAGAATAATGGTTGTTCTATTTATATGAGTAATATCTTTTATGGTCATGCACCCTTGAAGAGTGCTCTATTCTTATTAAATCTCGATAGTAGTGACACACATATTCATAATGTTGAAGCCAAAAGATGCAGAGTTGATAATGATAGTGCAACTTATTTGTGGCACTGCAGTTTAGGTCATATCGGTGTAAAACGCATGAAGAAACTCCATACTGATGGACTTTTGGAACCACTTGATTATGAATCACTTGGTACTTGCAAACCATGCCTTATGGGCAAGATGACCAAAACACCGTTCTCCGGTACTATGGAGAGAGCAACAGATTTGTTGGAAATCATACATACAGATGTATGTGGTCCAATGAATGTTGAGGCTCGTGGCGGATATTGTTATTTTCTCACCTTCACAGATGACTTAAGCAGAGATGGGTATATCTACTTAATGAAACATAAATCTGAAACATTTGAAAAGTTCAAAGAATTTCAGAGTGAAGTTGAAAATCATCGTAACAAGAAAATAAAATTCCTACGATCTGATCGTGGAGGAGAATATTTGAGTTACGAGTTTGGTGTACATTTGAAACAATGCGGAATAGTTTCGCAACTGACGCCACCCGGAACACCACAACATAATGGTGTGTCCGAACGTCGTAATCATACTTTACTAGATATGGTGCGATCTATGATGTCTCTTACTGATTTACCGCTATCATTTTGGGGTTATGCTTTAGAGACGGCCGCATTCACGTTAAATAGGGCACCATCAAAATCCGTTGAGACGACGCCTTATGAACTGTGGTTTGACAAGAAACCAAAGTTGACGTTTCTGAAAGTTTGGGGCTGCGATGCTTATGTGAAAAAGCTTCAACCTGATAAGCTCGAACCCAAATCGGAGAAATGTGTCTTCATAGGATATCCAAAGGAAACTATTGGATACACCTTCTATCACAGATCCGAAGGCAAGACTTTTGTTGCTAAATTTGGAAACTTTCTAGAGAAGGAGTTTCTCTCGAAAGAAGTGAGTGGGAGGAAAGTAGAACTTGATGAGGTAACTGTACCTGCTCCCTTATTGGAAAGTAGTACATCACAGAAACCGGTTTCTGTGACACCTACACCAATTAGTGAAGAAGCTAATGATGATGATCATGAAACTTCAGAACAAGATACTACTGAACCTCGTAGATCAACCAGAGTAAGATCCGCACCAGAGTGGTACGGTAATCCTATTCTGGAAGTCATGCTACTAGATCATGATGAACCTACGAACTATGAAGAAGCGATGGTGAGCCCAGATTCCGCAAAATGGCTTGAAGCCATGAAATCTGAGATGGGATCCATGTATGAGAACAAAGTGTGGACTCTGGTTGACTTGCCCAATGACCGGCAAGCAATTGAGAATAAATGGATCTTCAAGAAGAAGACTGACGCTGACGGTAATGGTACTGTCTACAAAGCTCGACTTGTCGCAAAAGGTTTTCGACAAGTTCAAGGGATTGACTACGATGAGACCTTCTCACCCGTAGCGATGCTTAAGTCTGTCCGAATCATGTTAGCAATTGCCGCATTTTATGATTATGAAATTTGGCGGATGGATGCCAAAACTGCATTCCTGAATGGATTTCTGGAAGAAGAGTTGTATATGATGCAACCAGAAGGTTTTGTCGATCCAAAGGGAGCTACAAAGTGTGCAAGCTCCAGTGATCCATTTATGGACTGGTGCAAGCCTCTCGGAGTTGGAATAAACGCTTTGATAATGTGATCAAAGCATTTGGTTTTGTATAGACTTTTGGAGAAGCCTGTATTTACAAGAAAGTGAGTGGGAGCTCTGTAGCATTTCTGATATTATATGTAGATGACATATTACTAATCGGAAATGATATAGAATTTCTGGATAGCATAAAGGGATACTTGAATAAGAGTTTTTCAATGAAAGACCACGGTGAAGCTGCTTACATATTGGGCATTAAGATCTATAGAGATAGATCAAGATGCTTAATTGGACTTTCACAAAGCACATACCTTGACAAAGTTTTGAAGAAGTTCAAAATGGATCAAGCAAAGAAAGGATTCTTGCCTATGTTACAAGGTGTGAAATTGAGTAAGACTCAATGCCCGACCACTGCAGAAGATAGAGAGAAAATGAAAGATGTTCCCTATGCTTCAGCCATAGGCTCTATCATGTATGCAATGTTGTGTACCAGACCTGGTGTATGTCTTGCTATAAGTTTAGCAGGGAGGTACCAAAGTAATCCAGGAGTGGATCAGTGGACAGCAGTCAAGAACATCCTGAAATACCTGAAAAGGACTAAGGATATGTTTCTCGTATATGGAGGTGACAAAGAGCTCATCATAAATGGTTACATTGATGCAAGCTTTGACACTGATCCGGACGATTCTAAATCGCAAACCGGATACGTGTTTACATTAAACGGTGGAGCTGTTAGTTGGTGCAGTTCTGAACAAAGCGTTGTGGCGGGATCTACATGTGAAGCAGAGTACATAGCTGCTTCGGAAGCAGCAAACGAAGGAGTCTGGATGAAGGAGTTCATATCCGATCTAGGTGTCATACCTAGTGCATCGGGTCCAATCAGTGGCGGAGCTAGATGCAGACTACGCCTGGGGCTGTGCTATGTTGAGTGATAAACTTCTATGATTTTCTATGATTTGCATGAAGAAATTACAAAGGAAGTTGTTTCTAGGCCTGGGGCTATAGCCCTAGCTGCCCCAGGCCTGTCTCCGCCACTGGGTCCAATGAAAATCTTTTGTGACAATACTGGTGCAATTGCCTTGGCAAAGGAATCCACATTTCACAAGAGAACCAAGCACATCAAGAGACGCTTCAATTCCATCCGGGATCTAGTCCAGGTGGGAGACATAGAGATTTGCAAGATACATACGGATCTGAATGTAGCAGACCCGTTAACTAAGCCTCTTCCACGAGCAAAACATGATCAGCACCAAAGCTCCATGGGTGTTAGAATCATTACTGTGTAATCTAGATTATTGACTCTAGTGCATGTGGGAGACTGAAGGAAATATGCCCTAGAGGCAATAATAAAGTTATTATTTATTTCCTTATATCATGATAAATGTTTATTATTCATGCTAGAATTGTATTATCCGGAAACATAATACTTGTGTGAATACATAGACAAACTAAACGTCACTAGTGTGCCTCTACTTGACTAGCTCGTTAATCAAAGATGGTTATGTTTCCTAACCATAGACATGTGTTGTCATTTGATTAACGGGATCACATCATTAGGAGAATGATGTGATTGACATGACCCATTCCATTAGCTTAGCACCCGATCGTTTAGTCTGTTGCTATTGCTTTCTTCATGACTTATACATGTTCCTATGACTATGAGATTATGCAACTCCCGTTTTCCAGAGGAACACTTTATGCGCTACCAAACGTCACAACGTAACTGGGTGATTATAAAGGAGCTCTACAGGTGTCTCCGAAGGTACATGTTGGGTTGGCGTATTTCGAGATTAGGATTTGTCACTCCGATTATCGGAGAGGTATCTCTGGGCCCTCTCGGTAATGCACATCACATAAGCCTTGCAAGCATTACAACTAATGAGTTAGTTGCGAGATGATGTATTACGAAACGAGTAAAGAGACTTGCCGGTAACAAGATTGAACTAGGTATTGAGATACCGATGATCGAATCTTGGGCAAGTAACATACCGATGACAAAGGGAACAACGTATGTTGTTATGCGGTCTGACCGATAAAGATCTTCGTAGAATATGTAGGAGCCAATATGAGCATCCAAGTTCCGCTATTGGTTATTGACCGGAGACATGTCTCGGTCATGTCTACATTATTCTCGAACCCATAGGGTCCGCACGCTTAACGTTACGATGACTTTTTCATTATGAGTTTATATATTTTTGATGTACCGAAGTTTGTTCGGAGTCCCGGATCTGATCACGGACATGAAGAGGAGTCTCGAAATGGTCGAGACATAAAGATTGATATATTGGAAGCCTATGTTTGGACATCGGAAGTGTTCCGGGTGAAATCGGCATTTTACCGGAGTACCGGGAGGTTACCGGAACCCCCCGGTAACCTAATGGGCCTTAATGGGCCTGGTGGAGGAAGAGGAGAGGAGGCCTAGGGGCTGCCACGCGCCCCTCCCCCCCCCAAGTCCGAATTGGACAAGGAGGGGGGCGGCGCCCCCCCCCCTTCCTTTCTTCCCTCTCCTCCTTCCCCCCAAGTCCTAATCCAACTAGGGAAAGGGGGGAGTCCTACTCCCGGTAGGAGTAGGACTCCTCCGGCGCGCCTCCTCCTAGGGCTGGCCGCACCCCCCTTGCTCCTTTATATACGGGGGTTAGGGGGGCACCTCTAGACACACAAGTTGATCCTCGTGATCATTTTCTTAGCCGTGTGCGGTGCCCCTTCCACCATACTCCTCGATAATATTGTAGCGGTGCTTAGGCGAAGCCCTGCGACGGTAAAACATCAAGATCGTCACCACGCCGTCGTGCTGACGGAACTCTTCCCCCACACTTTGCTGGATCGGAGTCCGGGGATCGTCATCGAGCTGAACGTGTGCTAAAACTTGGAGGTGCCATTGTTTCGGTGCTTGATCGGTTGGGCCATGAAGACGTACGACTACATCAACCGCGTTGTCATAACGCTTCCGCTGTCGGTCTACGAGGGTACATAGACAACACTCTCCCCTCTCGTTTCTATGCATCACCATGATCTTGCGTGTGCGTAGGATTTTTTTTGAAATTACTACGTTCCCCAACACCTATCGCCTACGTGGCTGAGTTGCTGGGACGGCCCAGTGGCGCCCTGCCGTTTAGCCTCGCCCAGTGCACGCTGTTGCTGCCCAAATCCAGCCCGTTTGGGTAAAAACCTTTTCTCTTTTCTTTTCTGTACAATTTGTAAAATCCATAAATAGTTCAAATTAACTCCAAATTTGATGATTCAAATTTCTAGTAGCTCATAAATTCATGATCTATCACATGGTGCTTTTTGCACATTTTTCCAGGAAACTTTTCTTCACACATATTTCATAAACCCCTACTTTCCTATTTCTGTGATGAACTTTAGAAAATCACAGAGAGCTCAAATTTGATCTAAATGCCATGATTCAAATTTCGAGATGCTTCTAAGTTCATAACTTAGTTTATGACCATTTTTCTTAACACTTTCTGTGCTACACAATATAATGAGCCATTTCTTCATATTTGTCAACTTTGCTAATTCATAGGGAATTCATTTGAACTCCAAATCCAGTGAAACCAACTCCTAGATGCTTCTAAAATCATGGTTTGTTAAATGGGTGCCTTTGCTCATTTTTCAAAAATATATTTCTGTACACTTCTTGCAAACCCATAAACCCCTTGACTCCATCATATCAAAATGTTTAGAAATATCCACTGACCCAATTCCAATGAAACCACTCTGGTTATTTTTCATATAACCAGAGATGCCCTAGAAAAGTCAAATTAATATTTTTAGAGCACTTTTATTTTCTACCTTGTTGTGTTGCTTACTATGATTGTTTCCGACGTTAGTTGACGAAGTAGACAAAATACTTGGAGAAGGACCAGAAGACTTTGAAGACCCAAAAGACTTTGTTGAGCCAGGCAAGCAGCCCTTTGACCATGTCTATGAAACCCTTTTTATGCATGTCATATAGCACTTTATTAGTGTTGCATCGGAATCATGATGAGATGGTAACCACTTTGATGGGTTGCCTCTATTACTTCCTCGTTGATACTTGCATTGTGCATGACCCTACCTCCTTATAAGTGTGATGCCAGTGGGAGTAGATAGGATGCTAAAGTAGTGCTACGCAAAAAGGGACGGGAATATGCATGGTGATGGAGACATAGTATTTTCAAAAGACTTTTCGAAAACCCCATCGGGTGACACTTATGCCCGGGGGAGATGATGAGTTGGGTAGCCACTTGATGACGAAGTGGTGTACCGAGGCAAGCGTGTGTTGTTTTCAAAACGGATTGGTTTAAGTTGCGACCGTTATTCCAACCTTACATGCGCAACCACTCTACCCTTATATGGGAAAGGGCATTATTGATTACCTAGGCCGATACTAGCTTGGAGCCCGCATTACTAGTGACGGGGGAGAGTTGGTGCTCTCTCTCGGGACGGGGTCGTGCCAGGTAGGGCGGCCAAGAACATTTTTATGGGGCACCGGACACACCGTTGGTACCCCGTGCCAGTGGTATGTGATGAATATGGGAGCGAGGCTCCACAATTTTAAGTTGTGAAATGTTGGGCATGGGGGTTACTACCAATCGAGTGGACTCCATGTTAGTGTCGTCTAGGGAAAGATAGTGATCGGGTGCTTACCCCGGGTACTTGAGGTACCGCGGGTCATGGATGACACGGAAGTTCCCCAGATCTTGTGGGTAAAGTGTGCAACCTCTGCAGAGTGTAAAACTATTTGAATAGTCGTGTCCATGGTCAAGGACAGTTGGGTAACCGCTCTTGGGCTACGTCCACATGTTTACAAACCAGTGTATGTGTTTGGATAAGTGGGAAGAACTACTTGGGTCAAGTCAAAGGACTTGACATGATTGAGTTGGGTTGATGCCCACTCTATTTATGTTGATATTTGTAACCTGTCCTCATGGTTACTTGAATTCTCCTGATGCATGTCTTACAAGTTGTTGAACATGTCATTGCACTCAAAACTAGCTTTCTGCAAAAATATACCTATATCATGCATTGTTGTATCTTGAGCCAAAACATGGGTTGCTTGCGAGTACATTCAAAGTACTCATTGGCTTGCCACTGGTTATTTAATTGGCCAGGCATGGAAGCACAGGAGTTCGAAGAAGAGTTCTTTGGAGACGAACATGCAAACTAGGACGTTTCCCAGTCAGAATGCCTGTAGGGTTAAGGCAGATGGCATGGGTCCAAGTTGTTATTGAAGATTTCCGCTGCGATGATACACTCAAGACTTGACCATAATGGTCCTTGTCAGTGTCAAAACCGGCGGATCTCGGGTAGGGGGTCCCGAACTGTGCGTCTAGGCCGGAGGGTAACAGGAGACAAGGGACACGAAGTTTTACCCAGGTTCGGGCCCTCTCGATGGAGGTAAAACCCTACGTCCTGCTTGATTAATATTGATGATATGGGTAGTACAAGAGTAGATCTACCACAAGATCGAGGAGGCTAAACCCTAGAAGCTAGCCTATGGTATGATTGTTGATGTGTATGTTGTCCTACGGACTAAAACCCTCCAGTTTATATAGACACCGGATAGGGTTAGGGTTACACAGAGTCGGTTACAATGGTAGGAGATCTACATATCCGTATCGCCAAGCTTGCCTTCCACGCCAAGGAAAGTCCCTCCCGGACACGGGACGAAGTCTTCAACCTTGTATCTTCATACTCCAGGAGTCCGGCTGAAGGTATAGTCCGGCTATCCGAACACCCCCTAATCCAGGACTCCCTCAATAACCCCTGAACCAGGCTTCAATGACGACAAGTCCGGTGCGCAGATTGTCTTCGGCATTGCAAGGCGGGTTCCTCCTCCAAGTACTTCATAGAATATTTTGAACATGAAGATAGTGTCCGGCTCTGCAAAATAAGTTTCCACATATTGCCATAGAGAGAATAATATTTAAACCAATCTAATCTGCTTGACGTATTCTGTAGCGTGTCACACCACGGCCAAGCCTTTATTCGAGTCATTTCATTATCCCACCTCAGCGCGTCATGGGAGGCGGTTTCCTTGGCACGTCTTGTTAAAGCAGAGATCGTGTCCCCTTATCCCGGGATTCTCATCAATACGGGTGTGGGTAACCCAACCGCGCCATCAATTACGGCGCTTGGAGATAAGCGAGTTTTACCAGGCTGGTGGGGACATGTAGTTGCGTCCACCCATATAAGGGGATAAAGATCCACCTTTTCACCTACACCTTCTTCCTCCTTCGCCTATCCATTCTTGCGCACTCGAGCTCCAGCGCCCAAGTCCGCACTCTCCACCTCAACCTTCTCCAGCTATGTTCGGAACGGGAGGCAAGTGGATGGTCTCCTCCGTCACGGAGGGACATATCAAAAAGCTGAGGAAGGCCGGATACCTGTTTAACAACATCGCGTACCGGCTCCCCGAAATGGGGCAGCTCCTCCCCACCCCTAGGCCCCATGAGAGGGTGGTGTTCCTCCCCCATTTCCTCCGCGGACTGGGCTTCCCTCTCCACCCATTTGTCCGGGGGCTCATGTTCTACTACGGCATGGATTTCCACGATCTGGCCCCGAACTTCGTCCTCAATATCTCGGCGATTATCGTCGTGTGCGAGGCCTTCCTCCGCATCCGCCCCCATTTCGGCCTATGGCTCAAGACTTTCAACGTCAAGCCGAAGGTGGTGCGCGGCAACCAGGTGGAGTGCGGACGCGCCATGGTGGGCAAGATGGTCAACGTCCTCTGGCTCGAGGGATCCTTTGTGGAGACCCTAAAGGGGTGGCAATCAGGGTGGTTTTACATCACCGAGCTGCGCGACACCGAATGGGTCGCACCCCCTGAGTTTCGATCCGGACCCCCTACGCGGCTCACCTTCTGGAAGGAGATGGGCCTGTCGTGGGGTAAGAAGGGAGAGCTGACCGGACTCCAAACATGCGTCCAAACCCTGGTGGACAAGAAGCTCAAACTTGTCAACGTAGTCCAGGTTATGCTCATCCGCTTGATCCTCCCGTGTCAACAACGGGCTTTCAACCTGTGGGAGTTCGAGCCGGCGCGGCACCAAACTCTAAGCAGGCTCTTCGACACGATGTACGAAGATGCTTGGAAGGTGCTTTTCAAGGGCGCCGAGGCTCCCACATCCGCTACCGAGGATCGCAGATTCAGTGTGCAGCGTCATGCTCTCGCGGTAAGCTGTTTTTTCCTTTAACAGGGTATCAGTTTTTCATAGCTTGACTCCATGCGGGATCTAAACTCCCTTACCTTTGACAGGATTGGCAGGTGACATCCGGACAGATCAACTATCCGACTCCTTTGCCCGAAGGTCCAGCGGACGCTCGCTTGGCGAAGCTGCTAGTTCCGGCACCCTATGTGGTGCCGGAGAAGAAGGCCGCAAAAAAGGCCGCGGGGACTCGAAAGTGTGCCCGGCGCCAGGAGGTGTCGGATCCATCATCCGATGGCTCCAATGCGCATTCCTCCCGTGAAGACAAGGAGGAATAAGAGGAGAGCTCTCCCCCCCAGCGGGAGGAGAGAAGAAAAGGAAGGCCGCCCTCTCTGGGGAGGCCGGAGGGTCCAAGAAGGGGAAAACCCTTCCTCCGGACTACTCCACCGATGCCGACGGCGGAGAGGAGTGGCAGCCCAGGACCAAGCCCCTGGAAAAATCGTAAGTATCTGGATACCAGAGTAATTCATAGTATTCGTTTATTGCACGGCTTTCCCTTACATCGAATATGTTTATGCAGCCCACTCAAAGACCGGCTCGACGCGTCGTCGAGCGGCTCACTGGACTCGTCGGATGTGAACTCGCTTCTGACGGCTTCCTCCCCCGCCCTACGGATGACACCAAAGTGTTGTCCCAACAGGTTCCGAGCCGGTAGGAGGTGGTTCTGGAGGCGTCGCAAGGCGACCTCCCGGACCCCAGGAGTAAAGGGGATGAAACCCCTCAGGGCTCCAAGTCCGGCTCTAGGCCGGACACTGCTCCGGAACCTTCAAAGGTTCCAGTGTCCAGCGGGGGACCTCCTTCCAAGAGGAGCAAGTCCACCATGCCGGCGGCCCCGTCCAACCGGAGGCGCCAGACAATATGTTGGAGGCGCTCCAAGGCGCCTCCATCGACGAGGAGCACCGCGCTATTATGAGTGCGGTGGTCCAGAAGGTTCAGTCCGCCAAGAGCAGACTGACTAAAGCTTGTACTAGCCTTTTGATAGGCTTTGAGGTAAGTAAAGAATGTGTCAATAATATTACCGCATAGACAGTAGCCCCTAATGCTCTGTTTGGCGTTCGGGAAGAAAAGCCGAATAGAGGATCAAATAAAATTCGCAGGAGTCTAACAAAAGGAGTCAATATGCGTATGCAGGCTTCTCTACTTGCGTCCGCCGCACTGACTGCGGAAGTGGACATGCTAAAGCAGAACCTCGAGCGGTCCGAGCAAGAGCTCGGTCGTGCCAAGAAGCAGCTCGAGGACAATGAAGGTAAGAAATACCATGTAAATATATATAAAAAGGTGCAATTGCAAAGAATGACAGGATTATCGTGGCTATTTTAGGGGCCACGTCTGAAGTGGCGACCCTTAAGCAGGCGTTGGTCGAGGCTGAGAAGAGGGCGGCCTCGGAGCGCGCCGAGTGGGAGAAGTATGAGGCCGAAGTTGGCAAGGTGCGGCAAGAGCTCTAGGCTCTCATGGAAAAACATGAGAGTTTGGAGCTTGACTCAAAGACACGAGCGTCCGTGCTCGTGGTGGCGATTGAAAACGCCAAGTCCGCCAAGGCCGAATCCCAGAAGTCCCTCCAGGAGTTGGATGAGGTGAAGAGGATAGCGGCGGGTAAGGCATTCTTTATGCAAAGCAAACACATATAGGTGAGTTACTTGTTACTTACCCGAATCCGGAGCTCTCCAGGAGCGTTCGTATATCTTCCCCAGAGTGTATCCGATGCCGCCGCATTCTACCGAGCCAAGGAGGGTAGCTCGACAGAGAAAGTGTTCTGGTCTCAGTATACTGAGGCCGGACACCCCGTGCCCTTGAGCGACCAGCTGAAGCAACTGGTCGAGCTCCACAAGGCGGCCGAACAGGCCATGAAGGGCCTCATTGTTCGGCTGTGGCCTGGAGGGGCTCTGCCTGGGAGCTATTTCGGGCTGGTGCGGCGGTTGGTGGAGGCCTGTCCGATGCTCGAAGTCATCAAGCGCTCCGTCTGCATTGAAGGTGCCCGTAGGGCCCTTGCCCATGCTAAGGTGCACTGGGGCAAGCTGGATGCTGAGAAGCTGGTGAAGGACGGGCCACCGTCGGGGAAAGAGCATCGCAAGCCCGAGAATTACTATAAGGATGTTCTGAAGGGTGCCCGCCTTGTGGCGGATGAATGTTCTAGGGATGTAATTTTTGAGTGAAACTTGCTCGTTTTATCCTGTGCGCTGAAAACTTGTTTATATGCGCTAATCAATGCTATTGGAATTTAAAATATTACCTTATGTGCAGCTGTTTATCAATTCTGAGAGATGGCGAGTCGTCGGCTTCTGCCCCCATGCCGCTAGTGCTAGCGTGTTCAGGGATAAACCTGAGCGCTCTTTTTCCCATGTTTGGGTCCTTCGAGGGAGGCGCTCAGCCCAACGAACAAGGCAATCGGACTATAATGCGTGAACACTCTCACTTAGCCATAGAATTCTATAATTTTAAATTTCGGCGAAGCCCCTGGTATTCGGAAGACCGAGTTCGGGGCGCTATCCACGCCTTGGCCGGACAGAGCCGGCTCCTCGCCCTAAGCGGCATAAGTCTTTAGGGACTCGAAAAACCTCTCGAACAGCGACCAGCTCTCGCTTCATCATGACAGTCAGTTTTAGCTTTCTCCACTGAGGTGCTCGACCCAGCTCAACTGGGGCACAATCGTAGTGGTTCTCCTAGTGCTACCTTAGCCGATATAGCGGAACGTAAGGCACCAAAACATAGGAGCCGGGCAAACCCAACTATTGACCCAAGACATGATTCGGAGCCGATGCATATAATGCTATAAGTTCGGGGTGCCGCACTTGTTAAAGTGTGCGGACTTCTCACACCATATTGAGGGGTACTAAAGCCCTTGGAGTATTTTGGCCGTACCAACGTGTACGGGTGCAACATGTCGTTAAGGAACACACATAAAAAAATAAAAAAGGTAATGCAAAAATAGATGAAAGCTATGCATTGTTTATTAAAAAGGGATGCGATCAAAGCAGAACGATACAAATAATGTGATAAGTGGAAGGTTGGACTAGTTAACATGTCCGTTCCAGGGGCAAGCTGCGGAATAATATGCGGAACAGGTATACTGCTCATGATAGAGACCACCTGGGAGTTCCGTACTGCGGCGTGGCTTGTCTGCTTCACAGGTTCTTGCATCGTTTGTGCGGCAATTGAACTGCCGAACAGGCCTTCCGAAGGATGGAGTCCTGAAAGTAAGAGAAAAATAAAAAAAATCGGCAGCCCCTGGTACGGTTTAAGCCGTATTTTTGGGCGTGCCGTGATGGTGCCCCTCCCCCTGTACCCATGGTATCTCTAGGGCGTAGTTATGGACGCGAAGTACTGGCGTCGCCTTTTTGCAAGGGTTGGAGTTGGGGCCGCATTGCTACGCCTGCTCGGATCGTGCCAGGCGGTCTTGTTGTAGGTTACGCCGGGCGCGCTTGACGGTGTCCGATTGTTTAGTGGCCGGACTAGAGAACTGCCTGGAGAGGCTGCTTTGTACTTTCACTACAAGGGCCGCCGTGTGCTCCTCCGTTCGGAGGGAGCGTTCGGTGTTTCCATTGACCGTAATTACTCCTCGAGGGCCCGGCATCTTGAGCTTAAGGTATGCATAGTGCGGTACCGCATTGAACTTAGCGAATGCGGTTCGCCCGAGCAGTGCGTGATAACCACTGCAAAACGAGACTACGTCGAAGATTAACTCCTCGCTTCGGAAATTATCCGGAGATCCGAAGACCACTTCAAGTGTAACTGAGCCTGTACAGTTGGCCTCTACACCTGGTATTACGCCTTTAAAGGTCGTTTTGGTGGGTTTAATCCTCGAGGGATCTATGCCCATTTTGTGCACTGTATCCTGGTAAAGCAGGTTCAGGCTGCTGCCGCCGTCCATAAGGACTCTAGTGAGATGAAATCCGTCAATGATTGGGTATAGGACCAATGCGGCGAATCCGCCATGACGGATGCTAGTGGGATGGTCCCTTCGATCAAAGGTGATCGAGCAGGAGGACCATGGGTTGAACTTTGGGGCGACTGGCTCTACCGCGTATACGTCCCTTAATGCGCGCTTCCGCTCCCTTTTGGGGACGTGGGTTGCGTATATCATGTTCACCGTCCGCACTTGTGGGGGAAAACCCTTCTGTCCACTGTTATTCGGCGGCTGGGGCTCCTCATCGTCATCGCTATGCAGCCCCTTGTCTTCATTTTCGGCGTTTAACTTGCCTGCCTGCTTGAACACCCAACAATCCCTGTTAGTGTGATTGGCCGGCTTTTCGGGGGTGCCATGTATCTGGCACAAGCGGTCGAGTATTCGGTCCAACCTGGACGGGCCCCTAGGATTCCTTTTGAATGGCTTTTTCCGCTGATCCGATTTAGAGCCTCTGAATCCGGCATTAACTGTCGTATCCTCAGCATTGTCGTCGTTAATGCGGCGCTTCTGCTTGTTGCGATGCGACCTGCCACTACTGTCCCTGGTGTCCGAATTACCATGGTTTTTGGTAATATTGTTGCTACGAGCAAGCCAGCTGTCTTCTCCCGCGCAAAAGCGGGTCATGAGTGTCGTGGGTGCTGCCATAGATTTCGGCTTTTCCTGTCCAAGGTGCCGGGCCAGCCACTCGTCACGGATATTGTGCTTGAAGGCTGCTAGGGCCTCAGCATCCGGACAGTCGACTATTTGATTTTTCTTTATTAGGAACCGTGTCCAGAATTGTCTGGCCGATTCCTCTGGCTGCTAAATTACATGACTTAGGTCATCGGCGTCTGGGGGTCGCACATAAGTGCCCTGGAAATTGTCGAGGAATGCGGCTTCCAGGTCCTCCCAACAACTGATTGATCCTGTTGGCAAGTTGTTAAGCCAATGCGGAGCTGGTCCTTTAAGCTTGAGTGGGAGGTATTTGATGGCATGGAAATCATCGTCGCGGGCCATGTGGATATGAAGGAGATAATCCTCGATTCATACCGCAGGATCTGTTGTGCCATCATATGATTCGATGTTTATGGGTTTGAAACCCTCGGGGATTTGATGATCCATTATTTCGTCTGTCAAGCAGAGTGGGTGTGCGGCGCCTCTGTACTGGGCTATATCATGACGTAGCTCCAATGAGCTTTGTCTACTGTGTTCGGCCCCGCCGAATTTGTGGCTGGCGTGACGGTTACTGTCTCGAGCCATGGGGCGCCCACGCGATCCATAGATCGATCTTGTTTGCCTTGCCTTTTCCTCCAACATGTCTCGTAAGTCCGACGCATACTCCCGTGCCTTGGTACGGGGTGCGGCTTGAGTTGAGGGCCGAGAGGCCTCTCTGTTGCGACCACGAGGTGGCCGGTCGGCCGCATGAAGTGCTTCCTCCTCTAATCGGGGTAGAAACCTGCGCTTTGGGTAGCTCTTGGAGGAGCGTTCGAGTATATGCTCTTCGGCCGCAAGGACTTCAGTCCATCTGTCGACTAGCAAATCTTGATCAGCTCTAAGCTGTTGCTGTTTTTTCTTGAGGCTTCTTGCCGTGGCCATAAGCCTGCGTTGAAAACGCTTTTGCTCGACGAGATCCTCTGGCACGATGAATTCGTCGTCGTCGAGGCTTGCCTCGTCTTCGGAGGGAGGCATATAATTATCGTCCTTGACCTCTCTGTCTGCCGCTCTCTCATGAGGGCTGGTTTCTCCATCCTCCTGTGCTAAATCTTGCTAGAGGGGGTTTTCTTCGGCGCTTTCCGGAGTATTATTATCTCCCGTGCTGGAATCACCTTGTTTGTTTTGGCGGGATTTTGAGCGGCGCCGCTGACGCCGGCGCTTAGGCTGTTTCTTGGAGGGGTCATCCTCCGCTGTTCCATCGCCATCTCCCTCTTTTGGGGTGTCCACCATGTATATGTCATACGATGAGGTGGCTTTCCAGGGCCTAGTAGGCGCTGGTTCTTCATCATCTCCTTCATCGGCGTCCATACCGTCAATGTCTTCGGAGTCGAAGTCGAGCATGTCGGTTAAGTCGTCGACAGTGGCTACGAGGTGGGTGGTGGGTGGGCTTTGAATTTCTTCATCGTCCGTACCCCAACCTTGCTGACTGTAGTCCGGCCAGGGCTCTCCTGATAAAGAGAGAGACTTTAGTGATTTTATAATATCGCCAAAGGGCGAGTGCTAAAAGATGTCCGCGGCAGTAAACTCCATGATGGGTGCTCGGATTTGATTGGCAAAGGCGCGAAAGGTTCGGAGTCCGGAGAGGAGTCCGACTCCTTGGAATCATGAGTCTCGCGGAGTGTGGGGCTGGTGTTCGGCTCAATCGCCATTGGGATCGCAGCCCCCGAGGCGGCGTCCAACCACACATCCTCGATCGGCGCGGTTGGCTCCAAATTAAGAGTCGAAGCCAATGCGGGTGCGGCCTCCAGGACACTGTTCGGCGGCAGAGCTAGATCATGCTCGTCGTGATAGTGCGGCGCGCTCGGCAGTGGCTCGAATCCATCGAAGATCAAGTCCCCGCGGATGTCAGCCGTGTAGTTTAAACTTCCAAACCTGACCTGACGGCCGGGGGCGTAGCTTTCGATCTGCTCCAGACGGCCAAGCGAATTGGACCACAGTGCGAAGCCACCGAAGACGAAGATCTGTCCGGGGAGGAAGGTCTCACCCTGGACTGCATCACTATTGATGATCGTAGGAGCCATCGAGCCTGATGGTGACGACACAGAGGAACTCTCAATGAAAGCACCAATGTTGGTGTCAAAACCGGCGGATCTCGGGTAGGGGGTCCCGAACTGTGCGTCTAGGCCAGATGGTAACAGGAGACAAGGGACACGAAGTTTTACCCAGGTTCGGGCCCTCTCGATGGAGGTAAAACCCTACGTCCTTCTTGATTAATATTGATGATATGGATAGTACAAGAGTAGATCTACCACGAGATCGAGGAGGCTAAACCCTAGAAGCTAGCCTATGGTATGATTGTTGATGTGTATGTTGTCCTACGGACTAAAACCCTCCGGTTTATATAGACACTGGATAGGGTTAGGGTTACATAGAGTCGGTTACAATGGTAGGAGATCTACATATCCGTATCGCCAAGCTTGCCTTCCACGCCAAGGAAAGTCCCTCCCGGACACGGGACGAAGTCTTCAATCTTGTATCTTCATAGTCCAGGAGTCCGGCTGAAGGTATAGTCTGGCTATCCGAACACCCCCTAATCCAGGACTCCCTCAGTCCTACTTGTGTAAAATGGTATGTATGGATGTAAGACTCTTGTTATTCAGCTTCTGTGTGTTCAGTGAGCATTGATCTCTGGGATCACTGTACACGTGCATTCGGTGATCTCGACTTATGAGTCGGGGTCCCCACACGTCATCACCTTGGCTAGCATGGCAGGTTCGTTCAAGCCCATTCTCGGCTCAACTAATAACATCATTACAAAGAACCCAAGAGTCAAGGAGCGGTTTGATCTCCCCTATCTTCTTCGCCGTGACCCTGATGACTGGCGTCGGCACGACGGAGGCCTCGCCCTGTGCCAGTTGATGCCGCTTGATAATGATACGTATGATGTTAAGATGCCATCGCTTGAGGGCAAGGCTAGGGCAGGCGCAAATGGAGATTGGGTTGTTTACATTGGGTCCAACTATGAGTGGGAACTTGTGAATGTGTACACTCGTGACCGGGTTTCACTTCCAAAAATCTCAGCAGACTGCCTAGAGGTTGAGCACACCGATATTGTACGCACGTTCAAATACGATCATGGTGACTATCTTCTACGGAAGATAGCAATTTGTCGAGTTCCCAACCGCTCTTGGAATTACAACAACTATCAAGTTGTTGCTATCTTCGACAAGCTTGTTGCCGTCCTTCGTGGTTCGACTCGATGGATATTGCTCAAAAATCAGTTTCTGTACACGGATGAGTACTGTGATGCAATTCAATACAAGGGCCTTGTGTTTGCTGCCACCACTCGTGGCACTGTTTTTGCATGGGATCCTCGTAGTTTCGGTACGTTTGTCTTCCACCGTAATTATAATTGTTTCATCCACATGCATGCGGGTTAGCAAGTTTCCCTTTACTAATTAACCTTCTTCTTGTGTTTCCAAGGTCCTGTGAACATCCCACCACCTATACTTGAAAGTTTTTATAACCAAGGGGGAGATGACGATGGTGATGATCATGAGCATGAGGACGAGCAGAACCCATATACTCAGTGGCGCCCGGCAACTAATTCCGATGGATCACCTCTTCTTGTGTGTATACATCCCACTGATGATGTTACTACTAAGGAAGCAGGTGTAGTCTCCCATGGTCGCACTCTCCGGACCTATTCCAACACTCGTTGCATGGTATTCGGGATGGATACTAGTGTGCTAGCGCCAACTCCTTCTCCCTGGTATAGAATTGATAGTCTTGGAGAAAACTCGCTCTTCCTTGGACAAAATTATCCGATGATGGTGAAAGGCGATCCAACTGCTGTTGACACAATGTTAACAGTACCATTTATGAGAAGCAAATGTGTCTATACCTCGGACATTTGGGTGGTTCCCTACCCTGGTACTGATATAGTAGGCCGCTTCAGCCTGGATGATCGGTCCTGCGTTGGTTTCCGGATCAACAATCGATGGCCCGTCCCAGAGAATCACTTATGGTTCAAAGCAAGCGTTTCCAACGCCGACGAATGGTTGAGTTGAAGTTCATTTCATTGCTTGTTATTTGTTGTGTGGTGAAAACTTTAGTATTTATAATGTATCCTCGTTGTCGATGTGGGTTGATGACCTGTTGTATGTAATAAAATGATATGCCTGTGATAAACTTACTAAAATTATGAATGGCTTTTGAGTCGCTTCTCTAAATTTGTACTAGCTTCACATGCTTCGCGCGTCGGGCGGGTGTTTTTACTGTAGCCATATGTTAATGTGTTCGTTGTACGTAACCAGCACCTCGAATCCTCTATACTAGTATACTATATACTAGTAGGAGTAAGTAGTAGGAGTGGTAGGGTGGCATGGGCCAGGACAAGCATTCACGTCCAGGAGTACGGCACACGCCACCACCACGACATCCATCTGACACCATATTATTTCTTGGAGTCCGTGCTAGAGCAATCTCTTCAACCTTGTCGTTTCTCTAACTTCAGCCATCGCGCGGCGGGCGAGGTGGGGGTTTGCCGATAGTCGGTTTCCTTAACTGCGGTCCCACTTGTAAGTCCAACTCCAACGCACGACCCCAAACGCACCTCCGTTTTGCACGAACTCCAACAATAATTTTGACTAGAAAAGCAAGACCAAAGAAAACAAGAACCACAAGAATACATTTTACTACTCCTGTAAGTTGGATTAGTGCCTTCTCGATGCATTCATTGTTAATCTGCGGAGGCTCGATCTTGCGTCTATGCTAGCTAAAAGTGATAGAGCATCTACTAAATTGCGCTCTATCAATATATGGATGTACTCTTCTTCCCAATACAAAAACTTGCATCCATTCTACTCCCTCCATTGCACAATACATGCCTTCTATTTGTCAAAATATATATGTATCTAGACATGTCTTAGTATATAGGTACATCGATTTTTGGAAAAAATGGAAGTCAAGTATTTTGGAACGGAGGGAGTACACAATAAAAATTTTAAGTTAGCACAACTAGTCTAATCCGAGAGCAGAACCGAAGATTTGGTTGGGTTCTTCCTCCTTTTGCCGACACGTGGGACATCCAGCATCCAGGTCGTGTCATGAAAGAAAATAGAGTGGTAGTTGAAGCCACGAGATGTGCATCTTGGGTTAAACCGTAAATAGAATCTTACTACTCTTGAGTAACTCCAAAAGCGGCCACCGAAGATCTTTATTGGATTTGTTTTTCATCACGAGCACATCGAGGTGAAAGATGTGCAGGTTCAGTGGGTCCTCTTGCATTTTCACTGACATGTGGGGCCGCATGTGAGCAAACAGACGATGGTCTCCGCGCGTCCACTGGCTGGCTGAGAAGAGAGATAGAGGAGGGCTGAGCACGGACTGCAGGAAATTTGTTCTACGTACCTCGATATAGGCTCGATATAGTGGGGTGGCATGGGCCATAACTAGCATTCACGTCTAGCAGTACGGCACACACCACCCACACAAGTCCCATCTGACACCAATATTCTTGGAGTCCGTGCTACATCCATCTCTTCTCCCTCCTGTTTTCTCAGCCATCGCGCGGTGGGCGGGGTGGGGGTTTGCCGACAATTGGTTTGCTCAACTGCGGTCCCACTTTTAAGTGAAAATGCAACACCGCACGCATTCCCGCTTGAGTGGCGTGCCGAACCAACCGTGTGGGGGTGCGACGCGATGTTTTGACCTTTGATTTAACTAATAAAATGTTTACTGGTTTATTGGTCCCCTTTGCATTTTGCGCCAGGTTTTGACCTTTGATTTAACTAATAAAATGTTAATGCATGTAAATAAAAGTGTTGTGTAAGTCACCTTACGAAAACCAAATAATCCCAAAATACTTAGGCACGGTGCATTAACTCCCTCCTTGTTTCTTATTTCGTGACATATCAACCAATGAGAGATGTGGGCCATGCATGCTTTCAATGACTTGAGACTACCAAACAAGACATGCCGTGTTTAGTTCATTGCATGTAATCCTATTAGTACTCTAGTTAGGAGTAGCAAAAAACATTAAGTTCTCTCGCCGATAGGAATAAAACACCATGTATTTATTTACAGAGGGAGTAGTACATTTTTGGTGACATGCATTACTAGATATTGCTAGTCAAATACTAAAATCTAGATGGATGTGGTAGTACTCCTAAATCCAGACGGTGGTGCTACTAGTACTAGTAGTAGTACTACCAATGTAGTAGTAGGAGTACTAGCACTGTACTACCCGTTGGTCAAATTATTACGTGATGCTCCTCACAATGAAGTGACAAGACCCTGCGCCGGAGATGACACCTGAGTATAGGCGCCGTGTTCGGCATACCATAGTCAGCCTCACCGTCTGCAGACACTATCATCATGGCTGTGGAGCTAGCCTGCTTACAACTAGCCCTATTCGACATAATTTTCCGTGCGTAGATGCCCGTGCATTGCACGGAACACCTATATTGGGGGTGGACGGCTCCGGCAGCGGCCATCGCGCCAGATTTTTCCACGGCCTTCTACTCCTAGATGTGGTGGGAAGGAGATGAGGCTGATTGTGAGAGACAAGGTGTTGTTTGTAAATAGAGAACAAGTGCGGGCATCTTTTTGCAAAAATGGAGAAGCTTGGTTTGTATGCGTCAGATCTAGATCAGATGGCTATTGGTGAAATATGGGAGGCACAACATCATCACCAACTCAGGACCTGTTTGATTCGCAGGATTTTGAAAACGCAGGAATAGGACACGACAATATTACAAGTTTCAAACTGATATTACAAATTTTAGGAGTAATGCTGCACCTACGAAGAGGGAATTACTAGGAAGTTTACGTAAGAACTTTTGTTACTTTAGGTAGATGCAGCATTATCGTACAAACTAAAATCCACCGCCCTGACAAGTCACTAATGGGCAAATAAGTTTTCGAGTCTCTAGCCACTTGATGTTTCAAAAACAAATTCAGCTTCTGCGGAGACTTTGTCATTTAGGCTTAGACGCTTGCGGTGATCAGCACGCCATTCATTGTTGCGCCAGAGAACACAAACCTCATTACCTTGAGCACACTTACCTCCAGAACAAAGAACCTGGCCAATTTAATCTCAGATGTGCTGCCTCGGTAGTCGATCAAATCAATTTCTATAAGATGGAGATCAAGGCATTCGATGAGATTGTTATAGTGCAGCACATTTTTCACTTTCGGGTCTTTTTTTATCTACAAAAGAAGAGAACATATTATGGAAGCTGGCTGCATAATATTGCCGTGTCATCAAGTGGTACCAATATCATTCGCTCATACGATAGGGTGGGCTGGCTAGTGATATTTTTTCACTCTCTCTCTCTCTCTCTGTGTTTCCTCTCATTTAACTAGGAGCACGTGAAGAGCTTGGACATTTGTTGCCTTCCACTATGTGGCTGATGCCATATTTTGCAAAAGTATGCCACATAACACGCATCGGTGTCAAATCAAAAGATTTTGGCACCGCTCTCGCGATGTGAGAGAGTTGGCACCGTTGTGCACACAGACCCACATGTATAAACAAATCAATCAAACCAACTACACCAGCCTCTCACTCTCCCAAAAAAGTGTTTTTTATTGCCTCGGTCCTCTCTCTCTCCCACGCAGTGTTTTTTCATTGCGTGAGTTAATTTGGCACCGGAGCAAAGTAGGTGATCCAGATTGGGACACCAGGTGAGCAATGGAGGGGCATCGATGCCAAATGCATCACAAGTGAATTTGGCATATGTTTTTGCCTACATGGCCCACTTTTGTAATACTACCTTGTATTTAGTATAAAATTTTGATCATAGATTTACCTAAGAAAATGCCAATGCATGTCACTAAAAATTACACCATTTGAAATTATGTTCAAATACGAATCCAACGATATAGTTCTTAGTGACATGCATTAACATTTTGTCAGTTAAATCTATGGTCAAATTTTGATACTACAAAATTGGAAGAGTAAACCAGGACGGAGGTAGTACTTGCTCTTAGGGTAACCATAGAGTTACTGGAGTAGTCTAAGTTACTTTCCACTATGACTAGCCTAGGCTACTATAGTAGTACAGCATAAAAACGATGCAGGTGATCACGTGAGAAAAAAATACTAAAAACATTTCTTTCGGTGCAGTGCGTAGATGCAGTTTTGAACACTACACTTGTCATCGTAATTTGGTTTCAACTTACTAGCGTGCGGGGTGCTACCCCGAGTGGTTTCTGTTGGGGAACGTAGCAATAATTCAAAATTTCCTACGTGTCACCAAGATCAATCTATGGAGTCATCTAGCAACGAGGGAGGAGTGGATCTACATACCCTTGTAGATCGCGCGTGGAAGCGTTCAAGAGAACGAGGTTGATGGAGTCGTACTCGTCGTGATCCAAATCACCGATGATCCTAGCGCCGAACGGACGACACCTCCGCGTTCAACACACGTACGAAGCAGCAACGTCTCCTCCTTCTTGATCCAGCAAGGGGGGGAGGAGAGGTTGATGGAGATCTAGCAGCACGACAGCGTGGTGGTGGAAGTAGCGGGATTCCAACAGGGCTTCGCCAAGCGCTGCGGGAGGAGGGAGGTGTGTCATGGGAGGGAGAGGGAGGCGCCAGGGCTTGGGTTGGGCTGCCCTCCCTTCCCCCACTATATATAGGGCCAAGGGAGAGGGGGGGCGCAGCCTTGGCCCTTCCTCCAAGGAAGGGTGCGGCCAGGGGAGGAGTCCCTCCTCCCCAAGGCACCTCGGAGGTGCCTTCCCCCTTTAGGACTCTTCCTTTCCTTTGACTCTTGGCGCATGGGCCTCTTGGGGCTGGTGCCTTTGGCCCATATAGGCCAAGGCGCACACCCCTACAGCCCATGTGCCCCCCCGGGCAGGTGGCCCCACCCGGTGGACCCCCGGGACCCTTCCGGTGGTCCCGGTACAATACCGGTGACCCCGAAACTTGTCCCGATGGCCGAAATAGCACTTCCTATATATAATTCTTTACCTCCGGACTATTCCGGAACTCCTCGTGACGTCCGGGATCTCATCCGGGACTCCGAACAACTTTTGGGTTGCCGCATACTAATATCTCTATAACCTTAGCGTCACCGAACCTTAAGTGTGTAGACCCTACGGGTTCGGGAGACATGCAGACATGACCGAGATGAATCTCCGGTCAATAACCAACAGCGGGATCTGGATACCCATGTTGGCTCCCACATGTTCCACGATGATATCATCGGATGAACCACGATGTCAAGGACTTAATCAATCCCGTATACAATTCCCTTTGTCTAGCAGTACGATACTTGCCCGAGATTCGATCGTCGGTATCCCGATACCTTGTTCAATCTCATTACCGGCAAGTCTCTTTACTCGTTTCGTAACACATCATCCCGTGATCAACTCCTTGATCACATTGTGCACATTATGATGATGTCCTACCGAGTGGGCCCAGAGATACCTCTCCGTTTACACGGAGTGACAAATCCCAGTCTCGATTCGTGCCAACCCAACAGACACTTTCGGAGATACCTGTAGTGTACCTTTATAGTCACCCAGTTACGTTGTGACGTTTGGCACACCCAAAGTATTCCTACGGTATGCGGGAGTTGCACAATCTCATGGTCTAAGGAAATGATACTTGACATTAGAAAAGCTTTAGCGAACGAACTACACGATCCTTGTGCTAGGCTTAGGATTGGGTCTTGTCCATCACATCATTCTCCTAATGATGTGATCCCGTTATCAACGACATCCAATGTCCATGGTCAGGAAACCGTAACCATCTATTGATTAACGAGCTAGTCAACTAGAGGCTTACTAGGGACATGGTGTTGTCTATGTATCCACACATGTATCTGAGTTTCCTATCAATACAATTCTAGCATGGATAATAAACGATTATCATGAACAAGGAAATATAATAATAATAACCAATTTATTATTGCCTCTAGGGCATATTTCCAACAGTCTCCCACTTGCACTAGAGTCAATAATCCAGTTCACATCGCTATGTGACTAACACTCAAGGTCACATCCCCATGTGACTAACACCCAAAGAGTTTACCAGAGTCAATAATCTAGTTCACATTACCATGTGATTAACACTCGATGAGTTCTGGGTTTGATCTTGTTATGCTTGTGAGAGAGGTTTTAGTGAACGGGTCTGAATCTTTCAGATCCGTATGTACTTCGCAAATTTCTATGTCATCTTGTAGATGCAACTACTACGCTACATTTGGAGCTATTTCAAATAATTGTTCTACTATATGAATCCAGTTTTACTACTCAGAATAATCTGGATAGTGTCAAAGTTTGCATCGGCGTAACCCTTTTCGACGAACTCTTTTACCACCTCGATAATCGAGAAAATTCCTTAGTCCACTAGTTACTAAGGATAACTTTGACTGTTGTCATGTGATCCATTCTTAGATCACTCTTGTACCCCTTGACTGACTCATGGCAAGGCACACTTTAGGTGCGGTACATAGCATAGCATACTGTAGAGCCTACGTCTTAAGCATAGGGGACGACCTTTGTCCTTTCTCTCTATTCTGCCGTGGTCGAGCTTTAAGTCTTAACTTCATACCTTACAACTCAGGCAAGAACTCCTTCTTTGACTGATTCATCTTGAACACCTTCAAGATCATGTCAATGTATGTGCTCATTTGAAAGTACCATTAAGCGTTTTGATCTATCCTTATAGATCTTGATGCTCAATGTTCAAGTAGCTTAATCCAGGCTTTCCATTGAAAAACACTTTCCAAATAACCCTATATGCTTTCCAGAAATTCTACGTCATTTCTGATCAACAATATGTCAACAACATATATTCATCAGAAATTCTATAGTGCTCCCACTCACTTCTTTGGAAATACAAGTTTCTCATAAACTTTGTATACACCCAAAATCTTTGATCATCTCATCAAAGCATACATTCCAACTCCGAGATGCTTACTCCAGTCCTCAGAAGTATTGCTGGAGCTTTGCATACTTATTAGCATCTTTCAGGATTGACAAAACCTTCCGGTTGTATCACATACAACCTTTCCTCAAGAAAAACGTTGAGAAAACAATGTTTTTTTTGACATCCTATCTGCAAGATTTCATAAACAATGCAGTAATCGCTAATATAATTCCAACAGACTCTTAGCATCGCTACGAGTGAGAAAGTCTCATCATAGTCAACTCCTTGAACTTGTCGGAAAAAATCTTAACGACAAGTCGAGCTTTCTTAATGGTGATACTTACCATCATTGTCCGTCTTCCTTTTAAAATCCATCTGTACTCAATAGCCTTACTACCATCGAGCCATTCTGCCAAAGTCTACACTTTGTTTCCATACATGGATCCTCTCTCGGATTTTATGGCCTCGAGCCATTTATCGGAATTCGGGCCCACCATCGCTTCTCCATAGCTCGTAGGTTCATTGTTGTCTAGCAACATGACTTCCAAGACAGGATCATGTACCACTCTGAAGTAGTACGCATCCTTGTCATCCCACGAGGTTTGGTAGTGACTTGATCTGAAGTTTCATGATCACTATCATAAGCTTCCACTTCAATTGGTGTAGGTGCCACATGAACAACTTCCTGTGCCCTACCACACACTAGTTGAAGAGACGGTTCAATAACCTCATCAAGTCTCCACCGTCCTCCCACTTAATTCTTTCGAGAGAAACTTTTCCTCGAGAAAGGACCCGATTCTAGAAACAATCCCTTATTGTTTTCGGTTCTGAGACAGGAGGTATACCCAACTGTTTTGGGTGTCCTATGAAGATGCATTTATCCGCTCTGGGTTCGAGCTTATCAGCCTGAAACTTTTTCGCATAAGCGTCGCAGCCCCAAACTTTTAAGAAATGACAGCTTAGGTTTCTCTAAACCATAGTTCATACGGTGTCATCTCATCCAAATTATGTGGTGCCCTATTTAAAGTGAGTGTGGTTGTCTCTAATGCCTAACCAATAAACTATCGTGGTAATTCAATAAGAGACATCATGGTATGCATCATATCCAATAGGGTGCAGTTATGATGTTCGGACACACCATCACACTATGGTGTTCCAGGCTGTATTAGTTGTGAAACAATTTCCACAATGTCTTAATTCTATGCCAAACTCGTAATTCAGATATTCATCTCTATGATCATATCATAGATATTTTATCCTCTTGTCACGATGATCTTTCAACTTCACCCTGAAATTACTTGAACCTTTCAATAATTCAGAGTCGTGATTCATCAAGTAAATATACTCAACATCTACTCAAATCATCTGTGAAGTAAGAACGTAACGATATCCACTACATGCCTCAGCACTCATTGGACTGTACACATCAAAAATGTATTACTTTCAACAGGTTGCTTTCTAGTTCCATTTTACTGAAAATGAGGCTTTCAGTCATCTTGCCCATGTGGTATGATTTGCATGTCTCAAGTGATTCAAAATCAAGTGAGTCCAAACGATCCATCTGTATAGAGTTTCTTCATGCATATCTACCAACAAACATGGTTCGCATGTCTCAATCCTTTCAAAAATGAGTGAGCCCAAAGATCCATCAACATGGAGCTTCTTCATGCGTTTTATACCGATATGACTTACGTGGCAGTGCCACAAGTAGATGGTACTATCATTACTATCTTATATCTTTTGGCATGAACATGTGTATCACTACGATCGAGATTCAATAAACCATTCATTTTAGGTGTAAGACCATTGAAGGTATTATTCAAATAAACAGAGTAACCATTATTCTCCTTAAATGAATAACCGTATTGCGATAGACATAATCCAATCTTGTCTATGCTCAACGCAAACACCAATCTCGATGGTGGAGGGAGCGTATGATATTTGATCAACCTTGGAAATACTTCCAACACATATCGTCATCTCACCTTTAGCTAGTCTCCGTTTATTCCGTAGCTTTTATTTCGAGTTACTAACACTTAGCAACCGAACCGGTATCTAATACCATGGTGCTACTAGGAGTACTAGTAAAGTACACATTAACACAATGTATATCCAATATACTTCTATCAACTTTGCCATCCTTCTCATCTACCAAGTATCTAGGGTAATTCTGCTCCAGTGGCTGTTCCCTTTATTACAGAAGCACTTAGTCTCAGGCTTGGGTTCAACTTTGGGTTTCTTCACTAGAACAGCAACTGATTTGTTGTTCCATGAAGTATCCCTTTCTTGCCCTTGCCCTTCTTGAAACTAGTGGTTTCACCAACCATCAACAATTGATGCTCCTTCTTGATTTCTACAAACATCGCGAATATCTCAAGGATGATCATATATGTCCCTGATATATTATAGTTCATCACGAAGCTCTAGCAGCTTGGTGGTAATGACTTCGGAGAACCATCACTATTTCATCTGGAAGATCAACTCCCACTCGATTCAAGCGATTGTTGTACTCAGACAATCTGAGCACAAGTTCAATAATTGAGCTTTTCTCCCTTAGTTTGCAGGCTAAGAAAATCGTCGGAGGTCTTATACCTCTTGACGTCGGCACGAGCCTGAAATCCCAATTTCAGCCCTCAAAACATCTCATATGTTTCGCGACGTTTCAAAAATGTCTTCGGTGCCTCAACTCTAAGCCGTTTAACTGAACTATCACGTAGTTATCAAAATGTGTATGTCAGATGTTCGCAACATCCACAGACAACGTTCGAGGTTCAGCACACTGAGCGGTGCATTAAGGACATAAGCCTTCTATGAAGCAATGAGGACAATCCTCAGTTTACGGACCTAGTCCGCATAATTGCTACTATCAACTTTCGACTAAATTTTCTCTAGGAACATATCTAAACAGTAGAACTAAAGCGCGAGCTATGACATAATTTGCGAAGACCTTTTGACTATGTTCAGGATAATTAAGTTCATCTTATGAACTCCCACTCAGATAGACATCCCTCTAGTCATCTAAGTGATTACATGATCCGAGTCAACTAGGCCGTGTCCGATCATCACGTGAGATGGACTAGTCAACATCGGTGAACATCTTCATGTTGATCGTATCTACCATACGACTCATGCTCGACCTTTCGGTCTTCTGTGTTCCAAGGCCATGTCTGTACATGCTAGGCTCGTCAAGTCAACCTAAGTGTTTCGCGTGTGTAAATCTGTCTTACACCCGTTGTATGTGAACGTTAGAATCTATCACACCCGATCATCACGTGGTGCTTCGAAACAACAAACTGTTGCAACGGTGCACAGTTAGGGGGAACACTTTCTTGAAATTATTATGAGGGATCATCTTATTTACTACCGTCGTTCTAAGTAAACAAGATGCAAAAAACATGATAAACATCACATGCAATCAAATAACAGTGACATGATATGGCCAATATCATATAGCTCCTTTGATCTCCATCTTGGGGCTCCATGATCATCTTGTCACCGGCATGACACCATGATCTCCATCATCATGATCTCCATCATCGTGTCTCCATGAAGTTGCTCGCCAACTATTACTTCTACTACTATGGCTACCGGTTAGCAATAAAGTAAAGTAATTACATGGCGTTGTTCAATGACACGCAGGTCATACAATTAATAAAGACAACTCCTATGGCTCCTGCCGGTTGTCATACTCATCGACATGCAAGTCGTGATTCCTATTACAAGAACATGATCAATCTCATACATCACATATCATTCATCACATTCTTCTTGGCCATATCACATCACATAGTATGCCCTGCAAAAACAAGTTAGACGTCCTCTAATTGTTGTTTGCATGTTTTACGTGGCTGCTATGTGTTTCTAGCAAGAACGTTTCTTACCTACGCAAAAACCACAACGTGATATGCCAATTGCTATTTACCCTTCATAAGGACCATTTTCATCGAATCCGATCCGACTAAAGTGGGAGAGACAGACACCCGCTAGCCACCTTATGCAACTAGTGCATGTCAGTCGGTGGAACCAGTCTCACGTAAGAGTACGTGTAAGGTCGGTCCGGGCCGCTTCATCCCACAATGCCGCCGAATCAAGATTGGACTAGTAACGGTAAGCAATTGAACAAAGTCAACGCCCACAGCTACTTTGTGTTCTACTCGTGCATAGAAACTACGCATAGACCTAGCTCATGATGCCACTGTTGGGGAACATAGCAATAATTCAAAATTTCCTACGTGTCACCAAGATCAATCTATGGAGTCATCTAGCAACGAGGGAGGAGTGGATCTACATACCCTTGTAGATCGCGCGCGGAAGCGTTCAAGAGAACGAGGTTGATGGAGTCGTACTCGTCGTGATCCAAATCACCGATGATCCTAGCGCCGAACGGACGACACCTCCGCGTTCAACACACGTACGGAGCAGCAACGTCTCCTCCTTCTTGATCCAGCAAGGGGGGGAGGAGAGGTTGATGGAGATCCAGCAGCACGACGGCGTGGTGGTGGAAGTAGCGGGATTCCAACAGGGCTTCGCCAAGCGCTGCGGGAGGAGGGAGGTGTTTCATGGGAGGGAGAGGGAGGCGCCAGGGCTTGTGTTGGGCTGCCCTCCCTTCCCCCACTATATATAGGGACAAGGGAGAGGGGGGGCGCAGCCTTGTCCCTTCCTCCAAGGAAGGGTGCGGCCAGGGGAGGAGTCCCTCCTCCCCAAGGCACCTTGGAGGTGCCTTCCCCCTTTAGGACTCTTCCTTTCCTTTGACTCTTGGCGCATGGGCCTCTTGGGGCTGGTGCCCTTGGCCCATATAGGCCAAGGCGCACACCCCTACAGCCCATGTGCCCCCCCCCCGGGCAGGTGGCCCCACCCGGTGGACCCCCGGGACCCTTCCGGTGGTCCCGGTACAATACCGGTGACCACGAAACTTGTCCCGATGGCCGAAATAGCACTTCCTATATATAATTCTTTACCTCCGGACTATTCCGGAACTCCTCGTGACGTCCGGGGTCTCATCCGGGAGTCCGAGCAACTTTCGGGTTAACGCATACTAATATCTCTATAACCTTAGCGTCACTGAACCTTAAGTGTGTAAACCCTACGGGTTCGGGAGACATGCAGACATGACCAAGATGAATCTCCGGTCAATAACCAACAGCGGGATCTGGATACCCATGTTGGCTCCCACATGTTCCACGATGATCTCATCGGATGAACCACGATGTCAAGGACTTAATCAATCCCGTATACAATTCCCTTTGTCTAGCGGTACGATACTTGCCCGAGATTCGATCGTCGGTATCCCGATACCTTGTTCAATCTCGTTACCGGCAAGTCTCTTTAATCATTTCGTAACACATCATCCCATGATCAACTCCTTGATCACATTGTGCACATTATGATGATGTCCTACCGAGTGGGCCCGGAGATACCTCTCCGTTTACACGGAGTGACAAATCCCAGTCTCGATTCGTGCCAACCCAACAGACACTTTCGGAGATACCTGTAGTGTACCTTTATAGTCACCCAGTTACGTTGTGACGTTTGGCACACCCAAAGTATTCCTACGGTATGCGGGAGTTGCACAATCTCATGGTCTAAGGAAATGATACTTGACATTAGAAAAGCTTTAGCGAACGAACTACACGATCCTTGTGCTAGGCTTAGGATTGGGTCTTGTCCATCACATCATTCTCCTAATGATGTGATCCCGTTATCAACGACATCCAATGTCCATGGTCAGGAAACCGCAACCATCTATTGATTAACGAGCTAGTCAACTAGAGGCTTACTAGGGACATGGTGTTGTCTATGTATCCACACATGTATCTGAGTTTCCTATCAATAAAATTCTAGCATGGATAATAAACGATTATCATGAACAAGGAAATATAATAATAATAACCAATTTATTATTGCCTCTAGGGCATATTTCCCACAGTTTCAACTTTGTTTACTTCACCGCGTGTCAGATGGGCCTCTAGTTTATTTATTTTCACCCACTGCCACATGGGCCAGCACACGAAGATACAGAACACGAGCTGACAAGGCAGCATGTGGATTGGTTGACCGATCAACTAAACAATATACGGAGCTATACGCTAACATAGTGAGCGTATAATCCGTCGGTATAAAGAGTTCGAGTGAGAGGGGAGGCCCGTGAGAGATAGCAGAGAGAGAGAGAGCTACTCCCACCGTTCGATAATGTAGTTCCAAAAAAAAATTAAGTCAAACTTTTGAAACTTTGACCAAGTTTATAAAGAAATTACTTATATCTACAATACCAAAGATAAATGATAGTATGAAGTAAGTACATGTTGTGATGAATCTAATGATCGTTCTAGATGTAAATGTTTTTCTCCACATATACCTGGTCAAACATTTCTGAGGTTTGACTTTTCAAAACATTCACAGAAATATTTTACATCTCACGTCCACACCAGGCAATACCGGCCATCAAGGCATGGGGGTCAGGTCACGAACCAAACTGACCAATAAAGCTTGAGAGAGATTGAGGAGCCCCGATAAGGCTGAGTGGTGCGTCAGATAGCTGAGACGGGGAAAGAGATATTTCATCCGCTCGATAATGCAGTGCATGTAAATTTTTTAGAAGTCAAACTTTGGAAACTTTGATCAGGTTTACGCAAATGTTATTTATATCTACAATACCAAAGATACATCATACAAAACTACATCTCATGGTGAATCTAATGGATATGTTTGCCGTACTAGATGTAATTATTTTTCTCCACATACATGGTCAAACTTTGTGATGTTTGACTTTTCAATAAATCTATATGCTATGGACCGAGGAGAGTGCCTCAGTCGAGACAGATCAAGTGTGTGTGAAGGAGAATGAGTAAGTGTGCAAAAAGAGTATGTGTTTGAAAGAGAAAATGACAACAAACGATAAATTAGAGAGAGAGAGTGTGTGTGTGTTTTCGTTTCTTATGCGAACATATCACGCATGCATCTCCGAGATGGAAAAGCGAGGCGAGGAGATACACAAAGATAGCTAGTGTGTGATTGTTTGCAACAGAGAGGGACACCCCTGTAGCACATGTCCAATAGAGGTGTGGCCAACAAGGAACAAAGGTCGAGAGGGACACATGGATGGCATGGACGCATGGGGAGGGAGAGAGGGTGTGTTTGTGATAGAGAGATCCCGTCGAGATCATGAGGGGACTATATGGGTGGGAGATCGAGGGAGTGCATGCACGATAGAAAGATGCCCCGAGAGAAATCGAGATAGACCATGCACATGTTTGTGATGGAGACTAAGATTAGCTAGTCATATACATACAGGGGGACTGCGTGTGCCTACAATTGAGTGAGAGACCATCATACTTGGCTAGCTGGGCATGAGATTGTGTGTGTGGGCGTGTGAGATGGAGAGAGAACGAGGGGGAGAGATAGAGTTTTAGATGGGCTTTATCGAGTGCGAGTGAGATATGCATGTGTATGTGTGACCCAGGTGGATGGAGAGTTTGAGAAAGGGGGGAAGAGCTCCGAGACGACATAGTGGTGCATTAGAGAGTTACAGGCAAAGAGCCAAGGAATCTGTGTGCGTACGATGAGTGCACCCAAGATATCTAGCTTGGACTAGCTAGAGTATCATACATAGTGTGCGAGAGAGACCTATAGATGGTGTATATATGCATGCGAACTAGAAAGACCCCCCCACACACACACAAAGAGAGAGAGAGAGGGATGGAAAGAAAGGGAGAGGGACAAACAAGGTTTTTGTGTCAGATGCGTGCGGCAGAACTGAAGATTGTCGGCGAGAGAGAGAGAGAGAGAGAGAGAGAGAGAGAGAGAGAGAGAGAACAGGAGTCCGGGAGAGGGGGAGGTCGCTTTTTATGCATCAAAGACTGATATAAACCATGTTTCGATATAAACTTGCATTCAAATATTTAAATTGGAGAACATGTTGTCTGCAATCCACACATGAACGGATATATGCGTATATCAAACAAGTTCATTAATTTGACTTTCAACATGTTCATGAAGTACTATAATACTATACAACATGCTACTCGATTGAGGTGTTCAATTTTGGATTTAGTTCACTATTTTGACCTACTGAACGAGCTATTTCATTGAATCGAGATATTTCATTTTGGGTTTGATTCGCGTTTTTGAGTGGGTCAACTATTTTTCATATAGTAAATCGCTAGCAACGAGCATGTAAAAAGACATTACTCTCGAGCATCATCTCTCCATCGAAAAAAGAAATAGCAAGCTAATATTTCAAAATTTGATCCGAATCGACTTGGTAAGGTAGACCTGGATGCTTATTCTCCCAAAATCTGAACGAACCGTTAAATATCCTCTCTGCTCGGTGGAATTCGCCCGAGCAAATAAATGGGAGACGCGAAATTACCGTCCTATGTGGGACACGCATCAATTGGCCCGTTGTACATCGAGGGTAGGTTCGTAACTTCATCCAAGCGTGCCTTCTCCTCGGCCAAAATGACATGTGCCGAATAATTCATAAACCATGGTCGGCAAAACACACTCTCCTCGCCCAAAATAGCTCGCGCCCACTATTTCAAAACACGCTCTCCTCGCCCGAAATCGCTCGCGCCCACTATAGTTCAAAACATGCCCTCCTCGTCCAAAATCGCTCCCGCCTAGAGAAGCAAAGTTACTCTACTATCCCCGACGCTCAGTACACAGACCCAAGCCGAGAAGCCTATAGGCAAGGGTAGAACTGTAACTCCCCATCACATTTCAGACAAATGCGTCCGCAAAACATGGTTCCACTCCCCTTCCAATTTCCCCCGCCCGCCCCCATTCATACCTCGTGGGCGCCAAATCACCTTCTCCCCAGGAAGCTCCCTTCTCTCGAGCCGCGAAACCTCAGCCCCACCTTCATGGCGCCCCCACCGCACCAATTTCACAGCCGCCCTCCTCCCTAATGCCGGGGACGCTGTCCATTTACCGTCGTGCACTCGGCCGTGTGCCTCTTACTCTGTGCTGCTGGTGCTGCCTCGATGACGGCCGCGTGAATCATACCGGAGCCGATTCACCCCCGCCGCTGTTCACGGTGCTGGAGCAGCTCCAACTTCGGATCCGTCCAGAGTCCTGGCGCTGCTTCGGCGTAGCCGTCGACCGTCACGACATCGCTCTTTCCCTACCGCCGGTCGGCACCGCAACCGCGCCGGCCTCACCGACTCGGCAGCTGGACCTGCCTACTTCACGATGTCGCTAGATAGGTCGCACCCTCATCTCAAATAAGTTTATTTAGGCGTCAGTTGTCTGAATTTTTATTCTGGGCCAATCGATTTGCAATGGGAAGCAGCACCCCTCGAGGCGGCGGAGCTCCTAGGTTGCCGGTTGGCTGGTGTCTAACGTAAGGGTGCGGGGCCGCAAGTTCGCCACGGAAGCAGCGCTTAGATGGCTATCTTTTAGAGTTGCGTGGGTTGAAGGTACTGCCGCCGCCGGATCTGGATGACGGGGAGTCTTTGTGGATTGGCCTGGGGGCGGCGCAACCATGGCAGTGCGGTGGGGTGGGGAGCGGGGTTTTGGCCGGGGCCACGAACGGCGGAGGCAGGCTGCTCTGCCGTTGGTCGCTGGCTCTTCAGGGAAGATTTCGAACAGTGTCAGCCGGGAGGCACAAGACAGCCAGCCATCCGGCGTAGATCGGACAGTACCAAAATAAAATAAAATCGTGTGACCCCAATTTAGTCTTCAGTCAACAGATGTGTGACCACTCTCGTACCTTGCTGTTGATCTCTTAGTGTATTTCTTCAAATCAAAGAGATATGTCGTTCTTAACATTATGCATTATCTGCATCTTCAGACACACCGTCTTCCGACTCACTGGAGCTGCTCTAAATTCTCTGTGCTCCAATGTATCGTTTATAAGGAAAGATTCTTGCAGGAATTCTCTGTGCTCCAATGTAGATGTAAGTACCTGTTGTATATCACTATATTTTTACATCAGCATGTATTTTGTTAATCGGCGTGAATCCAACCTTTATCTGATCTAAATTTAGTTGTAGCAAAATGTATGATTAAAGGCCACAATGTTGATTTTTGCAAGGAAAACTGCCTGGTAGTTTTGCATCCTGAGTTGCATGAGTGTACTATCTCATATCAGTGGATTTGAATACTTTGGTTCTGCAGTGGGTTTTTCAGTGTTTTTTACTGTGTTGTCCTATCGTATCCCTAGCTCTTACATCATACTCCCTCCGTCCGGATTAAATGTCGCAGAAATGGATAAAACTGGATGTATCTAGAACTAAAATACGCCTAGACCCATCCATTTATTTCCGGATGGAGTGAATACGTGTCAATATGTCATGCCTTTCTATTCTTCGGTACCTATTCCATCTCTGTTGTAGCATGTTTTATAACTGAATCACCATTCTTCTATATAAGGCATGCAAGGGGAAGACGACTATGTTAGAATCTGAAGGGTTATAAATCAGGTCTTTGCAAAAGATCCAAACGCCAGGAGATAATAAACCAACTCCATTTTTCATAGATACTGCTCCAGCACAGAGAAACCAAACTCCCACTGATAATAAGCAGATTCCAATGGCCAAAGAACTAGTCCGCTCCAGTCCAGCAAAAGAATATCAACTCAATTTTAAGAAGCGTGTGCGTATCCTCGCATCATGAAATTTTATAGCATTCTGATCATATTTTCTACATGTTTCTTACCCGTCTCTCTTTTAGAAAATAAGGTTAAACGATACAAAACTTCCTCCATTGGGATCGTATTCAAGGAAAATATCTTGCGGGAATTCTCTGTGCTCTAGTGCTGATGTAAGTACCTATTGTATATCACTATATTTTTACATCAGCGTGTATTTTGTTAAATCGGCGTGAATCTAACCTTTATCTGATCTAAAATTAGTTGTAGCAAAATGTTAAAGGCACTAATGTTGATTCTTGTAAGGAAAACTGCCTGATAGTTTTGCGTACTGAGCTGCATGAATGTGCTATCTCATATCACGCACATTACTGAATTGTAGTGCTTCTCTGGTTGCCCATTCATTCATTGTGTCAATGTTGCTTTTGTATTACCTTACCTGGCTGATGATAGTTGTGCCATATTGTGTTAATTTGGTGTAGGCTAGTTGCCCAAACGTTCGTTGTGTCAATGTTGCTTTTCTATTATCTGACTTGGCCAATGATAGCAATGCTAATGTGTTAATTTTGTGCAGGCTGCTGAAGATAAGAAGACAAACTCTGAAAACAACAAGGCAACCCCATTGTTTCTTTTCAGTAAATCTAGGCCAGGTAATATGGCAATAACTCATGATTAATCTGTTTGGTTCCCGTCCTAATTTATGTTATGATGCAGTGGTCAAGACACTCTCCACTATCGATAATACAAGCCTGCCAAAATCGCCATCTGAATCTGTTCAGTATCCTCTGTCTCGAATGCAACGGAATAAATGTATGTCTGTGAAGCAATTAATGGCTGAAGCAATGATGGAAATGGTGGATGAATCAGAGGTGCAGAGTTGTGCGACACAACAACTGATCAATGTTTTCAGAGACAGTGTGGCAAAGCAGCAAGAACTTGCCCACATGCTTATGGGCGTCATCTATGCTGAGGTTGCAGATTGTGACGTTGTAGATGGTTAGGCTCTGCTCATTTATTTGCACTGGCATCAATCTTTGATTGCCGAGTGGATGTAATTTCCTATAATATATTCTGGATCTGCAACGTTATTCCCTGTATGTCGTACCTTTGCTCGTCGTAATGGGCTCAAATTATCTAATTTGGCCTAAAGACATGAACGAACTTTAGTGGGCCCATTAAGTTAATGGGCCGTTACTAGGCCGAAAGTTAATGGTCGGCCCTCTTACCTCCCGGGTCGTTAACAGGCCGACATCGAAGCGGGCAACAGGTGGCCCCAATTTATTTCAAGGGCCGTTAACAGGCTGTTACTAAGTTTGGGCTACATATGGCCCAACTATACTGTAGGCCTTTAGCAGGCCGAAAGAGACAGCGGGCTTGTATTGGACCATGAAGAGCATGGGCCGCTAAGAGGCCGAAAGTCAGGTCGTATTGTAAACGGCCCAACTATGTTGTGGGCCTTTAGCAGGTCGAAAGAGAAACCGGGCTGGTATTGGACCATGAAGAGCATGGGCCGTTAAGAGGCCAAAACTAAGGTCCGACTACAAATGACCCAACTCATTTATGGTTCGTTAATAGGCCGAAAGGCACACAGGGCCGGGAATTGGCCCAACACTTAAATGGGTTGCTAAAAGGCCAAAACTCAGGTCCGACTACAATTGGCCCAACTGATTTATGGGCCGTCAACAGGCTGAAAGTAACACCGGGCCAGAAATTGGCCCAACACTTAAATGTGCCGCTAAAAGGCCGAAACTCATGTCCGACTACAAATGGCACATCAGATTTATGGACCGTCAACAGGCTGAAAGACACATCGGGCCAGAAATTAGCCCAACATTTAAATGTGTCGCTAAAAGGCCGAAAGATGTACATCCTGAAAATTGGCCCATCCATTAAATGGGCCGTTAACAGGCCGAAATCTCAACGGGCCGATATTGAGCCCAAATATATAGCGGGCTGTTAACGGGTTCGAACTGACGATGGGCTGCAATGGTGTCAAATCTTTAACGGGCCGAATTGGCACATCTCGTATGGGTCGTGGGCTTAAATGGACTGACACAAGTAGGCCTTATATGGGCCGGCCTGCTAATTTTTACTGGGCCGGCCTTTTTCACCGGAATGGGCCACTGTTGGGCCGTGCCACGTGTCGACCTATCATAGGCACCTCCTGTCCAATGAGTGGATGACATCTGTCCCAATGATGAGCCGACACGTGTTTCCTCTAGCCAATGATGATTTTACACGTGGAAAATCCCCATTGGTCGGGGATGTTAACAGGTTATCGGATCCAAAACCCGACCCGATAGCTTAACGCCGTTCCGTTACAATGGATGCCACGTGTCGGTCACCCTTGACGAAAGCACTTCTGTGACGCGCGATTTATCGTCATGGAAATGGACACTTCCGTGATGATAATTTTGGTAATGTCATGGAACACTTCTATGACAGCACAGGTATGACTATCTTGATTCTGTCATAAATTTGTCATGGATGTACATGCATGACAAAAAAAGCGACCTACTGTGACAAACACGTATCATCATGGAAGTGTATTCTTTTGTAGTGATGCATTGGTTGTGGTGGGATGCACGAGCCCGTACATCGAGATAGATGGGGTGGTGGACCCCTCCCTATTCAGGGGTTGGTTTGGGCCGTTAGCGCACGAAATGTGCATGACATAGCACAACATGTTATCCATGGCTTTGGTCGGTCGCAGGGTCAAAAGGCCGGTTGCTTCGGGTGAAGGCATGTCTGCGTTTTGCAAGCATCAACGACAAGATGTCTATCGGTGTCGTTCTTCTTTTCGGGGGGGCGTTGTGGGCTTCCTAACCTTGTCGGTCCTCGGGGTATGTCATTGAGAAAATTTCTAAGGCCCTGATTGTATGGTTAGGTAGCGACATCATTCCCACGTCTCTTCCCTCCTTGTGAGGTGTTCTTCCTCCCGCTCATGGCAAAGGGGACGGTGAAAGCCTAAGGCCTTGGTTGCAGTGTTGAGTGACGATTTGGTTCCCACAATGATTCCTTTCTTGGGATGTCGAGTTGAAAGATAATTGTGATACGCTGTCAAAAGTTAAAAGTGGCAAAAGTAAAATGTTAATTTTTTTATTTTGTCACGAAATGCCAATTTGTGCTACATTTTCAAAATGTAAAAGTGGAAAAAGTGAAATATCAAATTTTAGTGTGGCATAAGAAAAAGGAGCAAAAGCTAGAGTCGTAAAAACAAAAAATTCCTATCTTTAAATGTTGGCTGCCATGTCGTGTCACATGATCCTATAACAATCCCTGAACGTTGTTGTTGATCAACGAAGTACTACGGAGTTTTCTCAAGAAAAGAAAAGAAAACCAGTTCATCTTTTACCAAGCGAGGAGCATCTCTTGTCCTCAAAAAAGAAAAAAAAGAAAAAAAAGGAGGTTGCTACTTATAACGCAGGTACAGGTACATTTCTCCTCGACCAGCTTATCTCTCTCGTCCCTCAGCTTATCAGTCTTCCTTACAAGATCAACACCCTCGTTGAGCAGCTGACCCCTCTCCGCCTTCAGCGAGGCATTCACCTGTTGCAAGCTATTGATGATATACTGATGAGTCTCTAAGAGATCTTTGTTGAGCGTTGAGCATGTCCACACCATACACCTCCCCCTTGTTGCCTCTAGAATTGGCCATGACATGATGCATTTTAATTTGTTAGACAAAGATGTTCAACATATGGTACACATGTCATTTTTACAAATGTACACTAGAGCAAACACATGGCAGTTTCCATCTATTCAAACTCCTAATTATCTAACACATGGCATTTTCCATCTATTCAAACTCCTAATTATCTAACGCATGGCAGTTTCCATCTATTCAAACTCCTAATTATCTAACGCATGGCAGTTTCTACACATATAAGCAGATGGTAGTTTCTAGGTTACATTTGGTTAACTTGCTAAATTGCCTAAATTACCATTGAACAAGCATCCATTGAAAGAAAGAACTAGCATGCCACACTTTTTTAGTCACATACCCCACTTGTCATAGACTCAACTACTAACCGATGACGAGCAGAGAGAGAGAGAGGGAGAGTTGGGTGAGAGGGCCATTGCCCCTCCGTTTTTAATAGAGTGCTAGTCCTAATAGGCATGTGGGTCGTTGCCCCTGCGTTTTACTTCATAAAAATATCATTTATCTCAAAAACAACTTCATAAAATTATAAAAAATATATTATATAAATAACTCGAAATATCTTACAAAAATGTCATCCTTTCCAATTAATTTTTTCTTACTTTAATAAAAGTAACTACAATACTTTTTGACGAATATAATATAAAAATGTTCACCATTTACAAAAAATAAATAGGTAAAAATACAATATAAAAATTTCACCATTTACAAAATATTATAGTGCTGACGTGACATCAAACGACTCGCCACCAACTAAAATTATAATTGGTAGTAAAGAAATAAAAGACCCAAAATGATGAAAATACTACTAATAATAATAAAGACAAAAATATAATATAAAATGTTCATTATTTTTGACTAGTATAATCATTAAATACTTAAGTTAGCATGTCAGCAATAGATAATTAACTACGACGTGCATAGCAATCCGATGCCACCCCTATCTTGTAAACGGTGAGTACAGATGGGCCAACAGATTTATGATGTGTTAAAAAAAGCAATGCTAACACTATACATGTAAAGCTGACGTACCAAATATGCCTATGCAATCACTATTTGAAAAAAAAGTGCTGGCGTTGTTTGAAAATGAGGCGCCACTAACTAAAGTTATGGCTCCACAAGTGGACGTCAGTCCGATATGACGGACGCGTGGGCGTCCCATATCCGCCCATATTTTGGGCTAGATATGAGGGGTCCCATCAGCTCGGGCATTTGAGACGTCCGTCTGGGTCGAAATTTCATGAGTGGGCGGCCCACCCGGGCGTTTGAGGCCGGTTTGGGGCGCCCGGTTGTAGATACTCTTAGACAGCGGATTCTAGGAAACCGATTATTTTAAGAAACAAAATATAATTAAAAGTTTAAGAAAAAATATTTTTTCTACAAATAAGTAAACATGTACTCTAAAATACTATATATAATTTTTTGTGGAATAACACGATGATTTGAAGGGTACACAAAGAAAAAACAATCTGGTCCAAATACAAAAAGTAAAAAGATCTCATTTTTAACCTGCATATTTGTCTTTTTTGTGTAAGCAGAGATTAACATATATGTAATGAAATTTTGTATGTATATATTGCACATATATGCTTATGTGTATACATTTTGAGATTTTTTAAAGTGTAAAAAAATTATTTTGATAAAAATAAATAAAGAATACCATGACTCTTATTTACACATATATGCTTATGTGTATACTTTTATCTCTTTAATTTATGTGTTCTCCCGTTGTGCGAGGACCAGAGAACGCATCAACACTTGACAGACAATGATATTTTTTGTATAAGGGCATTTATAGTCGGACTAGACAAATTTGGCCCCTCAAATGTTCATGGGCGCGCCGGTCAGTGTCCAGATGTGTTCGTTTTGAATTCCTGTGTGTTCGTGCATGTAGACATGCCCCTTATTTTCTTCTTTATATGTACAATCATATGCATGTGATTGGTGAAGATGAAAAGAAAGAAAGAAAATAAATATAATAAAGAAGAGAAAATATGGTCTAGGGTGGGTCCTATGTGGCGGACTGATCGGGCGCGTCCACGAGCCTTCATATCCTCCGCGTGTATGATATGAATGTGAAGGTTTGCGGACATCCCATTTGTATAGGGATGATACTGGTCACATTGTTCATGCTCTCTCTTGTCCGGGCACTGACAGAGCATGTTCGTGAATGCTTGAGGAGAATTTAAGGGACCGGTTGTACATACTCTAAGCATCTCCTTTGCTTGGAGAAGATAAAAAATAGCGTGCCACCTAGCAGAAACGACAGAGCATACTACGAGAGTTTTAGCTATAGCTTCAGTTTAGACTTTCTTGGCAGCATTGATGTATCTTATTTTCCAGTTTATAGAGTCAAATTACTGTAGTACCTTATTTGACAAAGCTCACACTTCGCTCTTGAAAGGGACCCATCTTTTTCTCGTGCTAGTATCTTTTTATTTTGTTGTTCTTTCATGGACCCTGAAGTCCCAGTCATATCCTTACTTCATTTGTCTCTTTCAGAGGTTTCAAATTTTGCATGCCCGAACGACCAGTCAA
>NC_041380.1:488483259-488492059 GCF_002162155.2 Triticum dicoccoides
AAGAAAATAAGAGTATCACCATTTGGTTTCTTACAATGTTTCATTCTATTGGTGCTAATATAGGGACATCGAACACATCCTTCTTGGGGCGGAACGGGTGAATCCTAGTCGCTATCACCCTTGGCCCCTCTCACCTCCCCACATCCGCTCCCCTCGCGTTGCGGCTTGCGCTGCTGTCGATCAGAGGTTTGGCTCTTTGCTGATTTGTGGCGTGATGGCGGCAGTGGTCAAGGGCTCCTTTTGAAGCGCTCCTCCGGCATGTGACACTCCACGGCGCATGTTTGATGCATTGGTTATGGTGGGATGCGCGAGACTGTCCGGCGAGATGGATGGGGTGGTGCAACCATCCCTATTCAGGGGATGCTTTGGGCTGTTAGCGCACCAAGTATGCATTGACATAGCACAACAGGTTATCCGTGGCTTTGGTCGGTCGTGGGATGAAAAGGCTGGTTGCTTCGGTTGAAGGCATGTCTATGGGTGTCGTTCTTCTTTCCTAGGGAGGGGGCGTGGGGGTCGTTGTGGCCTTTCTGACCTTGTCGGTCCTTGGTTTATGTCATTGACAGAAAGCCTAAGGCCCTGGTTGTAGGGTTAGGTAGTGACATCATTCTCATGTCTCTTCCCTCCTTGGGAGATGTTCTTCCTCGCGTTCGGGGGAGGTGAAAGTCTAAGGCCTTGGTCACAGTGTTGAGCGACGACGTGGTTCCCATAATGATTTCTTTTTTGAGATGTTGAGTTGAAAGACAATTGTGATACATTGTCAAAAGTTAAAAATGGCAAAAGTAAAATGTTATTTTTTTTTATTTTGTCATGTTTGTGCTACACTTTTAAAATGTAAAAGTGGCAAAAGTGAAATATCAAATTTCAGAGTGGCATAAAAAAAAGGAGCGAAAGCTAGAGCCATAAAAACAAAAAATTCTCATCTTTAAACGTTGGCCGCCATGTCGCGCCACATGATCCTGTAACAATCCCTGAACGTCGTTGTTGATCAATGAAGTGCAACGAAGTTTTCTCAAGAAAAGAAAAGAAAACCAGTTCACCTTTTACCAAGCGAGGAGCATCTCTTGTTCTCTCTCAAAAAGAAAAACGGAGGCTGCTATAAGACGGGTACAGGTACGGTACTTGAATACTCCTAGTAGTACTTGATACCCATCGTGACAACCGAGAAGAAGGAAAACTGCAGGTTCGTAGTACTTGATGCTCTCTTATTGCGGTGGGAGGAGGAGGACAACACAATGAAGCAACCCGCACACTTGGCCACTTGGCCTGTCCTGTCGACTGTACGCGGATCTCAACCCCAGCCACAGCCGGTGAGTTGACGATTCAGCAAGTGGGGAGGGGAGCGAGGAATTCAAAGCCTTGCGTCTGGCTGTTCCTCCAGCTTATCGACGTCTGGTTTGCGAGCTGCGACGTCGAGGCCTGGAGGCAGAGCCGTCCGCGATCGGTTCTTCCAGCTTATCGACGTCTGCATCTCAGCATCTGCATCCGCGCCGGTCCGGCACTGACGGGGACGGTGACGGGACCGGGCGGATCGACCGGCCGAAGTCGCCCCATGTATGACCGACTGTTCGTTGTTGATGCCGTTTTGCGGCTTTGGGGTCCGGGGCAGCACGATGGTGGGGCAGGCCCTGTGCCCTCTGGCGTTTTGCGCCTGCAACAACAAGCTCAAAGGTGCTTCTTCCGTTTCAAAACATATGACTCAACTTGATACTGACTTCAGTATAAAGTTTTTTTAAAAAAACTTTTAATTTATTCATCTTCAATCATGATAGTACAACGAACTCTAAAAATAATAAAAATTACATCCAGATCCGTAGACCATCTAGCGACGACTACAAATACTGAAGCGAACCGAAGGCGCGTCGCTGTCATTGCCCCTCCCTCATCGGAGCCGGACAAACCTTGTTGTCGTACAAAGTTAGTATAAAATTGGGTCATCTATTTTAAAACAGAGGGAGTAGATTTGAGTGGGTGCGGACGAAAATTTATTCAGTATGGGATTGGCCAGGGATAAGGGTATTTACAATGGTTGATAAGATAGTTTTATTTTAACTCTGCATGTAATTTAAAGATGACAAAAAAATGTCTATAATGGGTTATTTCTTAGCCTTATCTTCAATAGCTAGTTATTTCTAAAAAACATGGTGAGACATATTATGCTAAGAGATCATCTCTCAAATATGAAAAGACATGCCTTTTCGTATGATTTATCTCTCCTCCACCTCGGCATTTATCCTACATGACACTCCTAGCGTAGCACCATTGTACACACCTTAAGTGACCCAAATTTTAATTTGAATCAGTTGATTTGTTTCAACAGTCCGAGCAAAACAAGCGGTCGGATTAATTCTTCAACCTCCAGCGCCCATGTTCTTCTTCCCGAACCGCCCAACATACTACCGGCCGAAACGCTAGCCACCCCCTTCCCATGTTCTTCTTTTCCCCGCGCTAGCCTCGCCGAGTCTAACCTCGACGATGACCTTTTTTGGGGGGTGAACCTGCAGCACCCCGCACCTCTAAGATAGATATAGGGTGACCAGCCACCCTAAGATAGATATCGGGGTCACATGCCACCCTAAGATAGACCCAGAGGGATTCCCCATCGAGCCGGCAACTGCTCCTTCCTTCACTCCGTCGACTGCTTGCTTCTAGGAAAAATCGTCTAAGCCAAATATAATTTTTAGACCACATACAAGTAGCTAAACTGATTCAGTATTCCTTTCCATAATTTGTCGCCATTCGGCCATTTACTGGAGCTCGGTGCGTAATTTCTTGAAAAGTATATATTCATGTAACTTAGAAACTGAACTGTCTTACAAAACTACATATCGATGATTGCTATGTGCTAGTAAGATCTTAGATAAAATATTTATGTATTTTAAGAAATGCTCACAAATTCGAAAAATGCTCATGAATACGGAAGATGTTCATGAGTTTGAGAAAACTTCATGAATTTAATAATATATTCAAGAATTTGAAAAAAATGTGTAAATTGTATAAATATTCACGTATTCCAGAAAGTGCTCACAAATTCAAAATATGTCTGTGCATCTATTTGTTTTCATGACATTGAAATATGTTAACGAATTCAAAAAACACGAGAGCTCCTATTGGGCGCATGCAAGCGTCGGGTAGACGAGGCAACGCCTGAAAGCAATGGAAAAGGGTCGGCCAACTATGATGCAAGTAATTTTTCTATTTGATTTTTATTCATTTTTCTTCAAAACCATTTGTTAGGGAGCTACATATATCTAAAATTCTGTTGCAAATAAGAACATATTTTTGGAAGTTGTTCAGTGTGAGTTTAAAAAATGTTCAGTGTACAATGAAAAATATGTTCATTGTATATTTAAAAAGGTTAACTATATTAAAAAATGTTAAGTGTGTATTAATTTTTTTTTCAACGCATACTAAAAACGCATTAGTGTGTATTTGAAAAATGTTCATTGTATATTAAAAAAAGTGTGTATTCAAAAAAATTCATTGTATATTACAGAATTGTTCATGTGCAATAACAAAAATCGCCGTGTACATAAAGTAAGAAAAAGGTAAAATAAAAAGAAAAGAAAAGACCTAAAAAAGTTAGAAGAACCGGAAAAGAAAATAACCTAGAGAAAGAGAAAAACTGGCAAACAGAAACAACTCTAGGAAGCGAACGACAGCTCGCCTGGCCACTTCACTCCCTTATGAGCAGAGCCTCCTCTATTTGCCGCTCGCGGGCGTCATATAGGATTCGGGGCGCCCCTATATCTCGCTTCTGGACATAATAATAATAATAATAATAATAATAATAATAATAATAATAATAATAATAATAAAGGACAGTGCGTTTCCTTGGATTTTTTTTGTCTGTCCACCTATCCTAAGCTGCCCATAAAGTTGAAGTAAATTATCCATCATGGCACCGGTAAGTGAAAAAAAACTCTTTGTTAATTGTTTCTCTGATTTTTTTTGTTATGAAAACTGCACTTAAAGTTGAAGTAAATTACCCGCCCCGTCACTCGTAAGTGAAAAAAACTCTTTGTTAATTGTTTCTTTAAATTCCGAATTTTTAGATTGTCATCGACACTGCCCCTATATTTGAAGTGAATTGTCCACCCCCACCCGTAAATGTGAAAAAAAATGCGTTCCTACGAATTATTCATACGTCATAGGGCCCTTCAATTTTTCATCCCTCGTGAGACTGACATTTTCTTTTCCTTCTCATACACGCATCAAGGATGTAAATAAAAAATACATGCATCAAGGATCAACTCCAACATCGATCCATTGTGAGCATGTTAGAAAGCACGTGCCTTATGTCTGCATGTTCATCAGTTGTTGCAAAAATATTCAAGTACATGTATATACATGAAATGCGAATATTTGAAACTTGATTTGAAGACCACGATTTTATTATCTCGTTGCAACGCATGGACACTTTAAATAAAACTTTTGAAAAAATGTTGGCCAAGCGTTTGCAAAATGTAAAATGTGTATAGAGAAAATGTTTCTCGCATATCAAAAAATGTATACGAAATCATATACATTGTGTGTGAGAAACATAGATCATGTATTTAGAATTTGTAATCAAATATTTCAAAAAAACTGCCCGCCCCACTTTGGATATGGCACTGAAACGCCGAAAATTGGAAGATGTGCACGGGCACCATGGCGCCCGTTACAAAAAAAAAGATCCATTTTCACTGTGAAAAAAACATCATTTTTTTTGTGAACACACACACACACACATGTATACCATTCATGTGCAAAATTTCACAACATTTTACTTTCAGTGGCGCACAAAAAAGAGAAATATGTATTTTCAAATGGGCCGCTTTTTTCTTGTTTTTTGGGCTTTTTTTTCTTTTGTACAACTTACAAATTACATTTTTTAAACTAAATTTCATAAATCCGTAGTGAACACATACAAGTATCCACATATTTATTTCTTTTGAAACGTCTAAATATGGTTTTCTTAATTTTTTAAATAAAGGGCATCATGGTGCCCGTGCACCAGGGAAGTGTATGGATGAACCCGGATACATATGAACCCACTTTCAAAAACACATTTCTAAATGCCAAAAAAACCTAAAAAAGGTTGCACAGGTACGTCTTCATGTTCTATGTGCGTACATAAAGTTTTACAGAAAAATAACTTTATTGTGACCTGTGCAAGAAAGACAAAAAATTATGCCATGAAACGCTATTTAGAAGTACTGGAATTTGTCTTTTTTTACGAAGTCAAACTAAAATGACATTCTTTTCACAAAACTTTGTACTGCATACACACATTTGCGAACATGTATGCATAAAATTTTCTGTTATATTTTTTAACATTATAAAACATGCTTAAAATGCAGTTTTGTAAAAGTGGGTGCAGATGGGACGCCCTATGTTCAGATAGTGCCCACTCCCGTGCACCATAACTTCACACTCACAGACTCACTGAAACGCCCCGTATACAGCGGGCGGGCTTAGTGAACGATGAGGTAAAGGTCAACGTTCAAGCCCACGCCCGGAGCGCCGCCGCGGCCACCTGAGCGCGTCTCCTCCCCTCCACGTACCGCCGGCCGGAGGAGCCCCGGCCTAGTGCCCGCCTCTCCGCGTTACGGCGAGAATGATGGCGACCTTTGCTCATACGTGCCGTCCCTTTCTTTCTCCCCGCCCCCCCGATCCTGAACGCGAGGGCACATGAGTATATGAGTGTGCATTCACTGGCTGCCGAATGCCGATCAGCAGTCATCAGTCCGACAGACATTCTTGCCTTGCAATCGGCACCCTGTCTCGTGTTTGCATGTTGATAAATGAGAACGTCCATTGAGCGTTGGTCTCGGACGAACTCCATGTGATCGGCCATTGATTCCTGCAGCTGCAGCCTGCGTCCCTCGCGGAAGAGGAAAGGGGCCCTTCCACATACGTGCAGTCCATGTCAGTGCGCTTTTCCCCCTTCCCGAATGGTAAAAAATCGGTCTCCGGCGTTTGTCTCTCAAGGTGGCAAGGCAATCAGTCAGTCGTGGCCTCACTTGTAATCTCAAGGCAAGCCGTGGTCTGGCAGTTTCAGTAGCCATAAGATGGAAATCTATGGGAATCCTTGCTGCACACTCTTCCTTTGGTTCCCTATATACGTTTTTCTTACCGGATTTACTTTGGAATATGTTGAGTGCAGAATATCCTTCATTCCTTTGGTTGCTCGTGCATGATAGCCTTCCAAGGAAAGGCAAATCATGGCCATCCAATTGCGCAGAAAACGCCTATCCCACGGTCTCAAACACGGGCATGTTCACAAGGCTCTCGATGGTGCACTTTGCTCCGCATGCCACACGAGCATCTCCTGCCCGCCAGACCAGGCATCCAATGCAGAACGTACGCCCCCGACGCCTATGATTCCCTACGAGATTACCTGAAATTTTTGTACAGGGACCATGTCTGCAGCAAACGGCATATACCAGCCTGAGGCAGGCCGTGCCCCCGAAATCCAAGCGGGCGGCAATGATCGGGCAAAGAAACCCATGCAAGTTTCCGCCCGCTCATGATTCGACCCGTAAAAGCGATCTTTGGCCGTGGTGAGCCGTCATCATGAGAGGTTAGGCGCGTCGAAGATGCGCGCCGGAGATGCCCCCCATCATGCTGCCGCCGGCGAGCGCGGACGGCCGGAGAGGGGGTAGATGACTGTTAAAGTTCCGGTTCATCCGTAGCCCGCAGTAATTAACGTCACAGTGAGCCGTGGGCGGCACGCCATCGAGTACCCTATACCGTCTAGCCATGCACGAACGAACGCTTGGTGCCATGGCTACAAAGGGGGTTGATTAAAGCCGGCGCAGTCCTCTTTGCTTTCTACTGCCCCACTTTGGCTGGGCGCCTTTGAACCCCAGCGGCATGCAGCAGCCGATGATGATGATTCATTCATGCAGTTACAAACCCCTGTGTGTGTGTGTGTGTGTGTGTGTGTGTGTGTGTGTGTGTGTGTGTGAGAGAGAGAGAGAGAGAGAGAGAGAGAGAGAGAGAGAGAGAGACAACGGACGTGGCATCTTGCTGGGCCATCCATTGTGACGGAGCGCTAGCTCCAAAGCATGCCGGCATGAGCCATTATTTTCAAACCCATCAGGCTTCATGCCATTGGTAGCCTCTAAATGTTGCATGATTGGTCCTATGGTCTGTTTGTTATACTCCACAAATGGTGCTAGATGGGTTTCTCAACCGAGCCTTTGGTATGCAACTGCAACGTCCGTATTCTCCCATGCATTTCCTTTGGCGCGCGAAGCAGTAGACATCTGAACTTTGTGATTCAAAATCCGAAAGGACAAAGGGCTGTCGCAAAAATCAGTTCGTTCCGGCGAGTGACCACGGCCTCTCTCCGGCACTTGTCTTTCACAGTCAGAGTACGGAGGGAGTACGCAGCCCAAAATTACCGAGACGTTCCTCTCCGTCTGTCTCTGGTCCTCCTGCATGCACGCGCAGTCTGCCAGCCAGCCCCTCCATGCAAAGCAACATTCCTCCGTCGGGATCCGCGCGCTTGAGCGCAGGCCCGATCGCGTCCTGCGGCCCGATCGGGCTCCCGTTCCGGCGAGGCACGGTTCAAAACCCTGCGAAATTCACAGTGGGAGAATCGGTCGGGAAAGCCGAATCCGTCCACATGCGCGGGCAATCATCGCGAGCGACAGGCGCCCCCTTTCGCCCATTCCCATGCGTCGCATGGCACCGCACGCATCTCCCCTCTCTCTTTCTTTCTTTCTCCCGTCTCTTCTTTTCTGCAGATGCTTCCCTCCCCGGGGGTGGTGTGCGCCCGTCCTTTGATGCCGATCACTCCTTTCGTTTGCAGGGGAAAGGGAAAAACGGCGAGGCGGAAAGGCCGCCGGCGTCCGTCCACGGCGATCGCGCTGCCGCTGCCGCCGCTTGTGTTGTGTGCGTGATGTGATCGATCCCGATGCGATCCAAGGGGCGCACTGTTCATGATCGGCGCCCTTTTGCTTTGTCGGTGTCTGGCTGAGAAGAGGCCGGCCTAGTCTGCGTAGCACAGATTTCACTACACACGACGATACTGTTCAGACCACCGTCGTATCAATCAGTTTGTTCATGATATACTACTATTCAAATCAATCATATTTGCATGAATTGATATAAACCTTCAGTGAATTTTTTCTAATTCTTATACGCGTACACCGAGGCTCTATTTGATTACGGGATCATATCTGAATATTGTCTGAACGGAGATCCAGGAAGGCGGTTAAACTAAACCACCACATGTGAATCGATCCATTCCTTCCTGGAAGCTTGCCCGTAACATGGCCGCTTCTTATTAATATTACACTTTGATTCACACTTACCGAGCCAGAAAGTCCCCTAATGTAAACAAAACAAAACAGTAGTAGTAGCAGATACAGTCGGATGCATCGAGGTACATCACGCGTGCGAGGTGCCGAGGCACTGTTCCGGAACAAAAGGAATCAATCAGAGATGAGCAAGCAGGAGAGGGGGGTACGTCCCATGATTAACTATGATTCCTAAGTGAAACTACTTCACAAACAATACTGCTGAACGATTCACACACGATATGTTTAATCGAGTGGCTGTGTTGCACCTAGTTTTTTGCATGAATGGTCTGATTTGCACTATCGTCCATGTATCGTGCAACATGTATCGTCTGCATAGCAGCACTCATTCCTAAGCTTGAGAACGGGACAGCTTTGTTTGGCATCACATCATGTGCGTGCCTACACACAGACCCTTCTTTATCAAGATCCTAAGCTCCTAGGCTCAGATGCCATCTTTTGTCTTAAGCTGGTGCTGATGCCTGCGTAAGTAGGACAAATGTGAAGCCGAG
>NC_041380.1:488492429-488512215 GCF_002162155.2 Triticum dicoccoides
GAGAGAGAGAGAGAGAGGACAGGTGCCACCCGAGTGCCCTTTTGTTTTGTTCTCTTGCCGGCTTGCCGCTGCTGCTAGGCTTTGGGGACCTGATGAGCAAGTGGGAAAATGGGGTGGGCAAAGCTGCTGGAGGAACACGGAGGCAGGGATCAAAGGGGAAAGCGGGAAAGGGAAAGTTCACATTCACATCTGTTGCCGAGAAATGCTTCAGAGGTAAGGTGCCGCTTTCAGATTTCAGAGGTAGATAGAAATGTACTGGTAGAAATGGAGATCTGAAGCTTAAAATTTCCATCGAACTTTGCTATGTGTGCTGCTCCTGTCAATGCCTTCGGTGGGTACATCCTTTCGAACGCGCAAGCGGTAAGTATGGATGCAACTATGTAGTAAGATCTCACTGACGAGATTCTCTGCAACTGCAAGCTTGTCTGAATCCCAGAAGAACGCCGGTCCTGAAATTCATACGCCGGAAAAGCTGCTGCTAGGGCTTGGTGATTTCTGATGAAATGTATGCGGTTCATACCGATATCTTGTTCGTGGCATCAGTGAAGGAGTGAAGTAACTTCAGATATTTCACGTGGTGCAGACCAAGGAGGGGGATGCCCAGATCGGTGATAATGATAATATACACACTTGATACTGCAAAGTCAAGGCGTTTCCGCGTTGATCCACCCGTTGGCTTTGTTCTCAACGGGCGAGTGAGATGATCGGTCCACGGAGAAGCTAATTTTCTAGAGTTCTAGGGCAGGGTGGCGCTGCGCACACAGGCTTGATCATGGGGAATAAAATGTAACGCGGCGTTTTGCACGCTGGCATTTTTTAAACATGTTTAGGCGTTGATAGCTACGCAAGAGTGCAAGCATCGTGATAATGTTACTAGTTGACAGTCCAGCTTAGCTTTAATAGTCATAATGCTACTACTAGTTGTAGTTACTTGCACAGCACCCACTAATTAGCTACTGCTAGCGCGCACTTGGCATCGTTGTATAGCACAATGGGATTGTATTGGTTTACAGGTTTCTTTTTTTTTTGCAAAAAACTTTTAATCTATTCATTAATTGTCAAGGTACTACAAAGAACACAAGAAGTAAAAATTACATCCAGGTCTGTAGACCACCAAACGACGACTACAAGCACTAGAGTGAGCCGAAGGCGCGCCGCCGTCATCGCCCCTCCCTCATCGGAGCCGGGCAAACATTATTGTAGTAGACAATCGGAAAATCATCGTGCTAAGACACCATAGGACCAACGCACCAGAACAGCAACCGCCGTTGATGAAGAGAATCCTAGACCGGTAAGATCAAACCTGCAGACACATACACGAACGAAGACCAGATCCAAGCGGATCCACCGAAGACAAACGCCGACCGGATCATGAGATCTGTCGGACATACACCTCCACACGCTCTCCAGCGATGCTAGAAACATCGTCGGGACGGCGGCTAGATGGGAAAGACCTTATTTCATCTTCAAAAAGTTGCCTCCGCCCCGTCTTCTTTATTTTTCACGGCTGATAAAATTGGGATAGATTTAGGATGTTTAGTTAGTATGATAGATCAAAATTTGGATATCATTGCTAAGATGAGACAATGCAGGAAAGATTTTTATTATCAACATATTTCCAAAAAAATCCACTGAGGATATTGAAAAAATGATCCCATTGATATTGGAGAGGCTGATCTTAGAGAACTATGTTCTGATGAAGATCATTCTGATGTTGAGAATAAGATGTATCATTTCTCTCATCTCAAAAATATCTTCACCAGTGGGAAGAAAAGCAGCTTTGGCTCACCAGGATTTTCCTATTGAAGTCGGTTGTTCATATTGGGGGGACAAGAGGTAGACATAAAAAGGAAAAATGATAGGGATGTTTTGGAATGTTAGGGGCATTAGTCCCGATGTTAAGAAAAGCTTTATTATAGAGACTATTTGTAATGGAAAAATGGATTTTGTGGGGATTCATGAAACTATTAAGTTTGATTTTTCAAAAACAGAACTACATAACCTTTGTGGAGGTAGAAACTTTGATTGGAAATGGTCCCAACCAAAGGGAGATCTGGTGGGATCTTAGTTGGTATTGATTGGACAGTTTTGATATTATCAACGTAGAAATTGGAGTGTACTTTGTTAGGATTTTGGTGTTTGATAAGAAGGCTAAATTTGAATGAAATTTAGTGGTGGTTTATGGTGATGCTCAAAATGCTGGTAAAGCTGCATATTTAGCAAAATTATCCAGGGTGTATCAAGATAATGCAACCATGCCCTGTGTGATTGGAGGGGATTTTAATATTATTAGAAAGAGTGATGAAAAAGTAAACCCACTAGTAATGACCACCGAAGCTTCATTTTTAATGCTATAGTCGAACATGTCGACCTGAGAGAATTACCATTGAATGGTAGGAATTTCACCTGGGCTAACAACTAGAGTGACCCTACATATCAAAAATTGGACAGAATTCTGATTTGTCCTGGCTAGGAAGAGCATTATCCTTTAAAAGAGAAATGCCTGGCCATACTCCCCTGATTCTAGATACTGAAAATAAAAATGATGCTACTCCTACATTTAGATATGAAAATTCCTGGATGCTCAAAGAAGGCTTTAGAGATTTTGTGACCAAAGTGTGGTCTGCCCAATTTGTGGGCAGCCACATTGAGAAATGGCAATAGAAATTGAGAATGTTCAGACAAAAAGCGAGGGGGTGAATACTTAACTCTGATGCATGGTATAGGAAACTAAAAAAAGAAATATTATCTAAATTAGATGACATTGACAAAAAGCTAAGCTTCTTGGACTATCTACTTATGATAGAAATGATCAAAAAGAGCCGAGGGCTCAACTTAATAGATTGTTGAAACAAGAAGAATTAAATTGGCTGCAGAGATATAAAGATAGGGATATTAAAGATGGGATAGCAACACAAAATACTATCATGCCAAGGTGAATGGGAGGAGAAGAAAGAACATAATTTTCTCCCAGATCCAAGAGGAAGGGGAGATAGAAGGGGTGATGAGCTTGTTAAATACATCACAAATTTCTGTAAAAACTTGTTTGGTCAACCTAAGTCTTCAACAGTGGATCTTAATATTTAGAATGCACCTGGGATTTCTGAGGAGCAGCCTGCCACATTAGTTGAACCCTTTAGTATGCAGGAATTACAAGATGTGGTGTTTGGTATGAAAACAAAAACAAAATTCCAGGCCCAGATGGACTACCTGTAGGCTTTTATCAAAAAAATTGGAGCTGGTGAAGTGGGATCTCAAGGGTCTATTAGATGATTTCCATTGCGGGACTCTTGACATTACAAGATTAAACTGTGGGATAATTACCCTAGTTCCTAAAGTTAAACATGCAAAACAAATCCAGAAATTCAGACCAATTTGTTTCCTCAATGTGACTTTTAAAATCATAACTAAAGTCCTAATGAACAGGCTCAACAAAGTAATAAAACATGTTATTTCTGCAAATCAAACTGTCTTTATCAAAGGGAGGTATATTATGGAGGGGTTGGTGGTACTACACAAAGCCCTTAACACAATACATCATAAAAAACAAAGTGGATTGCTTTTAAAAAGTGGACTTTGAAAAAACATATGATAAAATCAAGTGGTCTTTTGTGTATAAAATGATGAAATTAAAGAATTTTCCTGTCCAATGGCGTGACCTGGTGATGCACGCCATGGTTGGGGGCGTGTAGGGGTCAAAGTTAATGACATTATAGGACCCTATTTTAAAACTTGCAAAGGTCTCACACAAGGTGATTCCCTGTCTCCTTTTCTATTTGATATAGCTGCTGATGCCTTGTCTATTATCTTAGATAAAGCTAAACATGAGGGATTTGTTAAAGGAGTCTTATCTGAGTTTAGCATTTGTGGGGTCAACATGCTCCAATATGCTGATGATACTATTTTCCTTTTGCAAGATGATGAACAAAGTGCCAAAAACTGGAAATTCATTCTAACTGCATTTGAGCAGATGTCAGGGTTGACTATCAATTTTCATAAGAGTGAGATTTTCTTGTTTGGGGAGGCTATCAATAAGACTGAGATATATCAAGAAATTTTTACTTGTGAAGTTGGAAAATCCCTCTTAAATATCTAGATTGCCAGTTTCTAATATAAGACTGGGGAATAAGTTTTGGTCACCGAGAAAATTGAGAGAAGGTGTGCATGTTGGCAAGGTAGAATTTTAAATATGGCAAGTAGGGTGACTCTTGTCCAGGCCTGTCTGGCTAATATTCCTCTTTTCATGATGTCCTTTTATCCATTACCTGTTGGGGTGAGGAAAAAGGCTGATTTCTTTAGAGCTAGATTAGTTTGGCAAAAAATGAGGATAAGAAGAAATATCACCTGGTTGATTGGTAAACATGTTGCTTACCAAAAGAACAGGGAGGTTTGGGGATTCTTGACCTAGAAATTATGAATAAAACCCTATTAGCGAAATGGTTGTGGAAGCTAGCAACTGAAACTGGTATCTAGACTGAGATTTTACTCAATAAATATGTGAAAAATAGATGTCTCTCTGGCATAGAGAAAAAACCTAGGGATTCCTAGTTTTGGGGCAGCTTGATGGGGTTAAAAAATCTATTTTCAACTTGTTACGAAAAATTGGGGGCTGGGAGAAATACTAGATTTGGGAAGGATTGGTGGGTGGGGTCAAAATCCCTAAATGACTTATATCCTAGAATTTGTAATATTAGCTTTGATCACAACTTTTCTGTTGCTGAAGCCATCAGTAGGGGGTGGCATGGGTTCACCTTCAGGAGAAATTTGGTTGGTGAGACAGCTGAGATGTGGATTAGTTTAAAATCTAGGTGTGAGGAAGTGAGAATGTATGGAGGTAAAGATCAACCACTTTGGATACTTACTAAGGATAAATTTTTTCTATGAAATTTTTATATTCTTTCTTAATCAAAACTAAGATAGGTTTTCCGCACAAATTTCTGTGGAAAATCAAAGTTCCAGCCAAGACCAAGATGTTCTTTTGGTTGATTGCTCGAAAAAGCATTCTAACCAAAGATAATCTGATTTAAAAAGGTTGGCAAGGGGGGAAGGATTGTGTCTACTATGGACAAGATGAAAACATTGATCATTTGTTTTTTGATTGTTCTACTGCTAGATTGAGCGGTAGTTTAATTAAATGTGCTTTTGATCTTAGAACAATTCCCAAAAGTTTAAGTGAATGCTTAAATATTTGGATGAAAACCTTCAAAAAGCCTGAAAAAAGTCTAGTCTTGGTTGTGATTTCCGTGATATTCTGGTCAGTCTAGAAATGCAGAAATGATATTGTGTTTAGAGCAAAGAAGATTCATAATCCCATGCCGCAGCTTCCCGCCCAACCCCACCGCTGTCGCCGCTACCCCTCCGTCCACCATTCCCGGCCATGCCGTGCAGTGGAATCGAAAATACCACCCCCGTTGCAGGCTAGCCACACTTGTCACCGTCGAAGACCCACCATTGCCCGAGAGTTCAGCGTCGCAAGAAGCAAAGCGGTGATGCCTAGGCAAGAACCCTCATTGAGCCATCTCGGTCATCGATAGTGGTCGCCGCTCACTCCGCCGGCATCATCCTACCATCCTTGTTCAATTCGACCAACAAAAGGATAGCTAGTCAAGGCAGCGGACGATGCAACGACCATCGCGAAGAAGAAGGATGCGATAGTCGAGAAGCTACCACTCGACATCTTGTGGCGCGGATGACTACTATGCGGCATGTTGCATCCATGCCACCACCCGCTCCATCTTAATCGAGACGGATTCAAACGAGACCCGGAGCGAGGCCGACATGCTCTATGAAACGACCGCTAGGTAAGAAAAATATTTTGTTTCCTTATTATTTTTCAATTGCTCAAGAGATTGATTGTTGATGTGGTATTGATGGCTAGGTTCTTTATTTGTTTTGTAGTGATCAATTGAATGATGATGTGGATGAATTCTTGGATAACATGACACACTTGGCCTCAATAACATTTTCCATGTCAAAGTCCACAAAACAACTTCCAGTTCTTTAACAGGCATTCCGAAAACACCAACGCCTCCTTTGGTTTAGAGGAATCTTGTAGAAATTTCATAGGATAAGATTTATATAGGAAAATTTTATTTAGAGTCATTTGGTTTGTAGGAATAGAATCCTATTCCTATAAAGGATTTTTTCCTATCCTCCATATTTCATAGGAAAATAAACATTAGCTGAGACTCAATGGAAAAAAAATCCTATGATGCGAATCAAATGACATCTCCTTTCCTATTCCTACTTATAGGATTTGAGATACATGTCATCTTAGTTCCTATGACTTTTCTTTTGCTACAATTTTTCTATCCTATGAATCAAAGAAGGCCCAATTGTTCTTATAATATTTCTTGGGGTCATCACCAACTGGTTAAACAAAAATCTTAGGGACTTCACCTGTGCATTCTTATGAACAAATTAGTCCCTTAATTGTTTTGTCATTAATCATCCAAATCCCACTAGGGGCATTGGATGCGCTCACAAACTACGAGCAAGACATAATGTCAACTGACATGAGGAGTGCAAAGCGGTTGGACACGGTTGTCGGATTTTTCCCGTCAGATTTGTCGGCTTGCCAAATGCCTAGGTTGCAGAGGTTGTCTCCTTGAGTAGCCGGCGACTTAGACTGTTCAAAACATGAAGCATAGTAATGCACTACATCGGCCAACACGGTGTTGAGCCTATGAGGAAAATAGTATGGGGTCATCGGATGGCCACATGTGGGTTTTTGGCAGCACCGACGACTCCAGTTTACGGTTTCTGTTGTGTGTGAGAGTGAACGTGCACATAGAAGATGACGAGTAGCCTTGTTGCTTCTTCGCATCACATACGACATGCTTCTAAGAAGCCTAACAAGGGGTGTATGCTAGTGACTTCGGCTGAGGCATTGTCCTTTCTAGGCATTACCTGAAGGTGGTTTCTACTGGCGAGTCAGGACTTGGTATCGCGGGATACACCCTCAAGTAGGCTTTTGGCGGCGTTAACGACCTCCCACAATGGCTGGTACACGACTTCCGACGATGGCAAGTGTGCTTCGCTCGACACCTCGTTTACGTGGGCGCGTCTATGTCGGGGTTGTGCGAGTGTGTGGCTATCGGCCCTGTTTGGATCCTAAAGTTAGTGTTAGTTTGAGTTATTTTAGACTCAAATAGCTCAAAAGGATCCAAACAGGTTGGGCTAGTTTCAGTTAGTTGCCTCTAACCCATGTAAAAAAAGTATCCCGGTGGAGAGGTGCTAGTTGGGCTAGTTTTCCCGGGGCCCAAAAAAAGAATAACTAAAAAAATCGCCCTCCCATCCCTCCCTGCCCGCACCAGATCCCACCCTCGCTCCAGCACCCCCTCGCGCTAACCTTTCCTCTCGATCCCCATCGCGCCGCCGGCCCGTGCGCCGCGCCGCCGGCCCAAGCCGCGACCTCCTCCGGTCGCCGCTCGTCCTCCTCCGGTCGCCGCTCGTCCTCCTCCGGTCGCCGCTCGTCCTCCTCCGGTCGCCGCTCGTCCTCCCCCGTCCGAAGCTCGCGCCGCTCCCGGTCGTTTCCCTCTCTCTCTCTCTCGTGCGCGGAGGCGACGCATCTGTCAAGGATCGATCCAGCGAGAGGTGAGTCCGTCCGTTCCTTCTGTACTCGTGCTCTCCCTCCTCGTACGCGTCCGTCTGTGCATCAAGTCAGCAAGAGTAGTCCATAGCTAGATTAGTTAGCGTGAGCAACGGCGTGGCTGGATTCTTCTGTTTAGTTAGCTAGTTAGCTGCAGATGTTCAGCCCCCTCTCATTGCAGATGTTTGTGCAAATTTAGAGCATGAAGAAACAAAGAGCTGATCTATAAATAATTTGATATGCACTAGCTGTGATTTGAGCATTAAGAAACAAAGAGCTGTGATATGTAAATACTTATAAAGAGCTGATCTATAGATACTTATAAAGAGCTGCAAATGTTCAGGATCTATATTGAGAAACAACTCAATACTTATAAAGAGCTGATCTATGAATACTTATAAAGAGCTGCAGATGTTCAGGAACCTACACAAAATATTTTGGTACAATTTCATTTTTGTTATGCACTAGCTGTTATAAATAATCAAAGTTAGAAATGTATCTCATAAGTTAACATGGACAAGATTACTTATTCCGGAGAAGAGCACGACTGCATGTGCGGTGTTGAGTTCGGCTTGCTTGTAACACTTCCTGGATGCGCTACTGATTCTTCTCTTCTGGTACAGGTAGTATAGCTTGGAGCAGAGCACCAGCGATGGACGGAGACGGCTTCGATGTGTGGGGTTCGCAGCCGTCGGCAAGCGGCCCCGCTCCCCATGTCGGTCTTGACCTCAACTCGCAAGCGCCGGCGTCGGAGGGGTTCCCGGGGCTTGGGCTCTACGGAGCCTTCCTCCAGAGCAACGATGATGAGCTCCTCCCTGGGCGCGTCAGGGGCTCCGGGCTCCCTCCCTATCGCCCACCCTACGCCCGGCGACTGAACTTCGGCGGCTCCTCGTCGGCAGCAGCCGGTCGCGGAGGAAACGGTGGTGTGTTCCTCGACGGGTCGTCGTCGGGGGCAGGCGGCGGTGTTCGGCAGCGCGCCAACTCGGCCTCCGCGGCACCCAGCCGCCGTAACCAGCGCACCAGGACGGCGTTCAGTGGCGGCGACGTTCGGCAGCGAGCCAACTCGGCAGCCACGGCACCCAGCCGCCGGGCACCGAGGAGTGCGGTCCGTGGGCAAGCATCCGGCTCCGGCGGCCCCTTCGACAATGGTGATGAAGAATTGGAGGATGATCTGGAGGAGTTAGCGAGCTCCGGAGTTCCCCTGGTGAGCCAAAGCAATCGAGCCCAATGGAGTGATGCTAATAGTGCTTGCTTGTTAGAATTGTGCATTGAGCAACGTACAGCAGGAACATATAATGGTGTGGTGATGAGTGCTGAAGGGTACCAAGCTGTTATCGATGGCTTGTTTGCTAGAAGGGGGTTGGTGTATTCTCGTGTGCAGGTGAAGAACCAGATACTTGTACTCAAAAACACCCACTCTTTTTGGCGATACATGCAAGTGCACACAGGGTTGGGGAGGAAACCAGATGGAACCATTGATGCCGACTCTGAGTTCTGGATTACACACACAGAGGTACACTTTTACTGCCTATATCAATGTAGTATATCTTTAAATATGTTGGGTCGCTGCTGTGAAGATTTTTCATTGCATTGGCAAAGTATGTGGGTCTTATATGGGTCTTCTATGCTGCTGTGAAGATTTTTCATTGCATTGGCAAAGTATATGGGTCTTATATGGGTCTTCTATGCTGCTGTGAAGATTTTTCATTGCATTGGCAAAGTATATGGGTCTTATATGGGTCTTCTATGCACGTAGTTACGACTATATATGCTTTTATGTAAATAAAATGGACTGTTGATGAATCTGAGCTAGTCAAATAATTTAAGTCTGGAGCAGTAAATCTTGATGAATCTGAGCTAGTCAAATAATTTAAGTCTGGAGCGTATATACTACTTTTATCCATACATTTTTTATGTCCCAGGAAGAAACAAACAGCCAGAGAAGATAAAACAAAACTGATGCTTTCAACGACCACATACTAGTTCATCCATGTGCATGCACCGTCCATCCATGTGCCTTTTTCATCAGTATAAATCTTGATGAATCTCTCATATCTTAACTAGTTTTACTTTTTTCACTATCCTGCAGAAGAAACCATACCTAAGGAAGTTGCAGTGGGGTCCTCCAGCAAACGAGGAGTTGCTTGATCGACTATTCAGAGGTTACACCGTGGATGGAAGCACAACCTTTGTGCCTGGAGATGATTATGGTCAGAATCAAGGGCAAGATGCAGGGGCAGAAGAGGAAGAGAAGGAGTTTCAAGGAACACCTACAAGTACAAGCAAACAGGAAGAAGATCATATCCCCATGATTGAGGAAGAAGAATATGATGGAGGTAGCACAAGTGAGGATGAGATCATATCTATGTGCCGCAACAATTTGGTGCAGTCCGAGAATTTAATCTTGAAGTTGGTTCCTGTCTTGGGTATGTACTCTGATAACTACTTTGTGAAACTACCTAGGAGGGTCAGTGGATACTCTGGTTTGGATTGGGTGCAGGAGACACTAGCCCGAGATACCCAATGCTATAACATGTTTAGGGTTGAGAGACCTTTGTTTAACAGGCTACATAATACTTTGGTGCAATCATATGGCTTGAAGTCCACTACAAAAATGACATCTGTAGAGGCTCTAGCTATGTTTTTATGGATTGTTGGATCACCACAGTCAGTTAGACAGGCTGAGAACCGTTTTAGGAGGTCCATGGAGACAGTAAGTAGGACATTTAACAGAGTTTTGACATGCCTCCTCAGGTTAGCACATGACATAATTGTACCCAAGGACCCAACATTTTCAGAGGTGCACCCAAACTTAGAAAATCCAGCATTCTGGCCACACTTCAATGACTGCATAGGAGCTATAGATGGGACACATGTGAATATTGTGGTGGATAAGAGTAAGAGGATTCCATACTTGAACAGGCACAATGAAACCAGTCAGAATGTGCTTGCTGTTTGTGATTTCGACATGAGATTTACATTTGTGATGTCGGGATGGCCTGGTTCAACACATGACATGAGAGTTTTGAAAGATGCCAGAACTACTCATCATCAAAAATTTCCACATCCACCACCAGGTTTGCTACTTCAAATGTCTTGCAACTTTTTTTATCCAATTACACTTGTTCATCCAAGTCTCATTGTGTGTCTTTCACAATTTGCAGGGAAGTATTATGTGGTTGATGCGGGGTACCCAAACCGTCCGGGCTACCTTTCACCATACAGATGTACAAGGTACCATGTGCAACAATGGCAAAACGGCCCGCCGCCACAAGTTATGAAAGAAACCTTCAACCATGCACATGCCAAAGTTAGGAATGTCATTGAGCGGTCCTTTGGAGTGTTGAAGATGAAATTTAGGATTTTATTGAACATGCCAAAATTTCCAGAGGACAAGCAAACTAGAATTATTGTTGCTTGTATGGCTCTTGATAATTTCATTCGAGAGAGCAGAATTCCGGATAGGGAATTTGATGCGTGTGATGCGGATGAAAACTATAACCCAATGCCTAGTTCTTCTGCATCCGCATGGCCAGAAGACGAACCTCTTGTTGAAGATATCGACATGAATGCCTTCCGTGATGAGTTAGCTCATGCTTTGTTTCATGAAGTATAATTTTTTTTAAGCTTGATTGAGGACTTGTACGTTTAAGTGAGACGTCTCATTTGTATGGACAAAATAAAATCTTGAGTACTTATTCCTAAGTATTCATTGTTCATTATTCTTGTTCCTTAGTTTGTAAGCTTGCCTTCTCAGTCTTATATTAGTTTTTGTAATGTTTTTTTTGCTAGATTATTTTCAGTTTTTAGTCATCAGTACTCCTAAGTATCAGTTTTAGTTCTTTTCAACTATATGTTAAGTGATTAGTTATTTGGTCAGTGTTTGTTCAGTATCTTAAGTGTCTCATTTTAGTTCTCTTCAGCTATTTGTTTGGTGTTTGTTTATTTGCATGTGTGTCGCTCCTCCGTCCGCTGATTTTTTTTGCACAAGATAGTCGTCTCTCATGCAATGTGAATTATTCATTTTTGAGCGGAAGGAGGCCACACAAGAGCCGACCACAACAAATCCGGCTGAAAAGATGGCCAAATGATTGAGAAAGTGCATTTATTGTCAATCTAACCCTCTCATCCAAACACCACCAAAGTTAGAGTTAGTTCAGGGTTAGACACAAGTTAGAAACTAACTCTAACCTCTAACTAAAGTTAGAGTATCCAAACAGGGCCATCGTCGTGTGGTGATCTGGCTATGTAGTAGTGACTACTTTTATTGGAAGTGAGGTCATATCATAGTGTGACTTTTTTTATTGGAAGTGAGGCCCACAATGTAGAGTGACTTTAGTTTGATGGTTCTCTTCGAGTACATGGTATCGAGTTCTGAGCAACAAATTTAGGTCTAACCCTCATCAGTTGTACGTAGCAATGGCTGTGTTTTCCACATCATCTCTTTGTCGCTGGCATTTTTGGACTATAGTTGTATTTATCTTCAAAGTGAAAATGCACTGTAGCCATTATTGTTAGATCAGGATACGACATCATTCTCACGCCATTTTTCTCTCGAAGACATCGTTGCTGGAGAACCTCTCTCTCATTATGGGTTTCACATTGATGGTTGCTACTGCATGACGTAGATCGCTTTGACATGACTATCAGAGGTCATATAGTTTGTTTTTTTCACTTACTTATTTATTTGAGAATATTTTGAGCGTGTTCAATCTCCCTGCCTCGACCAGCCTTTAACATTGTGTTTATATAATACTTTCTCTGTCATAATTACCAGATATTCTAGTTTTGTTTTAATTCGGATGCATATGAATGTGTCTTACCGTGATTGTTCATTTATTTTAGTTCGTACATAATTCGTACTTGAAATATCTAAATTATCTTATAATTCCGAAACGGATGCAGTAGAAAACTTCGAACATCTACTGCTTGATCCCAGGAAATTAGGCAAAAAGCACATTCGAAAGATACAGAAAACTTGAACGAAGCAGAGAGGAGACGACGGCCGTCACGGCCCCCGTGATTTCCATTCACCTTTCACTTTCATCTCCGTGTCTATGTCCATTTTCATCCTTTTACCTCGCACTACGTTCTAAAACCAGAAGCAGCCCTCGAGCCCGTCCACTCACGCCCCCTCATCACACCAGCCTGCGCCACTCCACTTACTACTGGCACGGCGCGACGCCAGAGCAGAGCAGTGTACCACCGCGCCCGAGAGACGTGATGGCGCGCTGGCGCCGCGACGAGTGACGAAGCCGCCGCAGATGGAGCCGCCGCGGCCGCCGCCGCTCAAGTCCGTGTCGACGAGCTGCGACCTGCACCCGGAGGAGACCTTCACCGGCTTCTGCACCGCCTGCCTCCGCGAGCGCCTCGCCGGCCTCGAGGCCTCCGCCGCCGTCGCCGCCGCGCCGGGCCGCAAGTCCACCTCCGCCATCCGCTCCCTCTTCTCCAGGCCCTTCGCCGCGGCGCCGTCGGGCTCCGGCGCCGCCCCGCCGGACCTCCGCCGCTGCAAGTCCTTCTCGTGCGGCGGGCGCGGGGGCGACGCGCTCGCCGCGGACGAGCCGCAGCGCTGGTCGTGCGACGTGCGCGGGCGCAGCACGCTCTGGGCGCTGTTCCACCAGGACGACCGCGAGCGCGTCCGCGACGGCACGGCCTTCGGCGCGTTCCCCGCCTCCTCCTCTGCCGCGGCCGCGGCGCTCCCCGCCGAGTTCCACCAGTTGCCGCCGGCTCGACCGTGCGTCCCGGAGATCTTCTTGGAGGACGAGATCGTCATGGCAGAGAGCTCCGACGAGATAACTCCGGTGGTGGAGCCCGTCTTGGTCGTGGGCACCTCGGGAGAGATGGAGACCGAAGCTTATGGGACCGGGGAGGTCAAGGCCATGAAGGATCACATAGATCTCGAATCTTCGCTGCCCAAGAAGCCGCCGCCCATGGACCTGAAGGAGATCGCCGGGAGCTTCCGGCTCGCTGCCTCGGTCTTCAGTAAGAAGTGGCACAAGTGGCGGCGCAAGCAGAAGCTCAAGAAGGAGGAGGCAGCCGGCAGCAAGGCAACGGCCGCGGCAATGCCGCCGTCGGAGAAGCCATCCAAGCCCTCGTTCCTTCGGCGGAGCCGCCTTCGTGGGGAAGCAGGCTCGGAGTTCGCCGGAGGCCGTCGTTCGTGCGACACGGACCCAAGATTCTCCCTTGATGCTGGCCGCATGTCCGTCGACGATGTAGGCCTATCCTGGGACGGGCCCCGCGCGTCCTGGGACGGCTACCTCTTCGGCGCCGGCGCCGGCATTGGCCTTGGCCGAGCGCCTCCGCCGCTGTCCCGGCTCCCGCCCATCCTGTCCGCGCTGGAGGACTCACCTGCCGGCGTGGTGGAGCGCTCCGATGGCCAAATTCCTGTGGAAGATGACTCGCATCCAGAGCCCGACGGCGACGCCAACACCCCTGGCGGCTCGGCGCAGACGAGAGACTACTACATGGATACGTCGAGCAGGAGGCGCCGGAGCCTGGAGCGGTCAAGCTCCGTGCTGAGAAGGTCGTTCGAAGCGCCCGACCCAAAGCCAGCACCCGCAGCGGCCGCCATCACCAATGCCACGGCGCCGCCGCTGATCGGCAGCTCGGAGTTCTACCACTTCCACCATGCCGAAGACCTGCTGGACCAACGGTTCAGCTCCAACTCTCTCATCGAAGACTTCCCCGTGACCCTGGACGCTGCGTTCCCGGGCCCCGCCAAGAAGCCACGGCGTCTCGGCAAGGCGTGGAGCCTGTGGGGCTTCATACACCGCCGGGCCACGGGCCGGCGGAGCGACCCGTCCGACGCCGCGGACCGCGCGTTCTCGGAGCCGTGGCCGGAGCTGCGCGCCCGCGGGTACGGCAACGCCGGGATGCAGAGGTGCAACAGCAACGCCAGCGCGCGCAGCTCCTTCAGCAGCAACAGCGCCGGCCTGGGCAGCTCGCGGCGCTGCTTCGTGGACGGCCACGGCAGCGTGAAGCGGCGGCAGGAAGAGCAGTGCGTGCTGGAGCGGAACCGCAGCGCTCGGTACTCGCCGGGGCAGCACGCGGACAACGGCATGCTGCGGTTCTACCTGACCCCGCTGCGGAGCGCCAGCGGCCGGCGCGGCGCCACCGGGCTGCCGCCCAACGGCGGCCGGCACCTGCGGTCGCAGTCGTTCGCGAGGAGCATGCTCCGGCTGTACTGAGGCGTGGCATCTCGTTTCACCTGACCAGCAGTTCGGCGGCATTCGGGCTGAGTAGGAGTAGTTTCTTTGCAGCAGTGGTTAAGGCTTAGTGGTAGTATGATTAAGGTCTGATTAAGGGCAATGGTATAGTCATAAATCGTTTTATTACATGCTTGTGTAGGTTTGGATGGAATCATGGAATGGAACGAGGTTTATCTCATGTTATGACTTGTTTGTCTCGTGCTGTTCTTCTGCTATTGCTTCTGTCCGTCGTTGCCGTCCAGTGTTCACCTCGGATTTTTGGATGGATGGACAGAAGAACCTGTGGGAAGCTTTGGTGTTCATATGTTGTCACTTTGGTGTCAAAGTCTGGGACTGGGAGGGAGGGGGACCGTGTCTGTCGAATAGTAGCTTTGACATGAACGAGCAGCAGCACGTCGGCGTGACGTGGTGACGCCACGGGGGGAGAAGGTGCGTGCCGCGTTGGGCTCCGCGGCCCCGGTGCCAGCCCGCCACCTGACCGATCGACAGTTGCGGCGGCGGCGGCCGCCTCGTAAGCCGTTAAAGAGGGCGCGCACGCACTTTCCTTTGCCGGTCCCTAGGCGCGCTCTGGGGCTCGCCGTGCCGGCCCGGCCCGGGCCACCCACGCCGCCTGCCCCCGTATCGGCGGGCGGGCGCGCGCCCACGGCCACGAGCCGTGCCGCTGGCGCCCCGGCACGCCGTATTGTATTGCTGCTGCTGCCGCTGCTTCATTCATCGCGCCGCGCGCCATGCTGGCCACGCGCACGGGCCGCCGTTTATGCCGATGCTGGTCGGTTGGTTCGGACGCCGCGCACGCGCGCACGGGGCCGATCGGGGGCCGCGGGATTCTGATTTGGCCGACGCCGGCTCGACTTGTTTAGTCGTGATAATGATCAGCGCGGCGCCGGATCTGGATCGACTTGGGATCGCCCTGGGCGCGGGCGTGATCGCGGACATGTGCACGAGGAACCGCAAGGCCAAGGGGGTTGGTTCTTCAATGGGGTTTGCGCGCGGGTGTGGCACAGCTGCGCGGCGTGATGGCATTTTGCTGCTCCCCGACAAGCTCATGTTGTGTACTCCTACTACAGTATTGTTTGCACAAAATATGTTTACGAAATCAGCTTGGCGTGGTACTGGTAACTGTTGACACGCTGGTTAATTAGCATTTCTTCTCTCTTTTTTCTCGAGCGAGTGAAGTGAGCCGTCGGGCCACGTGATGTGGAGCTTGTCTCTCACGCCGGAATGAATGGGCGAGCACATCGAATGTACGTGAGCTGCCGAAGCAGCAGGCCAGGCCTGTACTGATCCAGCTGTTAAGTCGCGCATTCATGGCGCTGCCAGCCGCAGCCCGCAGTGAAGGCGAGCACGCGAAGCCAAGTAGTAGTGCTAGTGGTGGCATGATGATGACGCGAGCCTGCGGCGTCGCCCTTCTCTTCTCGCCAGCGTACCCCGCGCCGTCTGCTGCTCAGCAACGCCTCGCTGCTGCTTCCTTCCTTCCTTTGCAGCGTGTCGTCTGGTTTCGTTCTGGCCGTGCTGCTGCAGCAGCCAGCCGGCGTGTCTCATCTGATGTAGTAACATGTCATCGTGTCAGCTCAGCTCCTCCTCCTACTACTATTTCATGCCGGATGGAACCATCCATCCATCCTCGTAGACCATCAGGGATGCCACGTCTGTGCCTTGCGCTCCAAACACGCATCATGTGCTACAAGCGTACGCTGTATGTATAGGTCTCAAGGCTCTGCATGGGCTGTACGTTCGACTCGGGCTCTGGCCACTGAAACAACAGGAAACCCATCATTACCCTGCCCGGACTGTGCTTTTTTTACCATTTTTTTGCAACATATCACCTCGCCCGTCTGCAGACACTGGCTTTGGGTACGATTGCAGTTAAACCCGTAATATGCAGCGGGAATAACAGCCAGACGACGGTACTGCCTCCACCCCGGGGGACAGCGTATACGTGTTCTTCTGAAACTTCAGATACGGAGTACTCAAGATTTGTATCGCATTACTGCGTGTGCCTGAAATTACTTTGCTGTGACGTACCGCCAAGCTCGTCAGTCCATTGTCCATACGAACAGCGGCTTGTACTCGAGCTCGTTCGTCGACGCCATTGATGACCTTGTCGACCACCGGTTGCAGCTTGCAGGCCGTGCCGTCGCTTCCTGTGTACGAGTACGTGCTGGTGATTCGCACACACAAAAAAGAAAGAGTACGTACTGGTGCTCCGTCCGGTGTACGTTCCTTATCACGAAATCCACTGTCGGCAGCTTCAAAACACCGGCTGAAGGGGACCAAGTTGAATGACTATTTGAATTCGCCAACCTTGCCCTGGCCCAAGTTGACCGTGGCTCGCGAAGTTGTTGGCCCATACGGCATACGCTTGCTTGCCTTGTCTTAAAAGAGTGCCCCTTTCCTGCGGCCAAAATCACTATTCTAACCTTGTCAGAAATCTTCAGCACAAAATAACCTCTCCCAGAAACTATTTCACGATCTGACTCTTTTTGAAACGCCAAACCTCGTGGCGTTAGGCTGGTCATAGTGGGAGTAACATAGGTAGTAACATAGATGCCACATAAGCAAAAATGATGATGTGGTAAGTAGTTAATGAGGAGAGAGGTAAATAGAGTAACATAATATGTTACCATCACATAGCGGTTTCCAATGCATAATGAGTCTACAAAGTAATAAATGAAGGCAACTATGTTACCACACCTATGACACTATCCACTATGAAGGTAGTAACATAGACTAGTAACATATGTATGTTACTAGTCTAAGTTACTCCCCACTATGACCAGCCTTATTGTCCAAAGTAGAAACGCCATACTATTCAGCGTTGCAATCGGCCACGTGGCAAGAAAAAACGCCGAAGTAGGCCGCGTTGGTAGAAACGCCATACCTGCTGGCGTTGCTGCTGGACGTGCAAACGCCAAAGTCCTAGGCGTTGCACTCCTGGTCCATTGCTACAACTAGCATCCAGCATGCATGCATGTTACCTCCCCGGCAATGCATGAAATAGTTTGACTCTTCTTTCGATTGATGCATGCATGCTATACATTACTTAGAGCAACTCCAACGCGAACGATAATTTTATTTGTTTTTTGTCTGTTTGAGTCGGCCGTCCGCTCGACGTCCATCCTATTTTTTTTATTCGGTGGTGCGTCCAACGCCCTCAATCCATTTCATGTCCTTGAAAGGTTCGCGGCAATAAATCATGCGAGCGTCCATGCCGCGCCCAAAGTTCATGCCGGCACCATGTTAGCGGCCGGCATACAATGCCAGTCTTCAAAAAGAAAACCACCACACAGTTCATGCGGGCGCACTTGTCAGCGGCCGGCGATCGACGCCGCATCCCGCTTGTCCTCCTTCTTGTAGTTGGCCTCCCCCTCGGCCGTGACTTTTCGCCCTCCCCAACCTCCTCCACGGCTTTCTTTTCCCCATGATCGCTGCTTCCTCCCTTGCGTCCACCGTGTGCCTGCGGCCCTTCCTCTTGGCCGACTCCAAGGCCGGCGTCAACTGCTTCTTCTTCTCACCGCAGTCTTGCAGGGGGCGCGGGGCTTGCCTTTGCCGGAGGGGCGGGGGTGAGGCCGGACGAGGCGAGGGAGGCGAGGCCGCCGGCGGCATCGAGGTCGTCGTCCATGGCTCGCGGCCGGTTGCACAAGCGGGCGGGGTTTTTTGGAAAACTGGAGGTTGTTCGCTTTGCCATCGACTAGCGGGCCAGCGGAAAGAGTAGGCGCGCGCCGCGCACGTTCGCTTCGTGTCCTCGCCGACGCAAATAAGGCTCAAAATTAGGTCGGGAATGAGTCAATAGGCGGACGAAAAGCGGACGCGTGTTTATTTGGGTCGGCGTGTTTTCTGTCTGCGGGACACGCGCGAAAGGGTCGATCACATGCATGTTGCATGCAGGTAGGCGTCGTTTTCTGTGTGAAATCAGCAGAGAGCGACATCATTTGTTCTCTAGCACGTGTTTATATATGCATCAAAATCAAAACTCAAAAGTATGGTCACCACTACGATTGGTGTGGCTGGCAGCTGACCACTACGTATAACATGCATGCATCAATCGAAGAAGAGTCAAACTGTTTCATGCATTGCCGGCGAGGTAACATGCATGCATGCTGGATGCGAGTTGTAGCAATGGATCAGGAGTGCAACGCCCAAGACTTTGGCGTTTTCACGTCCAACGGCAACGCCATCAGGTATGGCGTTTTTACCAACGCGGCCTACTTCGGCGTTTCGACTTGCCACGTGGCCGGCTAGCAACGCTGAATAGTACGGCGTTTCTGTTTTGGACAGTAACGCCACGAGGTTTGGCGTTTCAAAAAAGGTCAGATTATGAAATAGTTTTTGGGAGAGGCCATTTTATGCTGAAGATTTCTGACAAGGTTGGAATAGTGATTTCGGCCCTTTCCTGCCGGGACGCATGCATACATGGGATCGGACCCTCCAACATGAAGAAGAGAAGTTATGTAAACTACAATAACCCTGACTTTCCTTCTTCACATCCATAGAATTAAGACTAAAACAATTTGAATTAATTTGCAAGTTACAAATCTACTGTATACATTTACAAAAATTACATACAAACAAAATTATGTTGCAATAAAATTAATTTCAGATTTATTTCCATGAACAGTAATTGTGCGCAGTAATATGTCGCTACAGTGTTTGCTATAGTATTCCTGACTTTCCTTCTTCATTTTGCACTAACTTGCACTGTAGCTTACCTGACTTCTCTCCTCTATGTTAGAGGATCTGTTCCCTGCATACATACATATACTCCCTCCCTCTAGCAATATACTACTCCCTCCCCCTCACAATCCCAGAAGCTCGTCGCCGGCGCCTAAAATAACAATCTTTGGACCTGGGAGAGATCGTAGTGGGTTTTTGGCGAAGGCCGTGGGAGATATCGTGGTGGGAGGAGAGGAGAGGCCGGCGATGACGGGGGAGAGAGAGGCCCGCGACGACGGGGAGGAGAGGCCCGCAACGAGAGAGGGGATCTGGG
>NC_041380.1:488512817-488514445 GCF_002162155.2 Triticum dicoccoides
GGAATGACGGTTGAACCCTTTGCATGGGTGAGCCCTGGGGGGTTTGATAGGCCAACCCCCAGGGGTACAAATGGTAATACGGCCGGGTGTAGGACCCGGATGTCAGTGTCTAGGGTCGCCAGGTTCTCCACCGGCTGCTGGGGCCCGCCTCTAGAGGGCCCCACCGATTGCCGAGAATCTGGCAGACAGGTAGGGACCGCTGCCTGCGGGCCACGCTGATTGCCTTTTGCTGTAGCTTTGTACTTGATGACGGAGGTCGCGCTGTGGGTCGTATGGCTATAGTCCCGCATACGGCGGGTCTAGTGGCCGCTTGGTCAGCGCACGCTGTAGCCATGCTTCGTCTCGTCGAGGTAGGTGAATGCGGACTCCGAGGAGAGGGGTGGGCCGACTGCTAGAGGCCGGCCCGCCCCATGAGGCCGTCTTCTAGGGAAGCGCCGTCTCCTGGGATCTCACGGACAGGTAGGGCCCGCCGCCTGTGGGCCGTACTGATTGCCGTTTGCTGTAGCATGTCCCTCGCCGACGAGGGCCATGTCATGAGTCGCATGGCTACAGTCCCGTGCCTGGCAGGGGGGTGTCCGCTTGGTCAGCTCACACTGTAGCCACGCTCCTCCAGGATTCGGGGGGAGGCAGGTGGCCCAGTAGCCATGCCCTGTTTTGTCGTAGTGGTTGAGTGTAGACTCCGAGGGGAGGAGGGGCCGTTTGCTAGGAGCCGGCCTCCCGCAAAGCCGCCTTCTAAGAGCGTGTCGTCTTGTGGGAGCCGGCCCAAGGAACTGGTCGCGTGTCCGGAAGACGTGGGGTCTTGACTAGCCCCAATGTCTTGAAATGCTAAGGGGTATGGATGAGGCTACCCGTGGTCAATCCCCACGACACCATCCTTAATCTTGTATTCTAAGTACCCTATGGGTTCCACTGTCAGTACAGTAGCGAAAGAAGTATATATTAAAAAAATAATATAAAAATCTAAAGTTTAAGACAGAATTCAAACTCAGGTCATCGCGTTGCGAGCATCCGGCGCTAATCAGTCCACCAGATGTTCGTTGTGGACGATGCAAGAGATATATCTCTACTTGTATAAAAACAGAGTTGGTGATGATGGTGTGCCTGCCATCCTGCAATATAGTCCATCTGATTTATATTTGACGGATAGGAATGAAATATGACAATTTTGCAAAAAGATATCCACACCCCTCTCCACATTTGCAAATAAGGCCTTTCCTCGTTCATCCTTTTCTCTCACAAGATAAACTACTCATACAAATGCATCTTGATGTTCCATGCAACGCACATGCATCTTGCTAGTTTATTTTTAAGTAGTTACTGCGATAATTGGGTTGAAGTGATATATTTTATGTCTGCCCCGAATGATCTCAAATTCACTAGTAGTAACAAAGAAAAGGTTTCCTTGTTAATTAACAGAAAGCAGGGTGAAAACTATCACAAGAGGTCGGTAAAAACAAGGTACACTGAGTTCAGCGTCATCGTCACTACAGTTGTGCGCGCGTGAGAAGTCTACATATCGAGGGGGCTACGGAGAGAAAGACGTATCGAGTGTGTGTGAGCGAGGCACAAAGACACAACTAGCATGTGTGTGTGCGCGCGCGTGTTTGAGAGAGAAGCCAATTGATAGA
>NC_041380.1:488514606-488582899 GCF_002162155.2 Triticum dicoccoides
AGAAGCCAGTAGAAAGATTAGTATCAAGATCGAGGTGTCACCCTACCCCTTCGGTGTCGGGAAGTGTGTGTGTGTGTGCGTGTGTGTGTGTGTGTTTGAGAGAGAAGCCAGTAGATAGATTAGTATCAAGATCGAGGTGTCACCCTACCCCTTCGGTGTCGGGAAGTGGGTGTGTGTGGGTGTGGGTGTGGGGGGGTGTCAGTGACACTTAGATATAGGGAGAAGGAGTTTGTGTGATACATATTGAGGGAGTCCTGGATTAGGGGGTGTTCGGATAGCCGGACTATACCTTCAGCCGGACTCCTGGACTATGAAGATACAAGATTGAAGACTTCGTCCCGTGTTCGGGAAGGACTTTCCTTGGCGTGGAAGGCAAGCTTGGCGATACGGATATGAAGATCTCCTACCATTGTAACCGACTTTGTGTAACCCTAACCCTATCTAGTGTCTATATAAACCGGAGGGTTTTAGTCCGTAGGACAACATACACATCAACAATCATACCATAGGCTAGCTTCTAGGGTTTAGCCTCTTTGATCTCATGGTAGATCTACTCTTGTACTACCCATATCATCAATATCAATCAAGCAGGACGTAGGGTTTTACCTCCATCAAGAGGGCCCGAACCTGGGTAAAACATCGTGTCCCCTGCCTCCTTTTACCATCCGGCCTAGACGCACAGTTCGGGACCCCCTACCCGAGATCCGCCGGTTTTGACACTGGCATTGGTGCTTTCATTGAGAGTTCCTCTATGTCGTCGCCATCAGGCTCGATGGCTCCTACGATCATCGATAGCGATGTAGTCCAGGGTGAGACCTTCCTCCCCGGACAGATCTTCGTCTTCGGCGGCTTCGCACTGCGGGCCAATTCGCTTGGCCGTCTGGAGCAGATCGAAAGCTACGCCCCTGGCCGTCAGGTCAGATTTGGAAGTTTAAACTACACGGCTGACATCCGCGGGGACTTGATCTTCGACGGATTCGAGCCACTGCCGAGCGCGCCGCACTGTCATGACGAGCATGATCTAGCTCTGCCGCCGAACAGTGCCCTGGAGGCCGCACCCGCATCGGGTCCGACCCTTAATTCGGAGCCAACCGCGCCGATCGAGGATGGGTGGTTGGACGCCGCCTCGGGGGCTGCGATCCCAATGGCGATTGAGCCGAACACCAGCCCCGCACTCCGCGAGACTCGTGACTCCAAGGAGCCGGACTCCTCTCCGGACCCCGAACCCTCCGCGCCCTTGCCGATCGAATCCGATTGGGCGCCGATCATGGAGTTTACTGCCGCGAACATCTTCCAGCACTCGCCTTTCGGCGATATTCTGAAGACACTAAAGTCTCTCTCTTTATCAGGAGAGCCCTGGCCGAACTACGGTTAGCGAGGTTGGGGTACGGACGATGAAGAAATTCAAAGCCCGCCCACCACCCACTTTGTAGCCACTGTCGATGATTTAACCGACATGCTCGACCTCGACTCCGAAGACATCGACGGTATGGACGCTGATGAAGGAGACGATGAAGAACCAGTGCCTATTGGGCCCTGGAACGCCACCTCGTCATATGACGTATGCATGGTGGACGCACCAAAAGATGACGACGAGGAGCGGAAGGACGCACCGAAGGCTTGTTCCCTCGAAAAGCAATCAAAGCGGTGACGCAAGCGCCGCCCCAAATCCCGCCTCGACAGGAATAGCGATCACACAGACCCAGCGCTGGAGTAGGGCGAACCGCTGCCGCACAACGGCAATCCGGATAATCAAGCCGAACAAACAAATCCTATCAAGAATAATGGTCCGGACGATATAACGCCGGACAGGTACCCGAAGCAGCAGACTGCCCGTAAAAGGCTTGTTGCCACCGCGAGGAGTCTGAAAAAACAGAAGCAAAGGCTCAAGGCCGCGCAAGACACACTCCAAATCATATGGAGTAAAATACTCAACACAGCAGCAAGGTATGGCGACAATCGCCCCTACAAAAGCTACCCAAAGCGGAAGCTGCTACCCGAATTCGATGAGGAGGCCTCAGACCCCCCACAACCAAATGTCAAAGCAGCCAGCTGGTCGGATAGACGACCCCTCTACCAACACAGAGCGGCATACAACGCTGCTCACCATACAACACGCAACCAATGCGAGGGCTCGCACTCAAAGGACAGTGCAACAAGATCCATCTATGGACCACGCAAGCGCGCCCCAGCATACAATGCAACACAACAAACATCCGAACAACGCGGTACGCCCAGCTACAGGGGTGCTGCACACCCCTATGTTTCACCGATGAGGTGCTGGACCACGAATTTCCAGAGGGATTCAAGCCTGTAAACATAGAGGCATATGACGGAACAACAGACCCCGGGGTCTGGATTGAGGACTATATCCTTCATATTCATATGGCTCGAGGAGATGATCTCCACGCCATCAAGTACCTACCCCTCAAGCTCAAAGGGCCAGCTCGTCACTAGCTCAAAGGCCTCCCTGAAAGATCCATTGGAAGTTGGGAAGAGCTCGAAGACGCCTTTCGGGCAAATTTTCAAGGGAAGTATGTCCGACCTCCGGATGCGGACGATTTGAGTCATATAACTCAACATCCCGGAGAGTCAGCCCGAAAGCTTTGGAACAGGTTTCTTACTAAAAAGAACCATATTGTCGACTGTCCGAACGCCGAAGCCTTAGCAGCTTTCAAGCATAGCGTCCGTGACGAATGGCTCGCCAGACACCTCGGCCAAAATAAGCCGAGAATGATGGCCGCATTAACAAACCTCATGACCCGCTTTTGCGCGGGGGAGGACAGCTAGCTAGCCAGATGCAGCACTAGCGACCCCAGTACATCTGAAGTTAGAGATGGAAACGGGAAATCACAGTGCAACAGCAATAACAAACGCCAGAATAAAGAAGACAGCATGAAGGGCACGACAGTAAATGCCAGATTCAAAAGCTCTCGGCCAGGCCAAAAGCCGCCCCCTAAAGGCACCAGGGACGAACTGTCCAGCCTCAATAAAATTCTGGACCAAGTATGTCAGATTCATAGTACCCTTGGTAAACCTGCTAATCATACCCACAGAGAATGTTGGGTCTTCAAGCAGTCCGGCAAGCTCAACGCCGTACACAAGGGGGAGGATACACCAAGTGAAGATGAGGACGAGACCCCCATGCAAGACACGGGGGAAGAAAAGCAATTTCCACCAGAAGTCAAAACAGTAAACGTGTTACACGCAATCAAGGGAAAAAACAATGCAGCACTCCCAGGAAAGTATACCCAAGTGCCTATCACCCGAAGTCCTGCCACCGGTCTTCTCAACCGATCACTTTCGACCATCGCGATTACTCAGCAAGTATCCGACACGCAGGATGGGCTGCCCTGGTATTAGACCCAGTAATTGGCGGATATCACTTCACAAAGGTCTTGATGGACGGTGGCAGTAGCCTAAACCTAATATATCAGGATACAATCCGCGGGATGGGGCTAGACCCAACACAAATTCGCCATAGCAATATTACCTTTAAAGGAGTAACGCCATGCCCAGGGGCTCGTTGTACGGGCTCCCTCCTACTACAAGTTACATTCGGCTCCCCCGATAACTTCCGTCGCGAGCATTTAACTTTCCACATCGCTCTGTTTCAAAGTGGCTATCAAGCACTACTCGGACGCGAAGCTTTCGCTCGCTTTAATGCAATACCACACTACGCCTCCCTCACACTCAAGATGCCCGGTCCACGTGGCATCATTACAATACACGGAAATATCAAGCGATCTCTGCGCGCCGAAGAGAGTGAGGCTGCCTTGACCGCCGCACACTAAAGGCGCCCGGACAAACGAAAGCATCCAATAGGTCGTCAAGACCTCAGATACAACTAATCAAGTCCGGCGCCGCTATTTATACGGAAATAAGTGGTCACACCCCTATTTGTCAATACAAGGGGCTCAACGCACGCAGACAAGTGGCAATTTCTTATCATCTTGAATTATACATGGTTTCTTTAAAAACTATCCTTTTGCACGACAACTTTTTCACTTAACTTCCTCTCTTTTATAGACGATCATCGTGCTACACCCGTCCAGGATATGGCACAACGGAGACACAGGCGCAAACGTGCAGCAGGGACCCACTCCAAGGATTCTTTTTAGATTAAGACCCTGCGTAAACCTTTTTTACTGTCTCTTGTTGATACATATCCACCGTTAAGAAGGATGCTGACGTCTTGGCATGTGGCCACGCCAGAACAATGCACGTACCTGGACACACGGGGCTTCTTACAAAGGCCACTATTTAGGCCCGGTTTATACCACAAAGACCGAATACCTTAGGGAGTATTCGGCGTCGCGAGTTTGGCCCTATATGCATTAGCTCCGAATCATTGTCTTTGGTCAAATGTTGGGTTTGCCCAGCTCCTGTGTTTTGGTGCCTTACGTTCCGCCTTGCCGGCTAAGGTAGCACCAGGAGAACTGCTGCGATTGTGCCCTGGTTCATCCGGACGAGCACCTCAGTAGAGAAAGCTGAAAACTGACTGTCATGATATAGCGTGAGACTGGTCAACCACTCGATGACCTGTGGGAATGTTAGAATTCCTCCGCCTTAACGAAGGGCCGTTTTCCGGCCAGGCATGTACGTACCCCGAGATCGGGAGAGTGTGGAGCCACCAGGGGCTATCTAGTAGCCCCACTGTCAAACTCCTATGGCTAAGTGAAAGTGCTAAAGCATTATAGTCCAGTTGCCTCGCTCGCTCCGCTATCACCTCCTTAATAGGACCAAGACGTTGGGTTAAGTGTGAATGCGTGTTTTTGCGAGCACCTCCGCATCATATGCGTGAGGGTTGAAGCCGATGGCTGCAATCTTTTAGGTTATACACATGTATACATAAATGGCCGCCCAGGAGGCATCATATTACTTTCAGGCAAAAGTATAAAAATAGCCTTATAAAATTTATAAAAGCATTTCACTTACAATGAGATTACATATCACTCAAACATAATATTTTTTGAGCACTAGGTCTCTATCAAACGGGCACCCTCAAGAACCTCTTCAAAGTAGTGCTCGGCAGCCTTTCGACCTATAGCCGAATCCCGCACTGCAACATTGGTAGCATCCATCTCCGCCCAATATGCCTTAACACGGGCAAAGGCCATCCGTGCGCCCTCTATGCATGCCGACCTCCTCATCGCATCAATGTGCGGCACCACGTCAAGGACCCGCTGCACCAAGCTGAAATAGCTATTTGGTTTTGGCCTTCCCGGCCATAGCTGATCCACAACAGACCTCATAGAGAGTCCGGACAACCTATTTAGTTCGGCCCATTCGGCTAATTGGTCAGTCAATGAAAGTGGACGCTCGGGAGAATAGAATTGTCTCCAAAACAGCTGGTCTACTCCATGGTCCGTCTGACCCTGGAAGTACTTGGCCGCATCGGCAACGCTCGCCGCCAAATCCATATACACATCCTCCGAACTCCATAGCTGATCCAGAGGGGCATACCGTGGATCTCTGAATTTCCTCCGCAACGTAAAGAATTTCCCAGCTACAATATCCCCGGCTTCCCGCAGCTCCTCCTTCTTTGCCCTCATAGCAGAGCGGAGATCCTTTTTCGTCGTAGCAGCCTTCTCAAGGTCCGATGCCTTCGCTTGGTTTTCCTTTTTAAGAACCCGGCAACGGTCGGTAGCGGCTTTTAATTCTATAGCCATCTTGGCCATCTTGTCTCGGGTCTCGCCATGCGCGGCCTTCTCGGCTTGCAACTCTTCGTCCGCCTTCACAGCAGCCGCATTACCCAACCTCGCTTGTTCCTTGGCTCGGGCAAGTTCTGCCCGCAAGGCTTCAACAGTGGCAGCTCCATCTGCAGTCACAACATATTAAAGATACTGGCATCATGCTACTCTTCCTATGTGGCATTTACCGGATATTCACACTTACCCAGTGCCTCGTCAAGCCTTTTGTTCACAAGCTCAATGTCTGCGTCTGCCGCATCCAACTGCCGCTCTAAATGGGCAAACTCGCTAGTTCGGCTAGCCACCGGAGCTTCCATCACCTGCACATAGAGGCAGTATGGTTATTTCCTGGGAATATGATCCTCTGTTCGTCGTCGTTTCCGACGACAATCAGAGTCTCAGGGGCTACTATCTACACAGGGCACATCTACCATGTGCAGGATTATCATACATTCTTTTACGTACCTCAAAGCCTGTCAGTAGACTCATAAAAGCTTCATGCAATCCGCTTTCGACGGACGATATTCTCTCCATCACCGTATTCATCATCACACGGTGTTCATCTGAGATGGCCGCTCGCCCCACCAACTCCCTCAGAACATCCGATCGCACACTACGGTGCCGGACTCTTTTTTCTGCTCTCTTTGGGAGCCGGACACTGGGAGCTTCGAGGGTCAATGGGATTATCTTCTGGCCTCACCGGACTCGGAGAGGCCCTCCGCGACAACACTTCAGGGTCGCCCGCTTCTGGAGCGGAGGAATCCGGAGGAGGCGTTTCGCTCTCCATCATCCCTGGAAGAAGATCCCCCGAAGATGAGCTCATTTGAGAGGGGCTAAGGCCCGAGCTGCAAAAATATATGCGCTGGTTATTTCCTCAGAAGAAAAAGATGGCATATCTGTACTATTAAAAGTATTTCGGGTCACTTACGACTCGAGGGAGAATTGATCCCCCCGCGGACTTTGTGCGGCAACAGCGTCCCCCAAGGCAGGACCCTCTGTGGGAGACTTCTTCTCCCATTTGGAATCTTCGGCTTCCGAATCCCCGGGCGCAGTCCTTTTCCTCTTCTGGTCGCCTTCCCTCATGGAGACGCTCGCTCCCTCGGCTATAATGGGCAGCGTTGGGGGTCCGTGTCCGCCCGCATTATCCTACACAGTATCTTCCTTCAGGGGCTCCGGGCAAGGTGCGGTCTGGAGCATCTTTTCCAATACCGGATTTTCCAAACCCTCAGGGAGGGGGGCCGAGCACTGAATCAACTTTGCCTTTGTTAGCCAGTCCTGGTCAAAAAGCGAACTCTCAGAAATAACTTCGTAACGAAGTAGAGAGAGTATGTTCGGCCGGAAGATGCCTTACCTGTTCGGCGGTGCGGTTACTACTCAGGCCCACGTCCTCGGTGATTTCTGGACACTCCACCTGAGGTCCGAAGAATGACTTGTACATCTCCTCGTGCGTCAGGCCGAGAAAATTCTGAAGGGCACGTGGTCCCTCGGGATTGAACTCCCACAGGCGAAGAGGCCGGTGTTTGCAAGGCTGGACTTGATGAACCAGCATAACCTGTATCACCGCAACCAAACTGAAATCTCCATTGAAGAGATCTCGAATGCGGCCTTGTAGTATAGGCACGTCCTTGACTGGACCCCAGCTCAGACCTCTGCTGATCCATGACATCAGCTGTGGTGGGGGGCCCGAGCGGAAAACAGGGGGGGGGGGCGCCCACTTGGCACTTCTAGGAGCCATGATATAGAACCACTCCTGTTGCCACAATTCAGACACCTCTGGGATGGAACCTTTGGGCCACGGAGCTCCCGTCATCTTGCGTATTGAGGCACCTCCATACGCTGCATGTTGCCCCTCGACCAGCTTTGGCTTCACTTCAAAGGTCTTGAGCCATAGGCCAAAGTGAGGGGTAACCCGGAGGAAGGCCTCGCACACGATAATAAATGTCATGATATGAAGAAAGGAGTCCGGAGCTAGATCATGAAAATCTAGCCCGTAGTAAAACATCAAACCCCGGACGAAAGGATCCAGGGCAAGGCCTAGGCCTAGGAGGAAGTGGGAAACGAACACGACGTTCTCGTTGGATTCGGGGGTGGGGACGGCCTGCCCTCGGGGAGGCAGCCGATGCAAAATCTCGGCGGTCAGATATCTGGCCTCCGTCAACTTCTTGATGTCTTCTTCCGTGACGGTGGAAGGCATCCATCGGCCTTGAAGGCTAGATCCGGACATGACTGAAGGTTCGGGGCGCCTGACCTGAACTTTGGGCGTTTGAGCTTGAGGTGGGGGAAGGATTCGATTGAGCACGGGAGGGAAAAATAAAAGCCCTGTCCCCTTTATAAAGAGGGTGAATATCAAGCGCCCTCTCCGTGTCCGTTTGGACTTGCCTATAATCTAGGAGTCCTAGAAGCGGTTGGGTTACCCACGCCCGTATTGATGAGAATCCCGGGATAAGGGGACACGATCTCTGCTTTAACAAGACATGCCAAGGAAACCGCCTCGCATAACACGCTAAGGTGGGATAATGAAACGACTTGGATAAAGGCTTGGCCGTGGTGTGTCACGCTACGGAATACGTCAGCAGATTAGATTGGTGTAAATATTATTCTCTCTATGGCAATATGTGGAAACTTATTTTGCAGAGCTGGGCACTATCTTTGTGTTCAAAATCTTCTACGAAGTACTTGGAGGAGGAACTGGCCTTGCAATGCCGAAGACAATCTGCACGCCGGACTCATCGTCATTGAAGCCTGGTTCAGGGGCTACTGAGGGAGTCCTGGATTAGGGGGTGTTCGGATAGCCGGACTATACCTTCAGCCGGACTCCTGGACTATGAAGATACAAGATTGAAGACTCCGTCCCGTGTCCGTAAGGGACTTTCCTTGGCGTGGAAGGCAAGCTTGGCGATACGGATATGAAGATCTCCTACCATTGTAACCGACTTTGTGTAACCCTAACCCTATCCGGTGTCTATATAAACTGGAGGGTTTTAGTCCGTAGGACAACATACACATCAACAATCATACCATAGGCTAGCTTCTAGGGTTTAGCCTCTTTGATGTCGTGGTAGATCTACTCTTGTACTACCCATATCATCAATATCAATCAAGCAGGATGTAGGGTTTTACCTCCATCAAGAGGGCCCGAACCTGGGTAAAACATCGTGTCCCCTGCCTCCTGTTACCATCCGGCCTATACGCACAGTTCGGGACCCCCTACCCGAGATCCGCCGGTTTTGACACCAACACATATCTATATTAAGGGCTAGGTAGATAGCATGTGTGCGAGGCATACTTAAAGCATCACGGAGATAAACAAGCGGTGTGTATGCAAGCGTCGGAAAAAATGAAGAGAGAAACAATGTATGCGCGCATGTATGTGTTTGTGTGTGTGTGTGTGGGTGAGCGAAATCTCAAAACAAAAGGTGCTCTGATGGAATCCCATTGTATGTATTCATATGGTTCTGAGACTCGAGTTAACCTTATGCATATGTGTGTGAGACATAGTTATACTTTGAGACATTAGTGGCGGTGGGTGGGCGAAATTAAAGGGGTGGGCGTGTTCGACAGAGAGTGCATGTGTGTTTTTGTGAGAGAGACTTGTAGGACGGGGTAGAAAGACGAATTCTAACCTTGACAGAGGGAAAGAAATACACGAAGTGTGTGTGTGTGTGTGATTCCGATGCCCATGGAGAAATGAGATATGTATGCGTGTGAGAGAGATTGCACAATTCATTCACATATCACTATCTAGCGACCGTGGGCGTGCATCGCTTGAAGATAAATAAATATCTACTTCATATCATGGCCAAAGATACAATAATGATTCAATGCTATAAATATTGGACACTCACATATCACATTTTTTCTTCCAAATAGTCCTTTTCAATTGTGCATGCCAAAGTTACAGCGATGTTTTTTCAAATAACCACTGTAGTTATCATGAACATGCACCACTGTTAGTTTTGTATTCATAATTCATTAGTCTGGGATGATTTAAGGTTCTATTATATGTAATATTCATATATGAATTCAACGGGTACGCAATTTATGAAATGGAGGCCATGTAATCATATGAGGTAACACTTTTAAGTAGCGGACTACATTATCCATTTCTTTTTTGGGACTATAATATCCATTTCTTTTTGTGCCTCTATATTAAAATTAAAAAGTCAATGCATTATGTTTAAAATAAATAACCAATGGCACTAAATCATATATTTACACAAGAAATACGTAGGCTGAGTGTTTGATCTGTTTTTTTTTGTGAACGAGCTGAAGGAAATATGCCCTAGAGGCAATAATAAAGTTGTTATTTTATTTCCTTATTCATGATAAAGGTTTATTATTCATACTAGAATTTTATTGATCGGAAACTTAAATACATGTGTGAATACATAAACAAATACCGTGTCCCTAGTGAGCCTCTACTAGACTAGCTCATTGATCAAAGATGGTAGTTTTCCTAACCATGGACATGTGTTGTCATTTGATAACGGGATCACGTCATTAGGAGAATGATGTGATGGACAAGACCCGTCCATTAGCTTAGCATAATGATCTTTCAGTTTTAGTGCTATTGCTTTTTTCATGTCAAATACATATTCCTTCGACTATGAGATTATGCAACTCCCGGATACCGGAGGAATACCTTGTGTGCTATCAAACATCACAACGTAACTGGATGATCATAAAGATGCTCTACACCTATCTCCAAAGGTGTTTGTTAAGTTGCAATAGACCGAGATTAGGATTTGCCACTCCGAGTATCGGAGAGGTGTCTCTGGGCCCTATAGGTAATACACATAATAAGCTTGCAAGCAAACAACTAAGGAGTTAGTCACGAGGTGATGTATTATGGAACAAGTAAAGAGACTTGCTGGTAGTCCTGGCCATGGGTAGCTTGGCCCGAACGGCCCGGCCTGAAAAAGCCCGACTCGGCCCGACGCTGCTCCCAGGCCTAGATTTGAGCCCGAAGGCCGGGCTAGGCTAGGCCCAGGCCCGTCATTTTATGCGATTTCCTGAAGGGGCCCGGCCCGAGGCCCGGCGGGATTTTACACGTCTAGGCTAGGCTTGGGCCCAAAAACCAGGCCCGATGGTCGGGCCGGGCCTGGGCCTGGTTTTTGCCTCGGGCTTGGCTAGGACCGGCCCGAAGCCCGGCCCGCCCGAGGTTTGGCCAGGTATACTTGCCGGTAATGAGATTGAACTAGGTGTGAAGATACCGATGATCGAATCTCAAGGAATTAACATACCGATGGATAAAGGGGATTACGTATTGTCGGATCGTGGGTTTCGGCAAACCCTTGAGGTTTGAACACAGTGGTGCGCATGAAGTATTCCTCCTCTCTAGCTCGCTCGCTCGATGATACATCTCCGTCGTATCTATAATTTTTGATTGTTCCATGCAAATATTCTACAACTTTCATATACTTTTGGCAACTTTTAATAATATTTTTGGGACTAACATATTGATCCAGTGCCCAGTGCCAGTTCCTGTTTGTTGCATGTTTTTTGTTTCACAGAAATTCAATAGCAAACGGAGTCCACACGGGATAAAGACTGACAGAGATTTTTTTTGGAATATATGTGATTTTTGGGAAGAAGAATCAACGCGAGACGATGCCTGAGGGGGCCACGAGGCAGGGGGCGCTCCCCAGGGGGCCAGGCGCGCCCTGGGCCCTCGTGGCCACCCCGTAAGGCGGTTGATGCCCTTCTTTCGCCACAAGAAAGCTAATATATGGATAGATATCGTGTCCAAAATTCAGCCCCATCGGAGTTACGTATCTCCGGGAATTTAAGAAACGGTGAAAGGCCAGAATAACGGAACACAGAAACGGAGAGAGACAGAGAGACCGATCCAATCTCGGAGGGGCTCTCGCCCCTCCCACGCCATGGAGACCATGGACCAGAGGGGAAACCCTTCTCCCATCTAGGGAGAAGGTCAAGGAAGAAGAAGAAGAATGGGGCACATCTCCCCCTCTCTCCCGGTGGCGCCAGAACACCGCCGGGGCCATCATCATCACCGCAATCTACACCAACAACTTCACCACCATCATCACCAACTCTTCCACCCTCTATGCAGCGGTGTAACCCCTCTTTTACCCGCTGTAATCTCTACTTAAACATGGTTCTCAATGCTATATATTATTTCCCAATGATGTATGGCTATCCTATGTTGTTTGAGTAGATCCGTTTTGTCCTATGGGTTAATTGATGATCGTGATTGGTTTGAGTTGCATATTTTATTGTTAGTGCTGTCCTATGGTGCTCTCCGTGTCACGCAAGCGCGAGGGATCCCCACTATAGGGTTTGCAATATGTTCATGATTTGCTTATGGTGGGTGGAGTGAGTGACATAAGCACAGACCCGAGTAAGTAGGTTGTTTGCGTATGGGAATAAAGAGGACTTGATGCCTTATAATGCTATGGTTCGGTTTTACCTTAATGATCTTTAGTAGTTGCGGATGCTTGCTAGAGTTACAATCATAAGTGCATATGATCCAAGAAGAGAAAGTATGTTAGCTTATGCCTCTCCCTCAAATAAAATTGCAATAACGGTTACCGGTCTAGTTATTGATTGCCTAGGGACAAATAACTTTCTTGTGACAAAAAGCTCTCTACTAAACCTAACTTAGTTGTGTCTTTATCTAAACAGTCCCTACTTTTTATTTACGCGCTCTTTATTATCTTGCAAACCTATCCAACAACACCTACAAAGTACTTCTAGTTCCATACTTGTTCTAGGTAAAGTAAACGTTAAGCATGCATAGAGTTATATCGGTGGTCGATAGAACTTGAGGGAATATTTGTTCTACCTTTAGCTCCTCGCTGGGTTCGACACTCTTACTTATTGAAAGAGGCTACAATTGACCCCCTATACTTGTGGGTTATCACTCGACGATCCTACGGCCTAGCTCCATGAACCCAAGGAACACGAGACACAAAGGTTTATACTAGTTCGGGCCACCGTTGTGGTGTAATACCCTACTCCAGTGTGGTGGTGGTGGATTGCCTCGAGGGCTAAGGATGAACTAGTACAATGGATGAACTGCCTCCTAAGAAGAGATGTTCTTGAGCTCAATGAGCTAGTGTGTGTGAGGATGGTCCGAATGATCCCTCCCCTGCTATGGTGGTGCCAAGCCCTATTTATAGAGGCCCTGGTCCTCTTCCCAAATGTTAGGCGGGAAGGGATCCCACAATGACCAAGTTTGAAGGGGACAACTAGTACAAGCTATCCTGACAAAAGGTGGTCTTCGCCTGCCAAAGACTCTGGTGGTGACGCTGTCGTGGGTTCTGCGGTGACCTCCGTCCTGCCATCCTATTGGCCTTGGTCTTGTTACACCGATAAGGAAACATTTGCCTGATGCCTCGGGACTCCTCGCCTGCGCTTGCCTCTTTAGCACCAAAGAGGAAACTGGTACACTGCGCCCGCTGGCGCCCTCCTGGCCTTGGTCGTCATGGCTCACGCGACGTGAACCTCGTGAGGTGCCCCTTGCATAGATATCTCCGCTCCTCAAGAGCCAGCCTAATGAGGCTGCCCCCTGGGAGGTCTTGGCGTCATCCGCCTCGCGAGGCTTGGCCCCTCATGAGGATCTTGAGTTGTCGCTGCAGATGATGGGCCGTACCAGGCCGCTGGTGGAGCCACGCCATGGGCCGCAGGCAGGCAAGTCTGGGTACCCATGTTCCCAGGACGCCGACAATAGCCCCCGGGCCCAAGGCGCGCTCGAACTTGGCTTAGAGGCAAAGCCAAAGGGCAAGTGCGGAGCGCCGCGGGCTCGCCTGCGGCCTTGGTCGCCACGTGGCGATTGACCGGATGTGGGCGCCTCCGCTTCCCCATGCCGCCTTGATATCCATTCGACTTGACGGGTCCCTGTTGCATGCAGAGGAAACCATCATTACCCGTGATCGTGGAGGTCGGCGGTTGGCCTACCTCTGGCTATAAATGAGGAGGGGTGCAGAGCCCCGTCGCTCATCTCTTCCTCCATTACGCCCGCTTCTTCTTCTTCCTCCTCACTTCGTCATTTGGTCATGACACCGATGGCTCCAACGAAGAGGTTCTCAGCCACGGAGAAGGAGAAGGCGCGCCAGGAGGGGCCTGGCTCGCCACCGCCTAAGAGGGGGCGCGGCCGCCCCCGCAAGCATGCTCCGACCCCTATCGTGGCCCCCGGGGGGCGCGGGCGTACTCCCTTGGGAACTGGCAGCGTCCTCCTTAGCATCCGCTGTGGTGCCTCCTCTCCCGCGGCGGGGGCCGTTCCCCGCGGAGCAGCCCTTGCATCGAGGGGAGGTGCATCGTGGTCGCCCGGCCCCCTCAGCCACGCTTCCATCCGGCGGAGGTGCTCCCGGAGTTCGTTGTCTGGTCGGAGCAGCCGGCTGGCACTTGGCTCCAACTCCCGCGCTCCTTCGTCGGTGAGCTGCCAGCCGCAGGTCTCGACGGCTTCTGGCTGCAAGCCGACGACAGCAGCAGCAATGCCTCGTGGGCTGCGGTGGACGTTTGCGCTGTAGGCAACACAGTCCTGGCCCACGACTGGTAGACGTTTGCTTGTGCGCGCGGCCTGGGCAGGAGGTGCACCCTCCACTTCAAGTACGATGGCGTCGCGACCCTCTACGTGAGGGTTTTTGGGGAGGATGGCCGCCGTGCAGGGTGCTGCCCCGAGGACAGCGGCGGTGACGATGAGCTGGGTCTTGACGACGGCCGCGACGACATCGAGGGCGGGCTCACCCTTGGCGACGGCCATGGCCTGTCCAGCGGCGGCAGCTCTTCCTCCAGCGAAAGCTCCAGCAGTGGCGGTTACGACCAACCGCCACGCCACCGGGCTCGCTACGAGGACGTCGGCGGGTCGTCCCGCTGCTGCACTCTGGTGAGGCGCGAACAGGACTTTGGCTGAGTCCGGGGGGAGGCGCTGGGAGGCAGCCCTCGTGAGCTGCTACCAGTGTGGGTGCCGCTTTTGCTTGTCCTTTTCTTTTTTCTACATTCCAAGAAACAAGTATGGGGCCCTGCATGGGCGTGTAATGAACCGTAATTATTATGCCGCTCATGTTATGTTTATCGTTTCTAAATCCATATTGATGTAATATCTACTGCATTCCAACTTCTCTATGGTTCACACCCTCCGATACTACTAATAGATTCATCAAAATAAGCAAACAACACATAGAAAACAGAATCTGTCAAAAACAGAACAGTCTGTAGTAATCTGGATCAAACGTATACTTATGGAACCTCAAAAATTCTAAAATAAATTTCTGGACGTGAGGAATTTATCTATTAATCATCTGCAAAAAGAATTAACTAAATATCACTCTCCAATAAGAAATGGCAGCAAATCACGTGAGCGCTAAAGTTTCTGTTTTTTACAGAAAGATCAAAAAGACTTCCCCCAAGTCTTCCCAACGGTTCTACTTGGCACAAACACTAATTAAACACAAAAAACACAACCAAAACAGAGGCTAGATAAATTATTTATTACTAAACAGGAGCAAAAATCAAGGAACAAAAATGAAGTTGGGTTGCCTCCCAACAAGCACTATCGTTTAACGCCCCTAGCTAGGCATGATGATTTCAATGATGCTCACATAAAAGATAATAATTGAAATATAAAAAGAGCATCATGAAGAATATGACTAGCACATTTAAGTGTAACCCACTTCCTATGCATAGGGATTTTATGAGCAAACAACTTATGGGAACAATAATCAACTAGCATAGGAAGGCAAAACAAGCATAACTTCAAAACTTTAAGCACATAGAGAGGAAACTTGATATTATTGCAATTCCTACAAGCATATGTTCCTCCCTCATAATAATTTTCAGTAGAATCATGAATGAATTCAACAATATAACCAGCACCTAAAGCATTCTTTTCATGATCTACCAACATAGACATTTTATTACTCTCCACATAAGCAAAATTCTTCTCATTCGGAATAGTGGGAGTATCATAAGAGACTCGAATACTATAATTGTTTCCACATTAAAAGAGTAATGTTCAGAAAAAGGGTAATCATAATCATGACAAGTTTTAATATAATCATCACTACTTTTTATAGCATAAGTGTCATCACAATAATCATCATAAGTAGCAACTTTGTTCTCATCATAATAGATTGAAACCTCTTCCAAGATAGTGGAATCATTACTAAATAAAGTCATGACCTCTCCAAATCCACTTTCATAATTATCACAATAAGATTCAACATCCTCCAAAATAGTGGGATCATTACTTCCTAAAGTTGACACTCTTCCAAACCCACTTTCATCAATATAATCATCATAAGTAGGGGGCATGCTATCATCATAATAAATTTGCATATCAAAACTTGGGAGGCTAAAAATATCATCTTCATTAAACATAGCATCCCCAAGCTTGGGAAAAACATTAATTGTAGAAAATATATTCTCAAACATGTCATTCTCATCAAACATAGCATCCCCAAGCTTGGGCCTTTTCATATCATAAGCATAATCACTCTCATCATTAATAGAATGGATAGCACCAATGGTATAGCAATTATCATCATCACAATGAGTAAAAGTGAGCGTAAACGGTATTGCAATGCGTTGAAACAAGGCCTAGGGTTCATACTTTCACTAGTACAAGTTCTCTCAACAATAATAACATAATTAGATCATATAACTATCCCTCAACATGCAACAAAGAGTCACTCCAAAGTCACTAATAGTGGAGAACAAATGAAGGGATTATGGTAGGGTACGAAACCACCTCAAAGTTACCCTTTCTGATCGATCTATTCAAGAGTCCATAGTAAAATAACACGAACCTATTCTTTCCGTTCAATCTATCCTAGAGTTCGTACTAGAATAACACCTTAAGACACAAATCAAACAAAACCCTAATGTCACCTAGATACTCCAATGTCACCTGAAGTATCCGTGGGTATGATTATATGATATGCATCACACAATCTCAGATTCATCTATTCAACCAACACAAAGAACTTCAAAGAGTGCCCCAAAGTTTCTATTGGAGAGTCAAGAAGAAAACGTGTGCCAACCCCTAGGCATAAGTTCACGAGGTCACGGAACTCGCAAGTTGATCAACAAAATATACATCAAGTGGATCATGTGATATCCCATTGTCACCACAGATACGCACGTGCAAGCCATACATCAAGTGTTCTAAAATCCTTAAAGACTCAATCTGATAAGATAACTCCAAAAGAAAAACTCAATCCATTACAAGAGAGTAGAGGGGGAGAAGCATCATAAAATCCAACTATAGTAGCAAAGCTCGCGATACATCAAGATCGTGCCGACTCAAGAACACGAGAGAGAGAGAGATCAAACACATTGCTACTGGTACAGACCCTCAACCCCGAGGGTGAACTACTCCCTCCTCATCATGGAGAGCGCCGGGATGATGAAGATGGCCATCAGAGAGGGATTCCCCCCTCCGACAGGGTGCCAGAACGGGTCTAGATTGGTTTTCGGTGGCTACGGAGGCTTTTGGCGGCCGAACTCCCGATTTATTCTGTTTTCCGATGTTTTTAGGGTATATGGACATATATAGGCGAAAGAAATCGGTCAGGGGAGCCACGAGGGGCCCATGAGGGTGGGGGGTGTGCCCAGGGGGGTAGGGCGCGCCTCCCTGCCTCTTGGCTTCCTCGAAGCTTCCCTGACGTCTACTCTAAGTCTCCTGGATTGCTTCCATTCCAAAAATCACGCTCCTGAAGGTTTCATTCCGTTTGGACTCCGTTTGATATTCCTTTTCTTCGGAACACTGAAATAGGCAAGAAAACAACAATTTGGGCCGGGCCTCCGGTTAATAGGTTAGTCCCAAAAATAATATAGAAGTGTTTAGTAAAGCCCATAAACATCCAAAACAGATAATATAATAGCATGGAACAATCAAAAATTATAGATACATTGGAGACGTATCACTTCTCACCAGCGCAGAGCTAAGTGCTGCCACTAGGACGTGGGAGGGAGCCCCCGAGGCCCGAGGGCGGCACTCCGGTGACTCCGGGGCGTGTACAGCCCCACTCATTATTACGTGAGAGTGTCACGAGGGGAGACCTTCACAGGCACTGGGCCATGCTTCATGGTTAGAACTTCCGGAGGTGCTGGATGTTCCAGGCGTTCTGGATGGGGATCTCGTCCTGCATCTCCAGGCGCGAGGCGCCAGGCCTGGAGACGCGGGCAATCCTAAACGGGCCCTCCCACATGGGTGAGAGCTTATGCAGCCCTTTCCTGGAGAGCAGCCGCCTCAAGACGAGATCGCCCACCTCGAGCGTCCTGGGGAGGACGTTGCGGCAATGATACCGTCGCAGCGCCTGCTGGTATCTCGCCGCTCGAAGTGAGGCTTGGCGGCGGCGTTCCTTCCCCAGCACGAGGTCCATCCCCCGCATGGCGTCCTGACGCGCCTCGTCGAACGCCAGGACCCGCGGAGCGATGCCTGACCTCAAAGGGAGAACCTCTTCGGCTCCGTAGACGAGGAAGAACGGGGTCTCGCCTGTTGGCTTGGTGGCGGTGGTGCGGATGGACCACAACAGGGACTGGAGCTCGTCGTGCCAGCCCCTACCACAAGCCTCGAGCTTCTTCTTGAAGGTCCTGGTCTTGAGGCCTCTCAAGACCTCCGCGTTGGCGCGCTCGGCTTGGCCATTGCTCCTGGGGTGTGCCACTGAAGCGTAGCATATCTGCGTTCCAAGGTTAGCACAATATGTATTGAAAAGATTGCTAGTGAACCGCGAGCCGTTGTTGGTGATGATGTGGTTAGGGACCCCAAACCGACTCACTAGGCCCTTAATGAACTTGACTGTGGAGCTTGCTGGGATGGTGTAGACGGCTTCCACCTCCACCCACTTGGTGAACTTGTCGATGGAGATGTAGAGGTAGCGATAACCCCCTGGCGCTCGAGGGAAAGGGCCCAGGATATCCAGCACCCAGACCGCGAATGGCCATGAGAGTGGGATAGTCTGGAGGCCCTGGGCAGGCTGGTAGATTTGCTTGGCATGGAACTGGCAGGCCTCGTAGGATCTCACCAGCTCGGTTGCGTCATTGAGTGTCGTGGGCCAGTAGAATCCGCCGCAGAACGCCTTGCCCACTAGGGTTCACGACGACGAGTGATGCCCGCAATCTTCGTCATGTATGTTAGCTAGCAGCTCGCACCCCTGCTTCCTGGAGATGCATCGTAAGGAAACATCACTTGGTCGCTTTCTGTATAGATCACCATCTTGGATGCAGTACACCATAGCCTGCTGGGCCACGCGCTCCGCGTCTTCCTCCTTCTCCGGCAGTGTTCCTTGCCCGAGGTATGCCCTGAACTCTTCGGTCCAACACCCCTCCTGAGGCTCGAGCACGAGGAGCAGACGCGCTCCTGAGGTCGGGCCACAGGCAGGGGCTCCTGAGGCTAGTGGCGGGGGAAGCTCCTCTTGGGGCAGTGTTGGCTCCGCGACCGGAGGGGCCGCGGAAGGCTTGAAGAGCCGCGCCTCGAATGTCAGGTCCCCGATTCTAAGTCACACCGATCTAGCATGTAACACGTCATATCACTTTGCGGCCTCATGATGTCTACTACACAACCTTCTTCTTGTAGACGTTGTTGAGCCTCCAAGTGCAGAGGTTTGTAGGACAGTAGCAAATTTCCCTCAAGTGGATGACCTAAGGTTTATCAATCCGTGGGAGGCGTAGGATGAAGATGGTCTCTCTCAAGCAACCCTGCAACCAAATAACAAAGAGTCTCTTGTGTCCCCAACACACCCAATACAATGGTAAATTGTATAGGTGGACTAGTTCGGCGAAGAGATGGTGATACAAGTGGTATATGGATAGTAGATATAGGTTTTTGTAATCTGAAAATATAAAAACAGCAAGGTAACTAATGATAAAAGTGAGCGTAAACGGTATTGCAATGCGTTGAAACAAGGCCTAGGGTTCATACTTTCACTAGTGTAAGTTCCCTCAACAATAATAACATAATTGGATCAAATAACTATCCCTCAACATGCAACAAAGAGTCACTCCAAAGTCACTAATAGCAGAGAACAAACGAAGAGATTATGGTAGGGTACGAAACCACCTCAAAGTTATTCTTTCCAATCAATTCGTTGGGCTATTCCTATAGGTGTCACAAACAGCCCTAGAGTTCGTACTAGAATAACACCTTAAGACACAAATCAACCAAAACCCTAATGTCACCTAGATACACCAATGTCACCTCAAGTATCCGTGGGCATGATTATACGATATGCATCACACAATCTCAGATTCATCTATTCAACCAACACAAAGTATTTCAAAGAGTGCCCCAAAGTTTCTACCGGAGAATCACGACGAAAATGTGTGCCAACCCCTATTCATAGGTTCATGGGCGGAACCCGCAAGTTGATCACCAAAACGTACATCAAGTGAATCACGTGGTATCCCATTGTCACCACAGATACACACGGCAAGACATACATCAAGTGTTCTCAAATCTTTAAAGACTCAATCCAATAAGATAACTTCAAAGGGAAAACTCAATCCATTACAAGAGAGTAGAGGGGGGAGAAAACATCATAGGATCCAAATATAATAGCAAAGCTCACGATACATTAAGATCGTATCACCTCAAGAACACGAGAGAGAGAGAGAGATCAAACACATAGCTACTGGTACATACCCTCAGCCCCGAGGGAGAACTACTCCCTCCTCGTCATGGAGAGCACCGGGATGATGAAGATGGTCACCGGAGAGGGATTGCCCCCTCCGACAGGGTGCCGGAACGGGTCTAGATTGGCTTTCGGCGGCTACGGAGGCTTCTAGCGGCGGAACTCCCGATCTATTGTCTGTTCTGGAAGTTTTAGGATACATAGGTATATATGGGGGCAGGAAGTACGTCGGTGGAGCTTCGGGGGCCCCACGAGGCAGGGGGGCGCCCCCCACCCTCGTGAGCACCTCCCTTGGCTCCTGGCGTGGGGTCCAAGTCCATCTGGTAGCTTTCCTTCCAAAAATAACTTCTCCAGTTGATTTCGTTCCGTTTCGACTCCGTTTTATATTCCTTTTCTTTGAAACACTGAAATAGGCAAAAAACAGTAATTCTGGGCTGCGCCTCCGGTTAATAGGTTAGTCCCAAAAATAATATAAAAGTGGATAATAAAGCCCAATATTGCCCAAAACAGTAGATAACATAGCATGGAGCAATAAAAAATTATAGATATGTTGGAGACGTATCAAGCATCCCCAAGCTTAATTCCTGCTCGCCCTTGAGTAGGTAAATGATAAAAGAAAGATTTCTTGATGTGGAATGCTAGTTGGCATAATTTCAATGTAATTCTTCTTAATTGTGGCATGAATATTAAGATTCGAAAGATTCAAGATAAACGTTCATATTGACATAAAAATGATAATACTTCAAGCATACTAACTAAGAAATTATGTCTTCTCAAAATAACATGGCCAAAGAAAGCTATCCCTACAAAATCATATAGTCTGGCTATGCTCCATCTTCACCACACAAAATATTTAAATCATGCACAACCCCGATGACAAGCCAAGCAATTGTTTCATACTTTTGATGTTCTCAAACCTTTTCAATCTTCACGCAATACATGAGTGTGAGCCATGGACTTAGCACTATAGGTGGAATAGAATGGTGGTTGTGGAGAAGACAAAAAGGAGAAGATAGTCTCACATCAACTAGGCGTATCAACGGGCTATGGAGATGCCCATTAATAGATATTAATGTGAGTGAGTAGGGATTGCCATGCAACGGATGCACTAGAGCTATAAGTGTATGAAAGCTCAACAAAAGGAACTAAGTGGGTGTGCATCCAACTCGCTTGCTCACGAAGAGCTAGGGCATTTTGAGGAAGCCCATCATTGGAATATACAAGCCAAGTTCTATAATGAAAGATTCCCACTAGTATATGAAAGTGACAACATAGGAGACTCTCTATCATGAAGATCATGGTGCTACTTTGAAGCACAAGTGTGGTAAAAGGATAGTAGCATTGTCCCTTCTCTTTTTTTCTCTCATTTTTTTTATTTTTTTATTTGGGCCTTTTCTCTTTTTTATGGCATCTTTTCTCTTTTTTATTTGGGCTTATTTATTTTTGTCCGGAGTCTCATCCCGACTTGTGGGGGAATAATAGTCTCCATCATCCTTTCCTAACTGGGACAATGCTCTAATAATGATGATCATCACACTTTTATTTACTTACAACTCAAGAATCACAACTCGATTCTTAGAACAAAATATGACTCTATATGAATGCCTCCGGCGGTGTACCGGGATGTGCAATGACTCATGAGTGACATGTATGGAAGAATTATGAACGGTGGCTTTGCCACAAATACGATGTCAACTACATGATCATGCAAAGCAATATGACAATGATGAAGCGTGTCATAATAACGGAACGGTGGAAAGTTGCATGGCAATATATCTCGGAATGGCTATGGAAATGCCATAATAGGTAGGTATGGTGGCTGTTTTGAGGAAGGTATATGGTGGGTTTATGGTACCGGCGAAAGTTGCGCGGTACTAGAGAGGCTAGCAATGGTGGAAGGGTGAGAGTGCATATGATCCATGGACTCAACATTAGTCATAAAGAACTCACATACTTATTGCAAAAATCTATTAGTTATCGAAACAAAGTACTACGCGCATGCTCCTAGGGGGATAGATTGGTAGTAAAAGACCATCGCTCGTCCCCGACTGCCACTCATAAGGAAGGCAATCAATAAATAAATCATGATCCGACTTCATCACATAACGGTTCACCATACGTGCATGCTACGGGAATCACAAACTTCAACACAAGTATTTCTCAAATTCACAACTACTAAACTAGCATGACTCTAATATCACCATCTTCATATCTCAAAACAATCATCAAGTATCAAACTTCTCATAGTATTCAATGCACTCTATATGAAAGTTTTTATTATATCCCTCTTGGATGCCCATCATATTAGGACTAAATTCATAACCAAAGCAAATTACCATGCTATTCTAAATACTCTCAAAATGATATAAGTGAAGCATGATAGTTCATTAATTTCTATAATACCACCACCGTGCTCTAAAAAGATATAAGTGAAGCACTAGAGCAAACGACAAACTACTCCGAAAGATATAAGTGAAGATCAATGAGTAGTCGAATAATTATGCAACTATGTGAAGACTCTCTAACATTTAATAATTTCAGATCTTGGTATTTTATTCAAACAGCAAGCAAAGAAAAATAAAATGGCATCTAAGAATAGCAAACATCATGTGAAGAAGCAAAAACTTAGGATCAACCGATACTAACCGATAATTGTTGAAGAAGAAAGGTGGGATGCCAACCGGGGCATCCCCAAGCTTAGATGCTTGAGACTTCTTAAAATATTATCTTGGGATGCCTTGGGCATCCCCAAGCTTGAGCTTTTGTGTCTCCTTAATTCCTCTCATATCACGGTCTCCCTAAATCTCAAAAGCTTCTTCCACACAAAACTCAACAAGGACTCGTGAGATAAGTTAGCATAAACCATTGCAAAAACCTTATCATACTCTACTGTAGCAAATCACTAAAATTATTATTCAAAATTGCATACTAAATTCCTCTGCATATTTAATATTCCTATCCTCAAATAGAATCATTAAAGAAGCAACCATATGCAAACAATGCAAACATAACAGCAATCTGCCTAAACAGGATAGTCTGTAAAGAATGCTGCAACATCCATATTTCCCTAGCTCCAAAAATTATGAAAGAAAATTCCCGCTGTAGTAAATTTATCAGAGCTTAATATGCAAAAGGTTTCAACATTTTATCTCATTTTGACTTTTCTAGGGAATTATTGCAACAGCGGTAAACTTTCTGTTTTCAAACAGCAACATGTATACTTGTAACATAGGCATAGTAAAGGCTATCAATGCCACTTTTATCAAAATAAAAGATTCAAAACATTGTTATAAATAACAGCAAGCAAATCCTAACAAAATAAATTGACGCTCCAAGCAAAACACATATCATGTGGTAAATAAAAATATAGCTCCAAGTAAAGTTACCGATGAACGAAGACGAAAGAGGGGATGCCTTCCAGGGCATCCCCAAGCTTAGGCTCTTGGCTATCCTTGAATATTACCTTGGGGTGCCTCGGGCATCCCCAAGCTTATGCTCTTGCCACTCCTTATTCCATAGTCCATCGAATCCTTACCCAAAACTTGAAAACTTCACAACACAAAACTTAACAGAAAACTCGTGAGCTCTGTTAGTATAAGAAAATAAATCACCACTTAGGTACTGTTGTGAACTCATTCTAAATTCATATTGGTGTAATATCTACTGTATTCCAACTTCTCTATGGTTTATAAACTATATTACTAGCCATAGATTCATCAAAATAAGCAAACAACACATGGAAAACAGAATATGTCAAAAACAGAACAGTCTGTAGTAATCTGGATCAAACGTATACTTCTGGAACTCATAAAATTCTCAAATAAATTTCTGGACCTGAGGAATTTATCTATTAATAATATGAAAAATAATTAACTAAATAGTACTCTCCAAATAAAAATGGCAGCAATTCTCGTGAGCGCTAAAGTTTCTGTTTTTTACAGCATGATCAACAAGACTTTCCCCAAGTCTTCCCAAAGGTTCTACTTGGCACAAACACTAATTAAAAGCATGAAACCACATATAAACAGAGTCTATACGAATTATTTATTACTAAACAGGAACAAAAAGCAAGGAACAAAAATAAAATTGGGTTGCCTCCCAACAAGCGCTATCGTTTAACGCCCCTAGCTAGGCACGATGATTTCAATGATGCTCACATAAAAGATAGGAATTGAAACATAAAGAGAGCATCATGAATAATATGACTAACACATTTAAGTCTAACCCACTACCTATGCATAGGGATTTTGTGAGCAAACAACTTATGGGAACAATAATCGACTAGCATAGGAAGGCAGAACAAGCATAACTTTAAAACTTTAAGCACATAGATAGGAAACTTGATATTATTGCAATTCCTACAAGCATATATTCCCCCCTCATAATAATTTTCAGTAGCATCATGAATGAATTCAACAATATAACCAGCACATGAAGCATTCTTTTCATGATCTACAAGCATAGAAATTTTATTACTCTCCACATAAGCAAATTTCTTCTCATGAATAGTAGTGAGAGCAAGCTCAACAAAATAATTATCATGTGAGGCATAATCCAATTGAAAACTAAAATCATGATGACAAGTTTCATGTATATCATTATTCTTTGTAGCATACAAGTCATCACAATAATCATCATAGATAGCAACTTTGTTCTCATAATCAATTGGAACCTCTTCCGAAATAGTGGATTCATCACAAAATAAAGTCATGACCTCTCCAAATCTACTTTCATCAATATAATCATCATAAATAGGAGGCATCCTTTCATCATAATAAATTTTCTCATCAAAACTTGGGGGAAAAATATCATCTTCATCAAACATAGCTTCCACAAGCTTGTGGCTTTGCATATCATTAGCATCATGGATATTCAAGGAATTCATACTAACAACAATGCAATCATGCTCATCATTCAAATATTTAGTGCCAAACATTTTATAGATTTCTTCTTCTAGCACTTGGGCACAATTATCCTTTCCATCATACTCACGAAAGATATTAAAAAGGTGAAGCGTATGAGACAAACTTAATTCCATTTTTTTGTAATTTTCTTTTATAAACTAAACTAGTGATAAAACAAGAAACTAAAAGACTCGATTGCAAGATCTAAAGATATACCTTCAAGCACTCACCTCCCCGGCAATGGCGCCAGAAAAGAGCTTGATGTCTACTACACAACCTTCTTCTTGTAGATGTTGTTGGGCCCCCAAGTGCAGAGGTTTGTAGGACAGTAGCAAATTTCCCTCAAGTGGATGACCTAAGGTTTATCAATCCGTGGGAGGCGTAGGATGAAGATGGTCTCTTTCAAGCAACCCTGCAACCAAATAACAAAGAGTCTCTTGTGTCCCCAACACACCCAATACAATGGTAAATTGTATATGTGCACTAGTTCGGCGAAGAGATGGTGATACAAGTGGTATATGGATAGTAGATATAGGTTTTTGTAATCTGAAAATATAAAAACAGCAAGGTAACTAATGATAAAAGTGAGTGTAAACGGTATTGCAATGCGTTGAAACAAGGCCTAGGGTTCATACTTTCACTAGTGTAAGTTCCCTCAACAATAATAACATAATTGGATCAAATAACTATCCCTCAACATGCAACAAAGAGTCACTCCAAAGTCACTAATAGCGGAGAACAAACGAAGAGATTATGGTAGGGTACGAAACCACCTCAAAGTTATTCTTTCCAATCAATCCGTTGGGCTATTCCTATAGGTGTCACAAACATCCCTAGAGTTCGTACTGGAATAACACCTTAAGACACAAATCAACCAAAACCCTAATGTCACCTAGATACTCCAATGTCACCTCAAGTATCCGTGGGCATGATTATACGATATGCATCACACAATCTCAGATTCATCTATTCAACCAACACAAAGTACTTCAATGAGTGCCCCAAAGTTTCTACCGGAGAATCACGACGAAAATGTGTGCCAACCCCTATGCATAGGTTCATGGGCGGAACCCGCAAGTTGATCACCAAAACATACATCAAGTGAATCACGTGGTATCCCATTGTCACCACAGATACGCACGACAAGACATACATCAAGTGTTCTCAAATCTTTAAAGACTCAATCCAATAAGATAAATTCAAAGGGAAAACTCAATCCATTACAAGAGAGTAGAGGGGGGGGGGGGAGAAAACATCATAGGATCGAAATATAATAGCAAAGCTCGCGATACATCAAGATCGTATCACCTCAAGAACACGAGAGAGAGAGAGAGAGAGAGAGATCTAACACATAGCTACTGGTACATACCCTCATCCCCGAGGGAGAACTACTCCCTCCTCGTCATGGAGAGCACCGGGATGATGAAGATGGCCACCAGAGAGGGATTGCCCCCTCCGGCAGGGTGCCGGAACGGATCTAGATTGGCTTTCGGCGGCTACGGAGGCTTCTGGCGGTGGAACTCCCGATCTATTGTCTGTTCTGGAAGTTTTAGGATACATAGGTATATATGGGTGCAGGAAGTACGTCGGTGGAGCTTGGGGGCCCCACGAGGCAGGGGGTGCACCCTAGGGGGGGCGCCCCCCACCCTCGTGAGCACCTCCCTTGGCTCCTGGCATGGGGTCCAAGTCTATCCGGTAGCTTTCCTTCCAAAAATAACTTCTCCAGTTGATTTCGTTCTATTTCGACTCCGTTTGATATTCCTTTTCTTCGAAACACTGAAATAGGCAAAAAACAGCAATTCTAGGCTGGGCCTCCGGTTAATAGGTTAGTCCCAAAAATAATATAAAAGTGGATAATAAAGCCCAATATTGCTCAAAACAGTAGATAACATAGCATGGAGCAATCAAAAATTATAGATACGTTGGAGACGTATCACCTCACGCACGGTACTCCCACGGGTGTCGCCTGACCTAGCCTGGGACCGTTTGCGCCTTTTGGCTCATGTATATGATAGTGTATCTCGGCAACCTTCAAGCGGAAGCCTGGCGTGGGTGTCGGCCACGACCTGACTAACCACACAAGACTCTAGACCAGGTTTATCGCCTATTCAGGTTCCATCCGCAAGGAGATTCGGCCGGGGTTTCGCTCATGGCCCCAAACGATGTGTACAGGGTTCCCGAGCCCACCATCCGGGTGCCACTCGGTACACCAGGCCACAGTGCCTAGTCTGTCCCAAGTCCACCCTGCCGGGTGCCACTCGGTAGCAAAATAGCACTACCTACAAACACCAGAAACTATTTGCAACTCCTGGACAGAGATCAAGGTGGTTAATAAGTCGAGAGAGCTTGGAGCGCCCGGAGCCCAATGTGTGGTAGTAGCTAGTCATTGGACAACTTACACAGAACCTAGTTCTTAAGGACGGTCCCAATGAGACAACCCACCATGTACTCCTACATGGCCTCTCACCGCTACCTTTACCAAATCGTGTTCACACGCTTAACTCTCAGCACCAGAACATATCGTAACACTCCAATTCATTCCCGATGAATCAGACCTGACACAACTCTAAGCAATAGCAGGCATGGCATTATAGGAACATAACATGGCTCAATCAATTCCTACACATGCTAGTGGGTTTTAACTATTTACTGTGGCAATGACAGGTCATGCAGAGGAATGGGTTGAACTACCGCAGCATAAAGTAGCAGTTGAATCGTTGTTGTCCTAATGCAATAAATGAGAGCAGGAGCGAGAGAGTAGGATTGTATCGAAATGAACAAGGGGGTTTGCTTGCCTAGTAGATCAACAGAGGGGCACTGCTCCTCTAACAGGTACTCTGGATCGGTCTCCGGAGTAGGACCTATCGAGAAGGAACGGTGTCGACAATCAAACACAAGCATATGCAACAATATGATGCATGAATATGTGATGTGTTTTGAGCTAATGCATTTAGCATTCAACTTGGAAGAGGTCCATTTGAACCTAAGGTTCAAATACAACTCTAATTTAAGTCCCTTTAAATACCATAAGTGTGTTTTCATATATACAGCATGTATAGATTGGGTTGTCATGCATGAAAATGGTACAGATGGATAGATTGAATTTTTCTGATCATTTTTCATATATAACTTATTTCAATCTGAGCTACGGTTGAATTTCTATGAATTTTTGAAGTTTAGCTAATTTTCTGGATTTTCCTGATTTATTTTAATACCAGAAAATGAATAACTGCGTCAGCATGACAGTGGCATGATGTCAGCGAGTCAACCGCGGCTGACCATGTCAAACCTGACGTGTGGGGTTCACACGTCAGTGACACGGTTAGCTAACCGAGTTAATTAGTTGTTAAACTAATCCTAAACTAAAAATTAGCAGGGCTGGGCCCCACATGTCATTGAACCACAGGGGTCAAAGCTGGGTCAACGGGGGGTTAGACCCGGTCAATCTCGCCGGCGTTTAGCCGCCGGCGAGGCAGAACGCGGCGGAAGGGCTCGGGATCATCGTTCCGGCGACCATTTGGGCGGCGGAGACCACGGGCGAGGAGCCAGCGCTCGTCCGCGTCATCTGGAGCAAGTGGGAGAGGCGGGGACGGTCGGAGCTCACCGGAGCGGAGCTCGGCGCGGCGGCCGCAGCACGACTTCTAGCAGGAGCGGGCTGCGGGGCACGGGGAGGCCACCCGAGGGGCTCTGCGGCACCCTCGTGGCACCAGGAGCACGGTGAGGTGCTCGGGGGCGAGCTGTGATGGCTAGCGCGACGACGACGACATGGACGGTGGCGGGGAGCTACGGCCGTGGTGGTAGAGCTACCCAGGCGAGGCAATCGAGCTTGAGGAAAAGGGGGAAACGGAGTAGAGCTCATAGTAATTCGACGGGCGTGCTCAGCGGCTCGGCGGAAGCACTGGTGCGGACGGAACAACGGCGGAGCCCGAGGAGGAAGACGATGGCGATAGCGGCGTTCCAGGGCGTCCGGCGCTGTGCGTCTTGACGAGGAGGCATAGCCCACAGCGGCGGGGCGCGTGGGCACGACGGTGAGGCGAGAGGGAGGCTGTGGCCGCGTCGGCGTGCGGCGGCGCTTTCCGGTGCGTTCGAGCCTCGCGGGAGAGAGCGAGAGAGAGGAGGGGAGAGGCGCAGGAGAGAGGGAGTGAGGCCAGGGGGGGATCTGGGCGCTTCTGGCGAGGCCAGGTCGAAGAGGGGAGAGGGCAGACAAGCAGCTGCGTGGCGCGCATGCACGCGGTGTGCAGCGACCACGCACCCTGTCCCTCTGGTGCGACAAGGGGGACGACTGGCGCTGGCCAGTCGGCTGGGCCGGCACAGAGCCAGGCCAGCAAGTGGTCCAGGTAAGTCCAGGTAAGGGTTTTCCCCTTTTTGTTTATTTTTTACTTTTGTGACATTTGTTTTGACTTAATAATAAAACTAAATCATTTTATTTTCTTCTCACGATTTTTTACAGGGACCAAAGGGATTAATCCAAAGCCCCTCACCAAAATTCAGAATTTTTGGACATATATAAAATATATTACATATATATATATCCAATGCAAATAAGTATTGCATTAATTCCAAATGGCCGAAATAAATATTTATGAGCTCCTGAAAATATTTGTTTGAATTTTACCTCTGACCAATATTTTCAGAGAGCAACATGAACATTTTCTTGGACCTTTTTGGAGCAATTTTTATCTGGGTTATTTCCAGAAATGATTTTGAGGGTTTCACAAATCCCCAATTCAAATTTCAATGAAATTTAAACATGATGCACACATGACTAGCTAGTCTAGGTCATACCAGAATTAGGGATGTAACAACTTGCCCCCACTCGAAAGAATCTCATCCCGAGATTCAGGAGTCGACGGAAAGAAAGTGGGGTACTCAAGTCGAAGACGATCTTCTCGCTCCCAGGTAGCTTCTCTCTCGGAATGATGAGACCACTGAACCTTGAGAAACTTGTTGTTATGACGTCGAGTGACACGCTCTGCTTGATCAAGGATGCAAACAGGGTACTCTCGATATGTGAGGTTATCTTGGAGATCAAGCGTTTCAGGGTCCACTCCGCGGTTGGGATCCGAGAAGCAACACCTGAGTTGAGAGACGTGGAAGACATCATGTACTCGGTAAAGATGTGGGGGTAGTTCCAACTGGTAGGCAACCTCTCCTCGTTTAGAGAGAATGCGAAAAGGACCAATGTAACGAGGAGCCAACTTGCCCTTGATACCGAAATGATGGGTACCCTTCATAGGAGTAACCCGAAGGTAAGCCTTGTCGCCAACTTCGTAAGCCACTTCCTTATGATGGCGGTCATACTGGCTCTTTTGATGTGATTGGGCTGTTTTCAAATTCTCACGAATGACGCGAACTTGTTCTTCTGCCTCCTGGATCATATCCGGTCCAAAGAATTGTCTTTCACCGGTTTCTGACCAGTTCAAAGGTGTTCGACATCTTCGTCTATACAGAATCTCAAAAGGAGCTTTCTTGAGGCTAGATTGGTAGCTATTGTTATAAGCAAACTCGGTGAAAGGAAGGCACTTTTCCCAATACATACCGAATGAGATAACGCAAGCTCTAAGCATGTCTTCGAGAATTTGATTGACCCATTCCACCTGACCACTTGACAGAGGGTGGAAAGCGGTACTAAAGGAAAGATGGGTCCCCATGGCAGTTTGGAAACTCTCCCAGAAATGAGAAGTGAAAAGAATACCACAGTCTGAATTGATCTCTAGTGGAACACCATGAAGTGACACTATTCGAGAAATATATAAGTCAGCGAGCTGACTAGCAGTGATACTCTCTCGAACAGGTAGGAAGTGAGCCACTTTGGAAAGACGATCAATGACTACGAAGATAGCATTATTCCCTGTCTTGGTCCCGGGAAAGCTGGTGATGAAGTCCATACCAACTTTATCCCATTTCCACTCAGGAATAGCTAAAGGCTGAAGGGTGCTAGCAGGTCTTTGATGTTCTGCCTTAACGCGATGACAAACGTCACAGTTAGCAATGAACTCAGCGATTTCTCTCTTCATCCTAGTCCCCTAGAACCTTTGGCGCAGGTTCTGATACATCTTAGTACTACCGGGATGAATCGTGAGAGGAGATTCATGAGCCTCCTTAAGAATCAGTTGTCGCAGATGTTGATTCTTGGGAACCACCAAGCGGTTCTCAAAGAAAACAACACCTCGATCATCCATAGAGAAACTGCCACCAACTCCCTTGTCAATGTTTCTCTTGATCTGGGAAATTCCCGTATCATGCTTCTGAGCAGAGATGATCTGATCCACAAGAGTAGGTTTTGCCACCAAGGTAGAAAGGAATCCGTGAGGAGCAATGTGAAGGTTGAGCTTACATAATTCCTCATGGAGGAGTGGTTGGCCCTGCTGCAACATGAGATTGTTGCAGTAGGTCTTACGACTCAGCGCATCAGCCATGACATTTCCCTTGCCTGGGGTGTAGGTAATCCCTAAGTCGTAATCTGAGATCAACTCCAACCAATGTCTTTGCCTAAGGTTCAAATCTGGTTGGGTGAAGATATACTTGAGACTCTGGTGGTCGGTGTAAATCTCGCAACGTTTACCAAGAAGGTAATGTCGCCATGTCTTAAGTGCATAGACTATGGCTGCAAGCTCTAGATCATGTGTAGGATAATTCTCCTCATGTGGATGCAACTGTCGAGATGCATAGGCAATCACATGGCGATCTTGCATAAGAATGCAAACCTAGTCCCTGTTGTGAGGCGTCGCAGTAGATAACAAAGTCTTTAGTGAAATCCGGTGGCACAAGTATGGGAGCGGAAGTCAGGCGTCTTTTCAGTTCCTGAAAACTGTACTCACACTGTGGGGACCACTCAAACTTTTTATCTTTCTTGAGAAGTTCCGTGAGAGGTTTGGCCACTTTGGAGAAGTTTTAAACAAAGCGTCGACAGTAACTGGCTAGGCCAAGGAAACTCCTAACTTGCTTAACTGTTTCAGGTGGAGTCCAATCAAGAATGGCCTGAACTCTCTCGGTATTGACGGCAATGCTCTTGCCAGATATCACGTGGCCGAGATAGGTCACTTCTGGCAACCAAAATTCGCACTTGGAGAACCTGGCATAAAGGCGGTGCTCTCTGAGTTTTTCTAACACAAGTCTAAGATGTTTGGCATGCTCTTCCTCGTTCTTCGAGTAAAGAAGGATATCATCGAGGTAAACCATGACAAACTTATCTAAGTACTCCATGAAGATTGAGTTCATCAAGCGGGAGAAAGTAGCTGGAGCATTGGTTAGACCAAAGGACATGACGGTGTACTCATACTGGCCATAACGAGTGACAAAAGCCGTCTTAGGAATGTCCCAATTTCTGATCTTGATTTGGTGGTAGCCTAACCTCAAATCCATCTTGGAAAAGATTGAGGATCCAGCGAGCTGATCATACAGATCGTTGATCCTGGGGAGCGGATACTTGTTCTTTATTGTGACCAAATTAACGGGACGATAATCTACAACCATCCGGTCCGTACCATCCTTCTTCTTGACGAAGAGGACGGGGCAAGCCCAGGGAGAAGAACTAGGACGGATGAAACCCTTTTGCAAGGATTCATCGAGTTGTTTCTTAAGCTCAGCTAGTTCTAAGGGTGCCATCTTGTAAGTTCTCCTAGAGATTGGGGCGGTTCCTGGGATAAGATCTATGACAAACTCTACATCTCTGTCAGGTGGAATACCTGGCAGTTCCTCTAGAAAGACATCGGGAAAGTCAAGGACTATCGGGATATCCTCAAGGTCTGGAAGAGGGCTGGCATTAAGAGAATAGAGTTGACGCTTTGCAACTCTAGTGGAGACAGTGACTATCTTGCCAGATGGGTGTGTAAGCTGAACAGACCTGGTGAAACAATCAATCTTGGCATGATGAGCTGTCATCCAGTCCATACCCAAGAAGATGTTAATATCTGAAGACTTGAGGGCTACAAGTGATGCAAGGAATACAAGTCTGTCAACAAGGATTTCATTACCATGGCTTATTCTGGTAGTTTTCCATCTAGACCCTGGAGTTTGGATTTCAAGTGGAGTTGGAATATCACAAAATGACATGTCCTGCAAACGAGCATAGCCTTCAGAGATGAAGGAGTGAGATGCTCCGGTGTCGAACATAAGCAAAGCTGGATGACAGTTGACAAGGAGTGTACCAAGAACAACATCCAGATCATCATGAGCGTCTTTAGCTGAGACGTGATGCACACATCCACGTTCAGTGGGAGTTGACTTGACACTAATCACCTTGCGTGATGGCTTACCATGGCCAACAGACTTCTCGGGCGGGGGTGGAGCATAGTTGGTTTGAGAGCAGTCACGGGCATAGTGTCCTGGCTCTCCGCATGTGAAACAAGTCCCTGGGGTAGGACATGGACCCGCATTGACAAGTGGTCTACCAATAGGCCTGGGTGGAGCAGACTGCTGAACTGGGTGAGGCGCCACATAAGAGGGCCTCGGTGAATATCCGGGTGGAAGAGCGGAGTTCGAAACCCAAATCCGGTGCTTCTGAGAACTAGAAGCGGAGGAAGAACCCAAATCACGGGTGTGCTTACGAGACTCCTCGTAAGTGAGCTGAGCTATCTCTACGTTAATGGCCTTGTTCACAAGAGCCTGGAATGTATTGCAATGATGCAAGTGGAGATCACGACGCAACTTGGGGTTGAGACCCTTCCGAAACCTAGCCTACTTCTTGGCGTCTGTGGACACCTCCTCTGTAGCATAGCGGGCAAGGTTCTCAAACTCTCTACTGTAAGCATCAACATCAATCTTATCTTGGGTGAAACTACAGAACTCTTCTCTCTTGCGGTCAATGAGGGCTTGAGGAATGTGATGCTCGCGAAAAGCCTCAGTGAAATCTCTCCAGGTGGGTATCTGGCCAGCTGGAAGCATAACCTCATAGTTCTGCCACCAAAGACTAGCAGGACCTTCCAAGTGATATGCAGCATAGGTGACCTTGTCACCTTCAGCTACGCTCGCGGAATGCAACTTGTGTGTGATACTACGGAGCCAGTCATCTGCATCGAGTGGTTCAATGGAATGATGGAAGGTATGTGGTTTCAAACCAATGAAATCATAGATGGTCGCTGACTCTTTGCACTGGGGTGCGGTGTTCTTCTCGATACGTTCTAACAAGCGGTTAGACTCACGCTTGTTCCTCTCCATCTCTAACATGAACTCTGCCAATGAAGACTGGTCGGGAGGATCCTCATCCCTACCATCTCCGTGGTTCCGGCTACGAGCAACAGAACTTCGGTTAACTGACGACATCCTGAAGAACCAACCAAGGAAACAAGGATGTATTCAGCATCATCATAAGGATGTAGAATATAGTACAAGGAAAATACTATCTCTCAAACTCCTAGGACAATTCCGGCAGCATAACGGCAGTAAAATGCTCAAAATGAGACATCCTGCAAACGATGAGGTAGTACCATACTCAACATCATCACTCAAGGTTCCGAGATATTACTAAACAAACTACACCGGAAGTACTTGAAAACTGGAATATGACTCTGATCAACCAATCCTAAGAGACTATGGAGTAGTAACTCGTGATCCTGATAGACGGAAGAGAAAGCCTAGTTCCTTAACCCCGTAGGAAGGTAGGATGACTCAAATCAGAAGGCATAAGGTATAAGGAGTAAAAAGAGACTTACGTTCTGTTGGGGATATTACTATCAGGTGAGACCCGCCCAGGAGGGGCCGAGTCAGCCCCAATGGCAGGTTACGCAAGAAGCCCAGTAAACATTCAAGATTGTAGTTTATTAAGATTATAGAAGGCCCAAGGGACTGAAGGCGGTTTAAGTCCTGATATTATGAACCACCATATGTAAGGAAAGACTTGTAAAGAAAGACATGTAAAGAAAGTCACCGAGCCAGACACGATTATGAGCCGGCCGGGACTCTGTAGGCCACCAGGCGTCAACCCATGTATATAAGGGGACGACCCGGTGGTGGCTTAGGGCAAGAAACAACACATCGATAACCAAGCCGGCGAGTTGAGCCTCTTGGAGATCGAAACCCCTGCAATACCAATCCCAACTAGACGTAGGCTTTTACCTTCATCGTAAGGGGCCGAACTAGTATAAAAACTCTCTCGTGTCCCTTGTCCCGATTAACCCCTTTAAGCTTCCTAGTGCGATGGCCCTACGACTAAGTCCTTGCTCTAGGATATCTGCCGTGATAATTCCACGACAGTTGGCGCCCACCGTGGGGCCAACGCACGGTGGATTTGAGTTCTTGAAGGGCAACTTCGAAGGGCTCAAGGGATACGCTGTGGGCCGGATGACCAAGAGTCGTCGCGGAAAGCTCTACATCGACGACGAAGGCTGGGGCCCCGAGGCCGGCTCAATCGAGTATGGGTATCGGGTCCCCTTCGGAGGAATTCACGTCTTCATCGGCTGGATCGACGAGTCGGGCCCTGAGCCGGACGTCCGCACCAACCTCATCGAAACGGCTCAGTGCGCAAGGACCACCCGTTTTCAATATATCATGAAGCATGCCTTCGTAGGCTGCATCCACGATGGTGAATACTCCGAAGGATCTGTGGAGGGCGGTGAGACGGCCGTCTGCTCTGACACTGCATCATCAACAGGCGAGACAGACTCTTTGTACCAGCTGCAAGACGACATGCTCGGGGGCTGTTCCGATGGCAGCAGTATTCTGGACCCCCTTGAGCCGCCGAATTGGGTCGGAGTCTTCATGGCAGGGACACAGCCCGGTTAGAACTCTACAGCAGCGGCAGCAGCAGCTACCGGGTCGGCTGCAGCCGGGTCAAGTGACCCCGCACGCCCCCCGGCTCAGATTCTAATGGACCTCATGGATAAACTGACAACTCTATTAACCGACGTGGTAGAGCCGGCGGATAAAGCCCAGCACGACGCAAAGGTGGCACGTGTAGGTGAGGAGATGGTGCGAGCTAAGGAAGATCTAGCCGCAGAGGAAACCCGGATGGCAGCAAAGCGAACGACTTTGGATGCTCGTGCTCAACAACTTCAAGCGGAGAATTTCCGGCTCTTGGTGGACCTTAATGCATCAAACAAGGTCACACTAGTAGAAAAAGGGTCTAATGTGAAACTAATTAGTCCCGGTTTGTAATTGAACCGGCACTAATGTGACCATTAGTACCGGCTCCAACGGCTAGGCGGGCGACGCTCATTATTACCGGTTCATGGTGAACCTTTAGTACCGGTTCCTGCCACGAACCGGTACTAAAGATGTGGCGGCCTTTAGTACGGGTTGGTGGCTCCAACCGGTACTAAAGGGGGGGTCTTTAGTACCGGTTGGAGCCACCAACCGGTACTAAAGGTGGTGGCCTTTAGTACGGGTTGGTGGCTCCAGCCGGTACTAAAGACCCCCCCCCTTTAGTACGGGTTGGTGGCTCCAACCGGTACTAAAGGTGATGCACTGCGGGTGTTTAGTCCCACCTCGCTAGTTGAGAGGAGCTCGCACTGGTTTATAAGCCCCGCCGCGGCTACCGTGTCGAGCTCCTCTCTAAGCAGGCCTTTGTGGGCCTATTGCAAGTCTTCTGTTGTGTGGGGACTACTAGGCCGTACGGGCCTGCATCCTGGCCCAACTAGAGATTGAGTTTCTAGTCATATGCAGGCCGTGCCGGCCCAGTAGGCGAGCTGTTTTTGCTTTATTTCAAAAATAATAATAAAAAATCCTTACCAACCGGGACTAAAGGTCCCCCAGACCACGACATGCCTCATGCCACGTGGTGGGCCTTTGGTCCCGGTTCGTGTTGAACCGGGACTAAAGGGGGGGGGACCTTTAGTCCCCACTCTTTAGTGTCGGTTCTAGAACCGGTACTAAAGGTCCTTACGAACCGGTACTAAACGTCGTTTTTCTACTAGTGTCACGAGGAGGAGGCATCAGAAAACTCAATCACATCTACCTCTAACGCTTGATCCGAGGAACCTATTCCATACACCCGGGGCTGGGGGGAGCAACCCGCCGGAGGCAAACCGGATCCCGACACCCGGAGCACCGGTTCAGCCGCGGGCCATGGAGCCGCCTCGTATCATTACCGCCCCGCCTCATTACATGCCAACACCGCCGGGTCACTTCTCCAACCCCTTGGAAAACCTCATCTCAGCGTCGGCTCGTTTGGCGGTTCTCCCAATGGAAGGAGACTCACCAGCAGCAATTGAAACACGGAGGGTAAGAGAACTTCTTCAAACGGCTCTGGCGCAGCAGGATGCGTACTCCTACAGTCGAGACAGGATCCATTCAACTCCTCGCCCAAGACGGAGCCCGAGTTACAATAGGCATATGGAGTCCGCAGATATGTCAAGCAATGCTCAACGCCACAACCGGCCATACAGGCATGAGCCGGTGCGGGCTGGAGCCCTTAACTTGGCGGATCAGGAGAGGATTCATCAAGAGGTGGAACGAGCAGCTCAAATGGCAGTAGATCAGGCGGCTCATCAAACCTTTCCGGCTTATCCAGCAACCTCGGTTGAGGCAGGAGTGGCCACAAGAACCGGAGGCATGCCTTTCTTGGTGCCAGCCATACGCAATGAGCGTTTGGCAAAGGACTTCAAGGGGCCTCGTAAAGTGCCTAATTACACGGCTGACCTACAGCCGGGGGCTTGGATTGAGAGTTACGAGATGTCTATGGAATTTTTGGAGGTCAGCGATGCTGCAATGGCCAAGTATTTCACCATGATGTTAGATGGAACAGCTCGTACTTGGTTGAAGGGATTGCCACCCAATTCTATCGGCTCATGGGCGGAGTTGAAGGCCCGTTTTATCCAGAAGTTTAAGCATACATGTAAGCAGCCTATGTCGATTGTGGACCTGACCAATTGCAAGCAAGAGGATGGTGAATCCACAACCCATTGGGTGCGCCGGGTCAAGGAGATAATACATTCATCTGATAAGATGGATGCCGGCTCAGTAGTTTTAATGTTGGAGAAAAAATGCCGTTTGAACCTTTGAAGCAGAAGCTCGGGCGGCTCAAGCGTGACTATAATGACATGGGAACATTGATGGCGGCTCTCGTCAAGTATGCTGATTCTGATACTACCAAGGACCCGGTGTCTGACGAAGAAAAGGCAACAAAGGGAAAGAAGAACGGCAACGGCAAGGGTCACCAGCATAACCCGGAAAATCAGGGAGGTAACAAATGTAAGGCTGATGAGTTTGTTGCTAACACTAATACATAGGGTGGTAATCAACGGCGCAAGGGCAGACAGCCCCCTCGGTCGGGCGGGTCAGGTCCCACCCTTGAGCAGTTGTTAAATGAACATTGTCCAAAGCACGACACCCGGGAGAAGCCAGCCACCCACCTGTGGAAAGATTGTATGATCATGAAGGCGTTTAAAAATTCAAACGCGTTTGATGGAGGTCATGGCCCATGTGGTGGTTCAGGTGGAGGCGGTTTCACGGCCTGGGCGCCGGTTCAGGCGGTGGAGGTTTTCACGGTCACGGTTATCCTGGTCACCAAGGAGGATATAATCAGCAACCCCACCAGGGTAATCAGCAGCAACAATCGGTTATCAGAGCAACCCAAAGCAGCTGAGTAGTGGGCAATATCATGTATTTACCACCAGTTTATGTAAGAGGGACCAGAAACTTCACAAGAGGGCTGTCAATGCCGTTGAGCCGGTAATTCCATGTTATCTACGTTGGTTAGAGCAGCCTATTGTGTGGAGCAGAGAGGATCACCCGCATTGGGTTGATAATCCAAGTCACTTGGCTTTAGTAGTGGCACCTCACGTTGGTGGATACAAGTTTACTAAGGTACTCATGGATAGAGGCAGCAGCATCAACATCCTCTACTATGAGACGTTCCGCCGGATGGGATTGACTGATAAAAATCTTAAACAATCCAACACTGTTTTTCACGGTGTGGTACCTGGTAAGTCGGCATACCCGGTTGGTAAGATTGAGATGGAAGTAGCCTTTGGGGATGAGTATGACTCCAGAGCGGAAAAATTAACCTTTGAGGTGGTTAAGATCAAGAGCCCATATCATGCTCTGTTTGGCCGGCCGGCTTATGCCAAGTTCATGGCTCGGCCGTGTTACGTGTATTTGCAGCTCAAGATGCTGGGTTATAAAGGCACCATTACAGTACATGGGAGCCGGAAGATAGCCTTGGAGTGTGGAAAAGGTGATGCTGCCTATGCTCAATTTGTTTGTGCAACAGAGGAGTTAAAATTTTACAAGGATCATGTTGACCCGGCAGACATGACGTCATTAAAGAAACCAACAACAGAGCATGAGCCGGCGTTGAAATTCAAATCAGCTGATGATACTAAGATGGTTGACTTTGTGCCTGGCGACTCATCCAAGCAGTTCATCATCAGTGCGAACTTGGATCCGAAATAGGAAAGCGCGCTCATCGAGTTCATCCATGAGAACCAGGACATCTTTGCATGGAAACCTTCAGACACGCCGGGTGTCCCGAGGGAACTCGCTGAGCACACTCTTAATATTGATCCAAAGTTCAAACCTGTCAGACAGTTTCTCCGACGGTTCAAGGAATAAAGGTGCAAGGCCATTGGAGAAGAGGCAGCCCGGCTCTTGGCGGCCGGGTTCATTGTGGAGGTCTTTCACCCAGAGTGGTTAGCTAACTCGGTGCTTGTACTAAAAAAGAATGGCACCTCGCACATGTGTGTAGATTACACCGATCTGAACAAGGCTTGTCCGGCTGATCCTTTTGTTCTCCCCCGTATTGATCAAATCGTTGATGCTACGGCGGGTTGCGCACGTTTGAGTTTCTTGGATGCTTATTCCGGTTATCATCAGATTAAGATGGCGGTCAAGGATCAGGAGAAGACATCTTTTATTACTCCTTTCGGAGTATGTCTATGCCTTTTGGGCTTAAGAGTGCCCAGGTGACTTACCAGCGGTGTGTGCAGAACTGTCTTCACGATCAAACTGGGTGTAATGTTCATGCTTATGTGGATGATATAGTGGTAAAATCTAGGAAAGAGGAAACCTTGGTCACAGATCTGAAAGAGACTTTTGATAATCTCCGGGTCTTGAAAATGATGCTTAACCCATCCAAGTGTGTTTTTGGAGTCCCAGCCGGCAAGCTCTTGGGGTTTTTGGTGTCTAACCGAGGCATTGAAGCTAACCCGGAGAAAATCAAGGCAATCACATCCCTAGCCAAACCAACAGGCATGAATGACGTTCAATGGCTGGCAGGTCAAATTGCTGCTTTGAGCCGGTTCATAAGCCGGTTAGGGGAGAAGGCAATGCCTCTATATCAGATGATGAAGAAGACGGATAATTTTGTTTGCAGTGATGCTATGAACTCTGCTTTTGAGGATCTGAAGACACAGCTGGCTGAGCCGCCGGTTCTTGCTGCTCCGGTTGAAGAAGAACCGCTGTTATTGTATGTGGCCGCCAACTCACGGGCTGTTAGTGTGGCTATTATGGTGGAGCGCAAGGAGGCCGGCAAGGAACATCCGATTCAACTGCCGGTTTACTACGTCAGCGAGGTGTTGATTGAATCCAAGCAACGATATCCGCATTGGCAGCAACTCATATATGGGGTATTCATGGCAAGCCAGAAGCTTAAACATTATTTCCAGGGTCACCCGATCACTGTGGTCAGTTCTGCTCCTTTAGGAGACATCATTAAAAACAGAGAAGCCACTGGGCGAGTCGCCAAGTGGGCAATTGAGCTTGGATCTCATGGGTTGAAGTATGTGCCACGTACTGCGATCAAATCTCAAGCACTGGTTGATTTCATCAATGACTGGACAGAGATGCAGATGCCAGAAGAGAAACCAGATAACACGTATTGGAATATTCATTTTGATGGGTCCAGACAGTTGGAAGGCTCGGGGGCTGGAGTTGTGTTAACTTCTCCATGAGGTGAAATTTTTTGTTATGTGTTACGGTTGATGTTTCCTTGCACTAACAACGCAGCAGAGTATGAAGCCTTGCTCCATGGTCTTCGAGTAACGAAAGAGATGAGTTTGAGCCGGGTCAGATGTCTTGGCGATTCAGATCTAGTGGCTCAACAGGTATCTAGCAAGTGGGATTCCAAGGACCTTCTCATGGCAGCTTATCGCCGGGAGGTTGATGCCGTTGCAGGGCATTTTAAAGGTTATCAGGTGGAGAACATTGACCGTCGAAAGAATGAAGCAGCTGATGCCTTAAGCCGGTTGGGGTCTCAGCGTAAGCCGGTGCCACCTAACACCTTTTTGGATGTTTTGCATAACCCTTCTGTCAAGTTGCCTACAGAAGAAGATTTAGCTGTTCCTGACCCGGAGGCACAGTTGGTGGTGGCTCTTCATGTCATCCCAGATTGGACAGTACCGTTCTTGGCTTACATGACCCGGGGAGAGTTGCCAGCAGATGAGACCCTGGCTCGACAGATAGCCTGGCGGTCTAAGTCAATGACGATTTTGGATGGAGAGTTATATCATCATAGTGTTTCCGGAGCGTTTTAGCGGCGTGTTTCCCCCGAAGAAGGTCAAGAAATCCTTCGTGAGATCCATGAAGGCGATTGTGGTCATCACACCGGGTCAAAATCTTTGGTGGCCAAGGCGTTTCTTCATGGTTTTTACTGGTTGACAGCTCACCTTGATGCAGAAGATCTGGTCAGTAGATGTGATGGATGTCAAAAGTTTGCATGACGAGCACATGTGCCGGCTCAAGAGCTCCGGATGATTCCAATCACTTGGCCGTTTGCGGTCTGGGGGCTTGACATGGTGGGACCTTTCAAAAAGTCTAAGGATAAAAGAGACATCTCTTGGTGGCAGTTGATAAATTCACCAAGTGGGTTGAGGCAGAGCCTGTGAGTAAGTGTGACGCGGCCACGGCGGTTCAGTTCATGAAAAAGGTGATCTCCCGTTTTGGTTTTCCACACAGTATTATCACTGACAATGGCACTAATCTGTCCCAAGGGGCTATGGAGGAGTTTTGTCAATGAGAGCACATCCGGCTTGATGTTTCTTCTGTAGCTCATCCTCAATCCAATGGTCAAGCTGAGAGAGCCAATCAGGAAATTTTGAAAGGGTTCTAACCCCGACTCATGGTCCCGTTACAGCGAACGCCGGGTTGTTGGGTAGAGGAATTACCCTCGGTGTTGTGGAGTATCAACATCACACCCAACAGGTCTACAGGTTACACACCTTTCTTCATGGTTTATGGGGCAGAAGCAGTGTTGCCTAGTGACATCCGTCATGACTCGCCCCGTGTGGCGGCCTATGTTGAAGCTAATAATGAACAAGCCAGACAGGATGCGCTTGACTTGTTGGATGAAGAAAGAGACTTAGCAGCGGCCCGATCAACAATTTATCAACAGGACCTGCGCCGTTATCACAGCCGCCGGGTTAAGTCTAGGACTTTTCAGGAAGGCGACTTGGTGCTCCGGCTCATCTAGGATCTGTCAGATGCACACAAGTTATCCCCACCTTGGGAAGGACCCTTTGTGGTTAGTAAGAACTTGAACAACGGGTCATATTACCTCATTGACGTTCGAGAGCACAAAGACTCACGTAAGTCGGAGGAGGAGACCCGCCGACTATGGAACATTGCTCAACTTCGGCCATACTACACCTGAGCCACCGGCTCTCATCATGTACATACGTTAACATTGTGTATACCATGCTAAGCAATAAAGTAAGACCATCGGTCTCTTTTCTTTTCAAAGACTATGCATCTTTGTTATTTCTTATTTTCAAATGACTATTAAGGAGCCGATCATATTTGAATCAAGTTTAACCTTCTTGATCCAGCTTATGATCGTATCCGAATCTATCTGCAAATCTCATGGTCACTTGGGGGCTTCCTGTTCAAACATAGGTCGTATTCAAACCAAAGAGAACATAGCTGTCGTAACCCTCTTTATCGGCTCAAGGCCAAACTCACTTGGGGCTTCTTGATCGTATCCGAATCATAGTTGAGTCCGACTTGGATCATATTCGAACCAGGGTCGTTAAAAACCTCTCAAGGTAATTTGGGGGCTTCTTGTTCAAACATAGGTCGTATTCGAACCAAAGAGAACATAGCTGTCGGTACCCTCTTGATCGGCACAATGCCAAAGCCACTGGGGGCTATATGGTCGTATTCGAACCTTAGCTTAACCCCTTTGGTCCGGTTTACTAATCGTATTCGAATCAGAAACCCCCACCTTTTGAATACAGGATTAAATTATGCTTATTATCTGTTGCTTGTCTTTTAGTTTTTTGTTGTTTCAATATTACAAACAATTTGCCTGGGCTTCCCCACCGGCTCGACTATTTGGCAACACAGCCGCCCGGGTCGTTCACACCAGCGGCTTACGGATCAAAAGGTGCAACCTACCAAGGTATAGCAGTCATTGGTTTCTCATAAAGATTGAATTATCAAAATTCATCACCTGGGTTATTTAACCCGGCGGTCTAAGGATCCAAAGGGACAAGGTATGGTTATTATTTATACGCACTTACCTGCTGTGTTAACTACAGAGTTAGTTTCAGCCCTTGTCCTTTATTTGTATCTGTCTCTATTTCCTATTGTGGAAAATGTATTGGCTATAAATTGGGTGCTTTAACCCTTTTGGTTCTAAGCCGCCAAGCCAGTCTTTTCTTTGTATTTACAGGCAACAGAGTTTAAACATTGCAGAGACAAAACATTAAATACGATGCATACATTGGTATCAGGAAACACAGAGTCACATAAAACTATTTTATGCACGATGGCATAAGCAGAACAAATGGTGTTTTCACAACTAAGTTATTACAAGGCTTTATAAGCTGGGTCGTGGACCATGGCACCAATCAACCTTAACTTCAACCATGGCAAGGATTTTCAGGCAAGTGTTCGTTCCAAGTTTGGTCATCCGGTGGTGTTCTCACCAGGCTTTCGGCAAAAAGAGTTTATCTTGGTGGTTTCGTTTAGCTGTGCTTCTTTCAAATTGGATATTCATACGGTTAGTGTGGCTCTTCATGCCACTTTTGGAGGCTATACCCAAGGTTTTCGAGTTTCTCTTCTCAAGGATAGATCTTTCAAGTTCTCCGTTGCTTCTAAGTCAGTTGGTTTCCAAATTTACAATGGTAGTAAAGTGTCTGAAAAAGATTTCGAGATGGTTTTCAGCCTTTGGGGTAATGGTGGACCGCATTGGATTAGAGAAGAATAGTTATTTTACAAAGAAGAGGAGGATGAATGGACTCTGGTTGGCCGCAATGGTAGACCGGTTGCTGTTTCCTCCGGCAATCGCCGGAGCAGGTCACCGGGGCGAGGCACACGTTCAGTTTTCCAACGTCTTTCAGGAAGCATTCAAGGAGGGCGTGATTCTAGCATGCTGCAAATTACTCAAGGTATTACGGGGCAATCTAATGACCCAGATTCCACGTTGCATGGTCCGGTCAATAACATGCATGATCACATTAATGACCAATGTACGTGTTTTACGTGTGGCAAAGTTGGCCATATTGCCAGGTTTTGTCCCCGACCCCACTCTACTAGCACTGGGCTATGGCCTTTTATTCGGTTTGAGCCTTTCCCAAGCCCACCAGCTGAGGCTTGGGCTCCAGGGGAGGTGGAGTCTTGGTTTACCCAACACGGGCCCGTTATCCAATTCAGGCAAGCGACATCATTCAAAGAGCTGGTCACGGGATATTTCTCTAATTTCCAACCGAGACCAGTGCCGGACTCCTTGCATTCCTCTGCTCTCTCCTTTTGTGCCGCTCCGTCGACTTCTTCGCCACCTACCTCTGACTCCTCTCCACCATGCAGTGAGCTTCGGTAGTGCTCTGCTCCTTCAATGGCGAACATCCCCATAGCCCCGCAGCCTTTCGTCCCACATGGATTCCAGATTCAGCACATCGAAGGCCGTACGGGGGTTTCTCGGGTGGTGCTTCTGCGTCGAGCTCGCCGCCATGAGGATTGGGCGATTGCTACTATCCAGCCTCTGCCAGATGAGGTACTATTTCCTAATGTCAGAGAGGTTCTAGAGGATTTCCTGCAGCATGACCCTGTGGCTCAAGTGGGGGTCAGAGACGTCCATCCATGCCCTTTTGGGGAGGCTTATGTTCAGTTCCGGCATGTGCGAGACAGAGATAGGCTGGTTAGAGATAGCCCGCATGCTTTTGGGGATGTGTTTATTTCCTTCTCTAGGCACAATGAGGGCCGCAACTGGAGGAGAGTCAATTTCAATAGGGTGTGTCGGTTATTGATCATGGGTATTCCATTTGATAACTGCAACACTGAAGATGTTGCTGCAGCAATTGCAAGATTTGCGAAGATCATTAGTTGGGAAAAAGAGGATGCTCTGAAAGGGAAGGTTCTTGTTAAGGCTAGAGTTACTGACTTGCTTGAAATTCCTAAAAGTTTAAGGTGGACTGAGGGTGAGATGTTTGAGGGTGAATCTCTCACAAGTTCAATTGAACTGCTCATGGAGGAAATGTTGGGAGGAGGCCCACCTGACGAAGACCCTGTCCCACCTCCTGGAGTTGATCCACACCTCATTCCCCTTAATGCAAATGACTTTCCTGGTTTTCATCATGCACAGATCAATAATATGCAAGAGAATGAGGAAGAGTGGGATGATTGGGAGGAGCAGGGGCATTGGGCTTTCCCTCAACCTATGTAAGAGCCTATGAATGTACAACAAGAAGAAATTATGGTGGATGAAAATGAGGTAGTGCCCAATAGCAGCATCACTACTATAGTATCTCTGTCAGATGGGATTCTGTCACACAATGTTTTGGGAGGATTAAACCACAATGATGAAGTTAATCAAGTTGCTGTTGGAGATGCTGCTCCCCAATTGGGTGTTGGTCTGCAGAATTTGCTGCAGGCCTACCCACCTGACTTGGAGGAGCAGAATGATTTTGTCATTCGAGTCCAAGCTATTGGTCAGGAGAATGACATTCAGCAGTTAGTTCAACCAGTGCAGGTCTTGATTCCTATGGATGTTCCTGCTGCTTCTGCTCCACTTGCACCTGCTGAGGTTTCTCAACCTAATCTTGAGGATTCTGCTCAGGTTGCTCAAGATGTTGACCACCTGCCCGTCCCATTGCTGCAGTCTGGCCCTTTGGTTACAGTTCAGCAGGAGACTACACAGGCAACCACAGGTCCTGCTGCTACTGAGATATCCAAAGAAAATCTGGTAAACATTCAGACTAACTATCATCAGAAGGATACATTGTACATTGCTCAGGAACAAGTCAATGGTTCTGATATGGCCTTGAGTGCATCCCAACACAATACTGTCCTACCAGGTACATCTAAAGGTAATACCCAAAAGGTTCACTCACTTTCTTCCTTTGACTATTGCAACCTAGTGCAAGCTCATGCTATGTCAGTTATTAATGGAGATCACTTAATTTCTGAAGAAGGTTTGGATCTGTGGATTAAGGATTTTGCTCCAACTTCCCAAGAGGGAAATAATTCTATGACAGCTGAAATCCCTGTAAGTTGGTTCAACTTCATTCTGAACCTGTTACTTACACCTGATAGATTTGACTGGGCTATGAAGCTGCTCAAGTATTCTTTATGGCACACTTTGACTGATAATTGTAATGAGGAAGACACTATGACATTCTTAATTCCTGATACTTGTTCTGTAAACCAGGCTCCTGTCTGCCAAAACATTATTTCTGCAAGTCAAGATAAAGAGAATGATGGAGTTAGCCCAGCAGCTCACTCTTCCTCTCAGGCTAGCAGTCCCCTCAAGAGAATCTCCCCAAACAACATAATTCTGCTACCTGCTAGTGAGGCCATCTCCAGGAAAAGAAGAAGAAAGGGGCCCTTAGTGGAAACCCAGGTAAGAAGAAGTGGTAGAATTAGGGAGGAGAATAATGGGTTCAAAAGAAATTCATGTGCTAGAAAGGATTGTTTACCATGCAATGCTGCTCCCCCAATCATTCAGAATAAGATTGTTAAAAGCCTCACCAAATCTTTTTGCAAGGTTGCTGATGAGGAGCTCCAGGAGAAGTTGGCTAAAAGGCTAGAGAACAAGGAGATGGAAAAGGAAGAGTTGGCCATGGTTTCCAAGGCCAAGGAGGACGACAAAGGAGATAGTTCTTAATGATTAGTTCTCTTAGCCCTAGGAGTGCACCTGTGGTGTCTGCAGCTTTTGCTCTGTTTCTGGTACTTGTATGGGTCTGTCAGATTGTACTGCTTTGGATATGTAATTCCCTTATTTTGGGCATCTGTCATTGTTGGTTTATGATATCACTTAATGCTCCCTACTATATTGAGGCCCCTGCTATGCCTGCCCTCATTTCGATGTGTGTTAGGTTCTGGCTCTCTGGTTGTGTGGATTGGCTCATACATGTTTTGCTGTCTGCATGTGAGGGCCTCACTTGGTGGGCAGCTGCACAGCTTCTAACCAGGGGTCTTTTTCTCAGTAGTTCCTGGCCTTATATAGTTATCTGTCTCAAGGGCTGGACCTTGAGTGTTGCTCAAAAACCTACAGTTTTCAATCATGAATAACAACAGATCTTGGAGTATTTTAAATTGGAACATCAGGGGTATTAACTCAGATAATAAATGGCTGGCTATTAAGCAAACAATTGAAGAGAGTGCTGCTGGTATCCTTTATTTGCAAGAAACAAAGAGAGAACATTTTGATCTACCATACATCCATAAGTTTTGTCCTAGGAGATTTAATAAATTTGAATTTCTTCCCTCAATTGGAGCTTCTGGAGGGATTCTGATTGCTTGGAATGCTGGTCTTTTCAAAGGGGAGCTGATGTTTTCAAACAGATTCTCTTTATCTATTAAGTTCACATGTAACAGTTCTGCTCAAACATGGATCTTGACAAACATTTATGGACCCTGTGAGCAAGTTGACAAAGTGGAATTCGTTAATTGGTTTACTAATATTGAAATGCCTCCTGAAGAGGACTGGATTATTATGGGTGATTTTAATTTCATCAGATCTCCTTCTGACAGAAACAAACCTGGGGGTGACATCAATCAAATGCTCCTCTTTAATGAAGCTATTAGCAATCTGGGGCTAGTTGAACTACCATTAAAAGGCAGACAGTACAGTTGGAGTAATATGCAAGAGAATCCTCTACTTGAAAAGTTGGACTGGTTCTTCACCTCTGCTGCTTAGATGACTTCCTATCCTGACACTACAGCCCTGCCCCTTGCTAGGCCAATCTCTGATCACCTGCCTTGTATGATCAAAGTGGGGACTACAATCCCTAGATCAAAAGTATTCAGGTTTGAAAATTACTGGTTAAAGCATTCATCTTTCAAGGATCTTATTAAAAATGCCTGGGACATTCCTGTGGGATTTACTGAACCTGCAAAAATCATTAATGCTAAGTTGAAGCACCTCAGAAGGAGTATCAAACTTTGGATCAAGGACCTGCCCTGTATGAGAAAACAAATTGCTGAAATTAATGAATGCATTTACCTCCTTGATTTCTTTGAGGAATTCAGAGTGCTCAGCACATTTGAATGGAATTGCAGAAACATGCTGGAAGACCACTTATTGACCATTCTCAACAATCAAAAGATTTACTGGAAACAAAGAGGAAAGATTAAGGGAGTTAAGTTTGGAGATGAGAACACAAAGTTCTTCCACACAAAAGCCTCAATCAACTTTAGACATAATAAAATTGCAATTCTGAGAAATGAGGACAATGTAGAAATCTCAGACCATGCTGGCAAAGCTGGAATTCTTTGGGAAGCTTTTAAAAAAAGGTTTGGTAAATCAGAGGGACACACCATGCATTTTGACCTTCACAACTTATTGAGTCAGCAAAACAATCCTGAAATTTTCCAAGATTTAGAAAAACCTTTCTCTGATGAGGAGATCAACCAGATTGTGAAAGAGTTGCCACATGATAAGTCTCCTGGCCCAGATGGTTTCAATAATGAATTCATTAAGTCTTGTTGGGATATCATAGGGCAAGATGTCAAGAATCTCATTCATGCTTTTCATGTTGGTAATATTTCTCTTGAAAGCATCAACACTTCTTACATCACATTGGTTCCAAAAAAAGAGGTGCCTATGACTGCAAATGACTTCAGACCTATTTCTTTACTTAATGGTGTGTTCAAGATCATCATAAAATTGCTGGCAAATATGCTACAAAAAATTATTCTACAACTGATCCACATAAACCAGTATGGGGTTTTAAAAGACAGGGTGATTCAAGATTGTCTAGGATGGTCCTATGAGTATTTGCATCAGTGTTACAAGTCAAGAAAGGAGCTTCTGGTTCTCAAGTTGGATTTTGAAAAGGCATTCGATACTATTGAACACCAAGCCATAATTGACATTTTGAGAGCAAAAGGATTTGGGGAGAGATGGATATCTTGGATACAAATGCTGTTTAACTCTGCTTCTTCGGCTGTCATGCTAAATGGAGTTCCTGGCAAGAGATTTTACTGCAGAAGGGGAGTCAGGCAAGGAGACCCTCTGTCACCACTTCTATTTGTCCTAGGTGCAGATTTACTCCAATCTATCTTAAATAAAGCAAGGGACCTTGGGCTTCTTACTGCTCCTCTACAAATAAATTCTTGCCCTGATTTTCCAATAGTACAATATGCTAATGATACTTTACTGGTTATGAAAGCTAATGCCAGAGAACTCTTCTATCTTAAAGCTCTCCTAAATACCTTTGCCACAACCACTGGGCTTAAGGTGAACTACCAGAAATCCATCATGGTTCCAATTAACATCAATGAGGAAAGGGTGGAGAATTTTACTAATACTTTAAACTGCCAAAGAGGAGTTTTCCCATTCACATATTTGGGTGTCCCTTTAGGTCTGTCTAAACCCAGTGTTGAGCAATGTATGCCAATGGTTCACATAATTGCAAAAGGCTGGCAGGCTTGGCCACTTTCATGACAAGTGCTGGAAGATTATTACTGGTAAAGTCTGTGCTGGCTTCTCTACCAATTTTTTTCATGGCTTGTCTGGATGTTCCAGTTACAATCAAACATCAAGTGATCAAATACCTAAGACATTGTCTATGGAGAGGCTCTGACATGGAAGATCATAGACCTGCTTCTGTAGCTTGGACTACAGTTTGCAGACCAAAAAACCAGGGAGGTTTGGGAGTTATGGACATTTTTTCTCAGAATAAAGCTATGCTAATGAAAAATCTACATAAATTCTACAACAGACATGATATTCCTTGGGTTAACCTCATTTGGGAAACACACTACCAAGACAATAAACTTCCAGGACAACATTTGGTAGGGTCTTTCTGGTGGAAATCTATACTTCAATTTATTGATCAATACAAAGCCATGGCCAGGTGCCACCTAGGAGATGGAAGAACTACTCTTTTTTGGACTGATTTGTGGACCAATGTGGTATTACAACAAGAATACCCTCACCTGTTCTCATTTGTGCAAGACTCCAATATGACTGTGCAACAAGTGGTCAACACAGAATACCTTGAAGATTTGTTCCTTTTACCTCTATCTATTCAAGCCCATCAACAGTTTCTCCAACTAGAGGACAAATGGCATGTACTAAGACAGTCAGATTTTCAAGATATGACTGACACTTGGAGTTACATTTGGGGAAGCAGTACCTTCACTACCTCACAAGCATACAATGTGATCATAGGAGTCAAACAAGTTCCACCTCATTTTTCTTGGGTTTGGAAATCTTCATGCCAACCTAAGCACAAAATGTTCTTCTAGATGCTCCTACATGATAGAGTGAACACAAGAAACTTGATGAGAAGGAGAAGTTTTGTTTTGGAGGAATACAACTGTGCTGTGTTGAGCTGCCAACAAGAAGAGACACTACACCATTTATTTTGGGGATGTCAGTTTTCAAGGAATTGCTGGGATTTCATATGTCCACAAAGATCTCCAAATCTGTCTGTTCTGGAAGCTTTCCAAGATTTAAAGGATAAGTTGGGAGTACCCTTCTTCATGGAAATTATCATTCTGGGATCTTGGGCTATTTGGATTGTCAGAAACAACAAGATTTTCGAGAACATTCAACCTTCGTTTCAAAGTTGGAAGCACATTTATGTTGAGGAAATGAAGCTGCTATCCCACAGAATTAAGAATAAGTATGCCAATGATTTCAACTCTTGGCTGGAAATCTTGATTTCCTCTTGAAGATAGCTCTTCTCTGTTTTTTGTTTCTTTCTTTCTTTGTTCTTTTAGTCCTTTTTTAGGGGCTCACCTCAAGCCCTCTTTTTCTTTTATCTAGCCTAGCTTAGCTTCTAGTTGTACAGTTTTTCCTGTTCTTTGGCTCCTTTTGTACAGTGATACCTGTTCTTTGTTTCTTAATATAAAAATTGCAGTGGGGTTTTCCCCTACTATTCATAGTCAAAAAGGCTTTATAAGCCCATGAAGATGATCATTGTTCCTCCCTCGCCGGTTCACCACCTTCTGTTGGCTGGAAGTTGGGTTTTGACCAATCAAAACCATTCACGGCGACAAATTCGGCTTCATTGTCGATCAGGCCGACCGGGTCAACTTCCGGGGCAAATGTGTATTCTCTCACCGGTGGGATCAAATTTGTTACCTTGTATGAGGGAGTGGCCATCTTCTTATTCTCACTATCAAAACCCGGCTGGTATTTATCAACATTGGTATCATCTCCAAGGGTAGTTGCTTGAGGCCGGACTCCACGCACGCAAGCCATGAAGTCATCCTGATCAAAAGGAGACCCGTATTCCTTCACGATGGGATAGCCTCTGGCCACGCCGCCGGGTCTAGGTCTGGCACCCAAGCCTTGGAGCGACTCAGGGTAGTCAAAGCTCCGGCTCACGCGCAGGAGCGTTTTACTTCTTGAAACCTGGCAGGAAGGATGGACAGTTTCTTCAGGACGTTGCTAAGCCGATTGGGTCCTTGATTAGCAGGAGAGATGGCGGCCAGAGCCTGCTGTGCGCCAATATACAGTTGTTCAACCAAAGTATATACTGCCTTCAGTTTAATCAATGGGTCATGGCTCAGATTTTTGCTTTGAGGACCCACATAAATTTTACACGCAAAGTCAGTTGGAGGATTAGACTCCGGATTTGCAAGCAGCACACAAAAGTTAGTCAGACAGCTACCAAAGATAGCAGCTACCATTTGAGACACCCGGCCCTTTAACCCGTTCAACTCTGTTGAAATCTCTTTCACAGCTGTTTCGGCCGTCTCAGCACGTTGGGTCAAAAGCGCTTTTTCCTCTGCCCAAGTTTTCTCCTTGGTAGCATAGCTGGTCTTTAAATTTTCCATTGCAGAGAGACTTATTTTCAGTTTGGAGATAGCAGATTTGATTTCCGTCTCCTGGCTAGCTAGCCGAGTCTTCGCATCAGTCAGTTGAGAGTTCAATTCAGATAAGGCATTCTGCAAAACATTCAGATGAGTCAAGATTTGGTTTCAAAGTTCAAAAATCAAGATTCAAGTCTCAAGTACTTTACAAAAACCACTTGACACTGGGGGCTAATGTATGCCAAATCAAATTTCTATGACTCTACAGACATATTTAAGTCCCAAGTACCTTACAAAGTAACAATACTTGGCACTTGGGTGCTAATGTATGCAGTTCAGCAAGTTTATCAAGGTTAAGCCAGAGTATTAAGTGCTTTGAATACAGTCTCAAAACAATTTAAAGTACCGGTTCATTTATGATCAAAATGAGCCGGTCCTTGGGGACTATAGGTGGGGCTTTGTTCTATTAAAGTCAAGAAAAGATTCAAAGGTAAAAGTCTCGGCCTATATTTTAAAGTCTACAGGTTATTCCGATTCTCTCATAATCTGAAGACTTGGGGGCTGAAGGAATATAGATAAGCCAGAAAAACATACCTCATATTTTAACCGCAGCTGCTTGACCATCTCAATCTCAGAATCGCGGCTGGAGTGTACATGATTAAGATAGCCGGACAAAATATCATTGGCATTGAGACGGTCATAGTTGGCAACGTCAAAGCGAAGTTTTTGCCTCTCCAACGCCTCCTGTTTTTCTGTACACCGAGCCAGCAGGGTTGGGTTCCCCGGCTCAATAAAGCGGCTCCCGGTAATTTGAACATCTTGTGCAGGCGGAGACGGCGGATTGGCTGAGCTTGATGGTCCGGTTGTAGAAGGATTCATAGTGGTTTCGTCAAATGACGGCTCAGGAGGATTTGCTTCGGTGTCAACAGGCGGGTCTTCTGGAGCGTCAACTAATGGAGAAGCGGCCTAGCCGGGTCAGATGCCAGCACCGGCGGGTCTTCCGCCGGCTTAGCTGCCTTCACTTTTTTGGATTTAGTTTGACCACTAAGAAAAAAGGTTGCAGGATAGTCAGTATAAAGGTACAATTGAACAACCCGGAAGAAAGGAGGATTTCTAATTACCCAGGAGCAGTCTTGAAAGCCGGGAATTGCATTTGCGATGAATTGCCAGAAGAGCAAGACACCTCCTGAAAGGATAAAAAAGAATTAAAAGAAATACAAGGAGAAGGATCCATTAAACAGAGTTAAAGACAAAAATAAGTAAACCTCATTCGGACGTTTCCGAGGGGTTTGTTGAAGAACAACAGCCGGTTCATCTTCAATCCAAGCTTGACGGTGGCTTTCATGTTGCTGCCTTTTCAAACGAAAGTTGGGATCCAAGTGAGCTAAAGGGTTAGGAAACCTTACTGTACGGATCACTCGTCGAACTTTGTGTCTTGGTAAGGGCTCTGAGTCGGAGGAAATGATAGTTACCTCTGCTTCCCCGGCCTGACTGGCCCTAGTGTCATCCTGGTAATGATCAGTGTCAATAAGATTGTTAAAAAATTGGCCAAGGAAATCAAGGGCTACCTATGAATCAGACATGTCATCAAGCTTCATCAAATGTTCAGCAGTGCTTTTCTTTTTCTTCTTCGACTTCCGAGTCGTTTTCTTGGCATTCATGGCGGCGGCTTTCGCCTTCTTGGCAGCCTCGTGGTCATATTTCACTTTCCAAAAGTCAGAGTTGGCCTGCAGACAGGCAAAGACAAGATGAAAGATCAGTGCTAAACAATACGGCTGGGAAAAATACAAAGGAAAAGAGATCAGAATATCCTTACTTCTGGCACCGGGTTAAGCTTACATAAGGGATTTAACCCAACAATACTGCACTATTCATATTTCCCATTCACCAAAAGGTTTGACATTGAGACAATGTCTTCTTCGGTTAGTTGAACCAGGCTATGACGAAGAGAGTCATCCGGGCCTCCACCATATTCATACATCAACTTTTATCGACAGCTTAAAGGAATAACCCGCCATGAGATCCAGCAGCGGGTCAGATCAACTCCAGTCAACCCGTTCCCTAACAGAGCATTGATCTTCTTGATGGATGGCATCAATCTCTTGCGTTCAGCAACAATGAGTTTATCCGAAAGCGCGAACTTGGAGTCAAGACGATCGGGGCGGTAACCCGGCAGCGGCTTCTCGTTTGCTGGTGAGATGTCCTGACAGTAGAACCAAGTTTGGTTGTAGTCCTTTGGGTGACTTGGTAAGACTATGAGAGGGAAGACAGCACCCTGTTGGCGCTGAATTGAGATGCCTCCAAGCTCTAAGATAAGGCCATTGGTGCACTCGTTCTGCCGGTTCAGATAAAAGTATTCTCTAAACAGCTCTACGGTCGGCTCTTGCTGAAGATACACTTCACAGAGCACTTGGAAGTTGCAAATATTAGATACGGAATTGGGCCCGATGTCCTGAGGATGGAGTTTGAAAAAGTGAAGGACCTCTCTGAAGAACTTTGAGCCGGGCGGTGAGAAGCCACGGTTCATGTGGTCAGTAAAAACAATCACTTCGCCATCTTTTGGATTGGGTCGATCTTCTTCCGGGTCAGGGGCACGGTAAGACATGACGGCTTTTGATGGCAGAAATCCTATCATGAACTCTTTTAAACGTTCCTCAGTTATGGTTGAGGGAACCCAATTATAGATGGTTGGCGTTTTGGACGGCATGATGTGCAAGGAACTGAAAAAAGCAACATGCCGGTTCAGTTTAATGATGAGATTAACAGTTAAGGGATGAAGATGCAAAAACAAGTAATGGCGGCTTAACTAAGGGCTAATGACATATAAGGAAAATAAAGCCGGTGCGATAAGCCGCCATGACTACAGATTCTTTCAGAAAGTGGATTCAGCTAACTATTGGGACAAACAAGTTTCCCAAAATGGCTGATATTATTTTAGATCAAATGGATGTTCAAAATGAAAAAAATTCTAGACCTAAAAATACAGTCCAGATGAGTTCATCAGATCTAAACATAGCTCTTGTACCAGAAAAAGGAGTCTGCTAATATCAAAAGGAGGCACCAAACAACTACTGCATGAACATACATCTCTTTTGGATCAGAAAGAGGAGGCAGTAGAAGAACTATGAAGAACTATGAGGAACTATGAAGAACACGCAGGAGCTTGGAAACCCTAATGAAGATCTGAGGCATGAAGGAAAGAAAGCTTACGGTTGCAGGTCTACTGCGGAGGTTGCCGTGGGTTCTCTGAACCAGTTTAGGTCGATGCAGCGGCCAGAGTCGACGACGGTGATGAGGCGCGGCGGCGGAGAAGCTAGAGCAGTAGCAGGGTCGCGAGAGGAAGAAGACAGAGAGAGAGAAGAATGAGGAAGGCCGGGGCGAGCCTATTTATAAGGAAAGATGCGAAGAGATGGGCATGAAAATCAAGGGAGAACCGAATAATGGTTATCCAGCTATATAGGCGCCTCGATTCTCAGGAAACATTAAAGATAAAAGATCCGTTGGAAGATGACGTCATGAAAATCTTTTACATTTTCAAGAGATGACGTCACGGCGGGTTACAAGGAAATTTCAGTAAAGATAAGAAGATGGATTTTTTGGCGAAGTATGAAAGATTGACAAAGAACAAAGTTCAAAGTCAACCTGGGGCCTAATGTTGGGGATATTACTATCAGCTGAGACCCGCCCAGGAGGGGCTGGGTAAGCCCCAATGGCGGGTTATGCAAGAAGCCTAGTAAACATTCAAGATTGTAGTTTATTAAGTATTATAGAAGGCCCAAGGGCCTGAAGGCGGTTTAAGGCCTGATATTATGAACCGCCATATGTAAGGAAAGACTTGTAAAGAAAGACATGTAAAGAAAGTCAGTGAGCCGGACATGATTATGAGCCGGCCGGGACTCTGTTGGCCACCAGGCGTCAACCCATGTATATAAGGGGACGACCCAGTGGCGGCTTAGGGCAAGAAAAACACATCGATAACCAAGCTAGCGAGTTGAGCCTCTTGGAGATCGAAACCCCTGCAATACCAATCCCAACTAGACGTAGGCTTTTACCTTCATTGTAAGGGGCCGAACTAGTATAAAATCTCTCTCGTGTCCCTTGTCCCGATTAACCCCTTTAAGCTTCCTAGTGTGATGGCCCTACGACTAAGTCCTTGCTCTAGGACATCTGCCGTGATAATTCCACGACACGTTCCCTTCCACAATCAATTCCCATATAGCTAAAGAATTTCTAGACTCAACTTAGACCAGGTTGGCTTGGTAATCCTACAGGCAATCAGGCTCTGATACCAAAGCTGTCAGGACCCTGATTCTAAGTCACACTGATCTAGCATGTAACACATCATATCACTTTGCGGCCTCACGCATGGTATTCCCACGGGTGTCGCCCTACCTGGCCCGGGACCGTTTGCGCCTTTTGGCTCACGTATATGATAGTGTCGCTAGCATCCATATGACACAGAAACTGGGCCGACTTGACTAGTCGTGAACCCAAAGTGGCACTAACTTACGGGAACAGGCATACATGAAACAACATCAAGCATGTCGGTCGTCAGCGTGTGAATCCGGGCTGTAGCAACTGGGCTAACAGGACTCCAGGAATCCGGGCTGTAGCAGGCTAGCAGGACTCCGGAAAAGTCATCGCGTGACATTTCCCCGAAGGGACAGACACAGGAACGAAGTGAATCACATGCCGACCAGTCTAAGTGTTCCGGAGCAATAGTGCTGGGCTAGCAGGACTCCGGTAAACCGGGCTGTAGCGGACTACCATGGCTCGGTGGAAGCACTAGACTACATTTCCCCATAAGAGAGGCTACCAAGGATAGACAACTAGGTTGTCGGATCCCACAAATAGCAATACACGTTACACGTACACATACCATGCAAGTATGTGATGTACGACATGGCATCACAACATAATGCAAACTCGTATAGATAAAGGCCCAAAAGAGCCACATAGCATTTAATTCAAACAGGGGTCCCATGACCCATCATTCAGAGCATACAAGCAACGGAAGCATTACATGTCTGAGTACAGACAACTACAAAAGAAAAAGGCTGAGAAGCCTGACTATCTACAAGTCCCTTCCAAGGGTACAAGATCGTACCTGAGGTAACAAGCTACTCGTTGAAGTCCAAGCGGTACTACTAGTGAGATAGATGTCTCACCTGCAAAACATAAATAAAGAAAACGTGAGTACAAAGGTACTCAGCAAGACTTACATCAGATCCTATCATACATGCATTACTATCAAGAAGGCAATGTGGGGTTTAGCTGCAGCAAGCTAGCTTTGACTCAGTGGCTATCCTGTTCTACGACTACGAGTAACTTCTTTGAGGTAAGAGAGCGCACACGAGTCCACTAAACACCACATCAATACACTACTGTGGATTCATTCCCGTCTCCCTACGAGAAGGCCATCCATAACACTCACACTTGTCTTGAGCATTTTAGAATATCCACTTTAAGTTGTCTATGTACCACGTAAGCATCCAAGAAGTCCATAACCGAGGACACAACTATTCGAATAGATCATGATAACCCTACAGGGGTGTACTTCTTCACACATGCTCTCAGCACTTATCTCCATGTACATGTCATGTATCTCGGCAACCTTCAAGCGGAAGCCTAGCGAGGGTGTCGGCCATGACCTGACTAACCACACAAGACTCTAGTCCAGGTTTATCGCCTATTCGGGTTCCATCCGCAAGGAGATCCGGCCGGGGTTTCGCTCACCATCTAGGTGCCACTCGGTACACCGGGCCACGGTGCCTAGTCTGTCCCAAGTCCACCCTATCAGGTGCTACTCGGTAGAAAAATAGCACTACCTACAAACACTAGAAACTATTTGCAACTCCTGGACAGAGATCAAGGCGGTTAATAAGTCGAGAGAGCTTGGAGTGCCCGAAGCCCAATGTGCGGTAGTAGCTAGTCATTGGACAACTTACACAGAACTCAGTTCTTAAGGACGGTCCCAATGAGACACCCACCATGTACTCCTACATGGCCTCTCACCGCTACCTTTACCAAATCGTGTTCACACGCTTAACTCTCAGCGCCAGAACATATCGTAACACTCCAATTCATTCCCGATGAATCAGACCTGACACAACTCTAAGAAATAGCAGGCATGGCATGATAGGAACACAACAAGGCTCAATCAACTCCTACACATGCTAGTGGGTTTTAACTATTTACTGTGGCAATGACAGGTCATGAAGAGGAACGGGTTCAACTACCACAGCATAAAGTAGCAGTTGAATCGTTGTTGTCATAATGCAATAAATGAGAGCAGGAGCGAGAGTGTAGGATTGTATCGGAATGAACAAGGGGGTTTGCTTGTCTCGTAGATCAACAGAGGGGCACTGCTCCTCTGACAGGTACTCTGGGTCGGTCTCCGGAGCAGGACCTATCGAGAAGGAACGGTGTCGACAATCAAACACAAGCATATGAAACAATACGATGCATGAATATGGCATGAATATGTGATGTGTTTTGAGCTAATGCATTTAGCATTCAACTTGGAAGAGGTCCATTTGAACCAAAGGTTCAAATGCAACTCTAATTTAAGTCCCTTTAAATGCCATAAGTGTGTTTTCATATATACAACATGTATAGGTTTTTTTGTCATGCATGAAAATGGTATAGATGGATAGATTGAATTTTTCATGATCATTTTTCATATATAACTTATTTCATTCTGAGCTACGGTTGAATTTCTATGAATTTTTGAAGTTTAGATAATTTTCTGGATTTTCCTGATTTATTTTAATACCAGAAAACGAATAACTGCGTCAGCATGACAATGCCATGACGTCAGTGAGTCAACCGCGGCTGACCAGGTCAAACCTGACGTGTGGGGTTCACACGTCAGTGACACGGTTAGCTAACAGAGTTAATTAGTTGTTAAACTAATCCTAAACTAAAAATTAGCAGGGCCGGGCCCCACCTATCATTGACCCACAGGGGTCAAAGCTGGGTCAACAGGGGGGTTAGACCCGGTCAATCCCACCGGCGTTTAGCCGCCGGCGAGGCAGAACGCGGCGGAGGGTCTCGGGATCATCGTTCCGGCGACCATTTGGGCGGCGGAGACCACGGGCGAGGGGTCAGTGCTCGTCCGCGTCATCTAGAGCAAGTGGGAGAGGCGGGGACGGCCGGAGCTCGCCGGAGGGGAGCTCGGCGCGGCGTCCGGAGCACGGCTTCGAGTGGGAGCGGGCTGCGGGGCACGGGGAGTCCGCCCGAGGGGCTCTACGACACCCTCATGGCACCAGGAGCACGGTGAGGTGCTCAGGGGCGAGCTGCGGTGGCTAGCGCGACGATGGCGACATGGACGGCAGCGGGGAGCTACGGCCGTGGTGGTAGAGCTAGCTAAGCGAGGCAATCGAGCTCCAGGAAAATAGGGAAACGGAGTAGAGCTCACAACGATTCGACAGGCGTGCTCAGCGGCTCGGCGGAAGCACTGGTGCGGCCGGAACGACGGCGGCGGACGGCGGAGCCCGAGGAGGAAGACGATGGCGATGACGGCGTTCCAGGGCGTCGGCGCCGTGCGTCTCAACGAGGAGGTGTAGCCCACAGCGGCGGGGCGCGTGGGCACGACGGCGAGGCAAGAGGGAGGCTGTGGCCATGTCGGCGTGCGGCGGCGCTTCCCGATGCGTTCGGGCATCGCGGGAGAGAGCGAGAGAGAGGAGGGGAGAGGCGCAGGAGAGAGGAGTGAGGCCGGTGGGGGGGGGGAGCTGGGCGCTTCTGGCGAGGCTAGGTCGAAGAGGGGAGAGGGCAGGCAGGCAGCTGCCGTGGCGCGCATGCGCGCGGCGACCACGCGCCCTGTCCCTCTGGCGTGAGGAGGGGGATGACTGGCGCTGGCCGGTCGGCTGGGCCGGCACAGAGCCAGGCCAGCAAGTGGCCCAGGTAAGTCCAGGTAAGGGTTTTCCCCTTTTTGTTTATTTTCTACTTTTGTGACATTTGTTTTGACTTAATAATAAAACTAAATCATTTTATTTTCTGCTGACAATTTTTGCAGGGACCTAAGGTATTAATCCAAAGCCCCTCACCAAAATTCAGAATTTTTGGACATATATAAAATATATAACACATATATATATATCCAATGCAAATAAGTATTGCTTTAATTCCAAATGGCCAAAATAAATATTTATCAGCTCCTGAAAATATTTGTTTGAATTTTACCTCTGACCAATATTTTCAAAGAGCAACATGAACATTTTCTTGTACCTTTTGGGAGCAATTTTTATCTAGGTTATTTCCAGAAATGATTTCTGAGGGTTTCACAAATCCCCAATTCAAATTTAAATGAAATTTAAACATGATGCACACATGACTAGCTAGTCTAGGTCATACCAGAACTAGGGATGTGACAACTCGCCCCCACTCGAAAGAATCTCGTCCCGAGATTCAGGAGTCGACGGAAAGGAAGTGGGGTACTCAAGTCGAAGACGATCTTCTCGCTCCCAGGTTGCTTCTCTCTCGGAATGATGAGACCACTGAACCTTGAGAAACGTGATGTTATGACGTCGAGTGACACGCTCTGCTTGATCAAGGATGCAAACAAGGTACTCTCGATATGTGAGGTTAACTTGGAGATCAAGCGTTTTGTGGTCCACTCCGCGGATGGGATCCGAGAAGCAACGCCTGAGTTGAGAGACGTGGAAGACATCATGTACTCGGGAAAGTTGTGGGGGTAGTTCCAACTGGTAGGCAACCTCTCCTCGTTTAGCGAGAATGCAAAAAGGAGCAATGTAACGGGGAGCCAACTTGCCCTTGATACCGAAATGATGGGTACCCTTTAAAGGATTACCCGAAGGTAAGCCTTGTCGCCAACTTCATAAGCCGCTTCCTTATGACGGCGGTCATACTGGCTCTTTTGACGAGATTGGGCTGTTTTCAAATTCTCACGAATGACGCGAACTTGTTCTTCTTCCTCCTGGATCATATCCGGTCCAAAGAATTGTCTTTCACCGGTTTCTGACCAGTTCAAAGGTGTTCGACATCTTCGTCCATACAGAATCTCAAAAGGAGCTTTCTTGAGGCTGGATTGGTAGCTATTGTTATAAGCAAACTCGGCGAAAGGAAGGCACTTTTCCCAATCCATACCGAATGAGATAACGCAAGCTCTAAGCATGTCTTCGAGAATTTGGTTGACCCGTTCCACCTGACCACTTCACCGAGGGTGGAAAGGGGTACTAGAGGAAAGATGGGTCCCCATGGCAGTTTGGAAACTCTCCCAGAAATGAGAAGTGAAAAGACTACCACGGTCTGAATTGATATTTAGTGGAACACCATGAAGTGAAACTATTCGAGAAATATATAAGTCAGCGAGCTGACTAGCAGTGATACTCTCTCGAACAGGTAGGAAGTGAGCCACTTTGGAAAGACGATCAATGACTACGAAGATAGCATTATTCCCTCTCTTGGTCCTGGGAAAGCCAGTGATGAAGTCCATACCAACTTTATCCCATTTCCACTCAGGAATAGCTAAAGGCTGAAGGGTGCTAGCAGGTCTTTGATGTTCTGCCTTAACGCGACGACAAACGTCATAGTTAGCAATGAACTCAGCGATTTCTCTCTTCATCCTAGTCCCCCAGAACCTCTAGCGCAGGTCCTGATACATCTTAGTACTACCGGGATGAATCGTGAGAGGAGATTCATGAGCCTCCTTAAGAATCAGTTGTCGCAGATGTTGATTCTTGGGAACCACCAAGCGGCTCTCAAAGAAAACAACACCTCGATCATCCATAGAGAAACTGCCACCAACTCCCTTGTCAATGTTTCTCTTGATCCAGGAAATTCTCGTATCCTGCTTCTGAGCAGAGATGATATGATCCACAAGAGTAGGTTTTTCCACCAAGGTAGAAAGGAATCCGTGAGGAGCAATGTGAAGGTTGAGCTTACATAATTCCTCATGGAGAAGTGGTTGGCCCTGCTGCAACATGAGATTGTTGCAATAGGTCTAATGACTCAGCGCATCATCCATGATATTTCCCTTGTCTGGGGTGTAGGTAATCCCTAAGTCGTAATCTGAGATCAACTCCAACCAACGTCTTTGCCTAAGGTTCAAATCTGGTTGGGTGAAGATATACTTGAGACTCTGGTGGTCGGTGTAAATCTCGCAACGTTTACCAAGAAGGTAATGTTGCCATGTCTTAAGTGCATAGACTACGGCTGCAAGCTCTAGATCATGTGTAGGATAATTCTCCTCATGTGGATGCAACTGTCGATATGCATAGGCAATCACATGGCGATCTTGCATAAGAATGCAACCTAGTCCCTGTTGTGAGGCATCGCAGTAGATAACAAAGTCTTTAGTGAAATCCGGTGGCACAAGTATGGGAGAGGAAGTCGGGCGTCTTTTCAGTTCCTGAAAACTGTACTCACACTATGGGGACCACTCAAACATTTTATCTTTCTTGAGAAGTTCCGTGAGAGGTTTGGCCACTTTGGAGAAGTTTTCAACAAAGCGTCGACAGTAACTGGCTAGGCTAAGGAAACTCCTAACTTGCTTAACTGTTTCAGGTGGAATCCAATCAAGAACGACCTGAACTCTCTCGGGATTGATGGCAATGCCCTTGCTAGAGATCATGTGGCCGAGATAGGTCACTTCTGGCAAAAAAAATTCACACTTGGAGAACTTGGCATAAAGGCGGTACTCTCTGTGTTTTTCTAACACAAGTCTAAGATGTTCGGCATGCTCTTCCTCGTTCTTCGAGTAAATAAGGATATCATCGAGGTAAACCACAACGAACTTATCTAAGAACTCCATGAAGATCAAGTTCATCAAATGGGAGAAAGTAGCTGGAGCATTGGTTAGACCAAAGGACATGACAGTGTACTCATACTGGCCATAACGAGTGACGAAAGCCGTCTTAGGAATGTCCTCATTTCTGATCTTGATTTGGTGATAGCCTAACCTCAAATCCATCTTGGAAAAGACCGAGGATCCAGCGAGCTGATCATACAGGTCGTTGATCCTGGGGAGCGGATACTTGTTCTTTATCGTGACCAAATTAACGGGACGATAATCTACAACCATCCGGTCCATACCATCCTTCTTCTTGACAAAGAGGACGGGGCAAGCCCAGGGAGAAGAACTAGGATGGATGAAACCCTTTTGCAAATATTCATCGAGTTGTTTCTTAAGCTCAGCTAGTTCTAAGGGTGCCATCTTGTAAGGTCTCCTAGAGATTGGGGCGGTTCCTGGGATAAGATCTATGACAAACTCTACATCTCTGTCAGGTGGAATACCTGGCAGTTCCTCTGGAAAGACATTAGGAAAGTCACGGACTACCGGGATATCCTCAAGGTCTGGAAGAGGGCTGGCATTAAGAGAATAGAGTTGACGCTTTGCAACTCTGGTGGAGACTGTGACTATCTTGCCAGATGGGTGTGTAAGCTGAACAGACCTGGTGAAACAATCAATCTTGGCATGATGAGCTGTCATCCAGTCCATACCCAAGATGATGTTAATATCTGAAGACTTGAGGGCTACAAGTGATGCAAGGAATACAAGTCTGTCAACAAGGATTTCATTACCATGGCTTATTCTGGTAGTTTGCCATCTAGACCCTGGAGTTTGGATTTCAAGTGGAGTTAGCATATCACAAAATGACATGTCATGCAAACGAGCATAGCCTTCAGAGATGAAGGAGTGAGATGCTCCGGTATCGAACAGAACCAAAGCTGGATGACAGTTGACAAGGAGTGTACCAAGAATGACATCTAGATCATCATGAGCGTCTTTAGATGAGACGTGATGCACACATCCACGTTTAGCGGGAGCTGACTTGACACTAGTCACCTTGTGTGATGGCTTACCACGGCCAGCAGACTTCTCGGGCGGGGGTGGAGCATAGTTGGTTTAAGAGCAGTCACGGGCATAGTGTCCTGGCTCTCCGCATGTGAAACAAGTCCCTAGGGTAGAACGTGGACCCACATTGACAAGCGGTCTACCAATAAGCCTGGGTGGAGCATACTGCTGAACTGGGTGAGGTGCCACATAAGAGGGCCTCGGTGAATATCCGGGTGGAAGAGCGGAGTTCGGAACCCAAATCCGGCGCTTCTGAGAACTAGAATCGGAGGAAGAACCCAAATCACAGGTGTGCTTACGTGGCTCCTCGTAAGTGAGCTGAGCTGTCTCTGCGTTAATGGCCTTGTTCACAAGAGCCTGGAATGTATTGCAATGGTGCAAGTGGAGATCAGGACGCAACTTGGGGTTGAGACCCTTCCGAAACCTAGCCTGCTTCTTGGCGTCTGTGGACACCTCCTCTGTAGCATAGCGGGCAAGGTTCTCAAACTCTCTACTGTAAGCATCAACAACCATCTTATCCTGGGTGAAACTACAAGACTCTTCTCTCTTGCGGTCAATGAGGGCTTGAGGAATGTGATGCTCGCGAAAAGCCTCAGTGAAATCTCTCCAGGTGGGTATCTGGCCAGCTAGAAGCATAGCCTCATAGTTCTGCCACCAAAGACTACCAGGAGCTTCCAAGTGATATGCAGCATAGGTGACCTTGTCACCTTTAGCTACGCTCATGGAACGCAGCTTGTCTGTGATACTACGGAGCCAGTCATCTGCATCGAGTGGTTGAATGGAATGATGGAAGGTAGGTGGTTTCAAACCAATGAAATCATAGATGATCGCTGACTCTTTGCACTGGGGTGCGGTATTCTTCTCGATACGTGCTAACAAGCGGTTAGACTCACGCTTGTTCCTCTCCATCTCTAACATGAACTCTGCCAATGAAGACTGGTCGGGAGGATCCTCATCCCTACCATCTCCGTGGTTCCGGCTACGAGCAACAGAACTTCGGTTAACTAACGACATCCTGAAGAACCAACCAAGGAAACAAGGATGGATTCAGCATCATCATAAGGATGTAGAATATAGTACAAGGAAAATACTATCTCTCAAATGCCTAGGACAATTCCGGTAGCATAACGATAGTGAAATGCTCAAAATGAGACATCCTACAAACGATGGGGTAGTACCATACTCAACATCATCACTCAAGGTTCTGAGATATTACTAAACAAACTACACCGAAAGTACTTGAAAACTGGAATATGACTCTGATCAACCAATCCTAAGAGACTACAGAGTAGTAACTCGTGATCCTGATAGACGGAAGAGAAAGCCTAGTTCCTTAACCCCGTAGGAAGGTAGGATGACTCAGATCAGAGGGCATAAGGTATAAGAAGTAAAAAGAGCCTTCGGTTCCCTTCCACAATCAATTCCCCTATATAGCTAAAGAATTTCTAGACTCAACTTCGACTAGGTTGGCTTGGTAATCCTACAGGCAGTCAGGCTTTGATACCAAAGCTATCAGGACCCCGATTCTAAGTCACACCAATCTAGCATGTAACACGTGATATCACCTTGCGGCCTCACGCACGGTATTCCCACGGGTGTCACCTTACCTGGCCCGGGACCATTTGTGCCTTTTGGTTCACGTATATGATAGTGTCGCTAGCATCCATATGACAGAGAACCTGGGCCGACATGACTAGTCGTGAACCCAAAGTGGCACTAACTTACGGGAACAAGCATACATGAAACAACATCGAGCATGTCGGTCATCAGCGTGTGAATCCGGGCTGTAGCAACTGGGCTAACAGGACTCCAGGAATCCGGGCTGTAGCAGGCTAGCAGGACTCCGGAAAAGTCACCGCGTGACATTTCCCCGAAGGGATAGACACAGGAACAAAGTGAGTCACATGCCGGCCATTCTAAGTGTCCCGGAGCAGTAGTGCTGGGCTAGCAGGACTCTGGTAAACCGGGCTGTAGCGGACTACCATGGCTCGATGGAAGCACTAGACTACATTTCCCCATAAGAGAGGCTACCAAGGATAGACAACTAGATTGTCGGATCCCACACATAGCAATACGCGTTACATGTACACATAACATGCAAGTATGTGCTGTACAACATGGCATCACAACATAACGCAAACTCATATAGATAAAGGCCCAAAAGAGCCACATAGCATTTAATTCAAAGAGGGGTCTCATGACCCATCATTCAGAGCATACAAGCAACGGAAGCATTACATGTCTGAGTACAAACAACTACAAAAGAAAAAGGCTGAGAAGCCTGACTATCTACAAGTCCCTCCCAAGGGTACAAGATCGTAGCTGAGGTAACAAGCTACTCGTCGAAGTCCAAGCGGTACTACTAGTGAGACAGATGTCTCATCTGCAAAACATAAGTAAAGTAAACGTGAGTACAAAGGTACTCAGCAAGACTTACATCAGATCCTATCATACATGCATTAGTATCAAGAAGGCAATGTGGGGTTTAGTTGCAGCAAGCCAGCTTTGACTTAGTGGCTATCCTGTTCTACGACTACGAGTAACTTCTTTGAGGTAAGAGAGCACACACGAGTCCACTAAACACCACATCAATACACTACTATGGATTCATTCCTGTCTCCCTACGAGAAGGCCATCCATAGCACTCACACTTGTCTTGAGCATTTGAGAATATCCACTTTAAGTTGTCTATGTACCACGTAAGCATCCAAGAAGTCCATAACCGAGGACACGACTATTCGAATAGATCATGATAACCCTGCAGGGGTGTACTTCTTCACACACGCTCTCACCACTTATCACTATGCACACGTCATCTATCTCAGCAACCTTCAAGCGGAAGCCTGGCGAGGGTGTCGGCCACGACCTGACTAACCACACAAGACTCTAGTCCAGGTTTATCGCCTATTCGGGTTCCATCCGCAAGGAGATCCGGCCGGGGTTTCATTCACGGCCCCAAACAATGTGTGCAGGGTTCCCGACCCCACCATCCGGGTGCCACTCGGTACACCGGGCCATAGTGCCTAGTCTGTCCCAAGTTCACCCTGCCGGGTGCCACTCGATAGAAAAATAGCACTACCTACAAACACTAGAACTATTTGCAACTCCTGGACAGAGATCAAGGCGATTAATAAGTCGAGAGAGCTTGGAGCACCCGTAGCCCAATGTGTGGTAGTAGCTAGTCATTGGACAACTTACACGGAACTCAGTTCTTAAGGACGGTCCCAATGAGACAACCCACCATGTACTCCTACATGGCCTCTCACCGCTACCTTTACCAAATCGTGTTCACACGCTTAACTCTCAGCACTAGAACATATCGTAACACTCCAATTCATTCCCGATGAATCATACCTGACACAACTCTAAGCAATAGCAGGCATGGCATGATAGGAACACAACATGGCTCAATCAACTCCTACACATGCTAGTGGGTTTTAACTATTTACTGTGGCAATGACAGGTCATGCAGAGGAATGGGTTCAACTACCGCAACATAAAGTAGTAGTTGAATCATTGTTGTCCTAATGCAATAAATGAGAGCAGGAGCGAGAGAGTAGGATTGTATCGGAATGAACAAGGGGGTTTGCTTGCCTGGTATATCAACAGAGGGGCACTGCTCCTCTGACAGGTACTCTGGATCGGTCTCCGGAGCAGGACCTATCGAGAATGAACGGTGTCACCAATCAAACACAAGCATATGCAACAATATGATGCATGAATATGTCATGAATATGTGATGTGTTTTGAGCTAATGCATTTAGCATTCAACTTGGAAGAGGTCCATTTGCACCAAAGGTTCAAATGCAACTCCAATTTAAGTCCCTTTAAATACCATAAGTGTGTTTTCATATATACAGCATGTATAGGTTGGTTTGTCATGCATGAAAATGGTACAGATGGATAGATTGAATTTTTCTGATCATTTTTCATATATAACTTATTTCAATCTGAGCTACGGTTGAATTTCTATGAATTTTTGAAGTTTAGCTAATTTTCTGGATTTTCTTGATTTATTTTAATACCAGAAAATGAATAACTGTGTCAGCATGACAGTGCCATGACGTCAGCGAGTCAACCGCGGTTTACCAGGTCAAACTTGACGTGTGGGGTTCACACGTCAGTGACACGGTTAGCTAACAGAGTTAATTAGTTGTTAAACTAATCCTAAACTAAAAATTAGCAGGGCCGTGCCCCACATGT
>NC_041380.1:488583092-488664320 GCF_002162155.2 Triticum dicoccoides
GGATCATCGCTCCGACGACCATTTGGGCGGCGGAGACCACGGGCGAGGAGCCAGCGCTCATCCGCGTCATTTGGAGCAAGTGGGAGAGGCGGGGATGGCTGGAGCTCGCCGGAGCGGAGCTCGGCGCGGCGGCCGCAGCACGACTTCGAGCGGGAGTAGGCTGCGGGGCACGGGGAGGCCACCCGAGGGGCTCTGCGGCACCCTCGTGGCACCAGGAGCACGGTGAGGTGCTCGGGGGCGAGCTGCGGCTAGCGCGACGATGACGACATGGACAGCAGCGGGGAGCTACGGCCGTGGTGGTAGAGCTAGCTAGGCGAGGCAGTTCGACGGGCGTGCTCAGCGGCTCGGCGGAAGCACTGGTGCGGCCGGAACGACGGCGGCGGACGGCGGAGCCTGAGGAGGAAGACGATGGCGATGGCAGCGTTCCAGGGCGTCCAGCGCCGTGCGTCTCGACGAGGAGGCGTAGCCCACAGCGGCGGGGCGCGTGGGCACGACGGCGAGGCGAGAGGAAGGCTGTGGCCGCGTCGGCGTGCGGCAGCGCTTTTCGGTGCATTCGGGCGTCGCGGAGAGAGCGAGAGAGAGGAGGGGAGAGGCGCAGGAGAGAGGGAGTGAGGCCGGGGGGGAGCTGGGCGCTTCTGGCGAGGCTAGGTCAAAGAGGGGAGAGGGCAGGCAGGTAGCTGTCGTGGCGCGCATGCGTGCGGCGTGCGGCGACCATGCGCCCTGTCCCTCTAGCGCAAGGAGGGGGACGACTGGCGCTGGCCAGTCGGCTGGGCCGGCACAGAGCCAGGCCAACAAGTGGCCCAGGTAAGTCCAGGTAAGGGTTTTCCCCTTTTTGTTTATTTTTCTACTTTTGTGACATTTGTTTTGACTTAATAATAAAACTAAATCATTTTATTTTCTTCTGACAATTTTTGCAGGGACCTAAGGGATTAATCCAAAGCCCCTCACCAAAATTCAGAATTTTTGGACATATATAAAATATATAACATATATATATATATCCAATGCAAATAAGTATTGCATTAATTCCAAATGGCCAAAATAAATATTTATCAGCTCATGAAAATATTTGTTTGAATTTTACCTCTGACCAATATTTTTAGAGAGCAACATGAACATTTTCTTGGACCTTTTTGGAGCAATTTTTATCTGGGTTATTTCCAGAAATGATTTCTGAGGGTTTCACAAATCCCCAATTCAAATTTAAATGAAATTTAAACATGATGCACACATGACTAGCTAGTCTAGGTCATACCAGAACTAGGGATGTGACATCAAATACGTCTGGTTCTTATGGCTAACTCTTTGACGCCCTCTTGGCGATGTCATCAGCTTCCTTCTTCGTGCTGCGGGGCACATGCTGCAGTTCCAAGCCCAAGAACTGCTTCTCCATCTTGTGTACCTCCGCGAGGTATGCCTCCATGTGCTCGTCCTTTGGCTCATACACCTTGTTGGAGAAGTTGACGAGGATCTGAGAGTTGCCCTTGATGGTGAGACGCTTCACCCCCAAGGCTGCTGCAGCCTTGAGGCCGACGATTAACCCCTCGTATTCCGCGATGTTGTTGGAGACCTTCTCGCCCTGCTGGAAGCAGAGCTGCACGGCGTAGTACAACTTGTCTTGAGTGGGAGAGATGAGCACGACGCCAGCCCCCGCGCCATGGTGTGAGAAAGTGCCATCGAAGTACATGACCCAGCTATCTGACGCTTCACTTCCTGGTGAGAGGGATCGGTTCTCGCCTGCTTCGGGTTCCAGGGCGTCGGTCCATTCTGCCACGAAGTTGGCGAGGGCAGCTCCCTTGATGACCCTGGTTGTGCTGGACTCCAGCTGAAATACCTGCAGCTTGATGTTCCACTCGCGACTCTTCCCGCAGCGTTGGGGCTCCGAAGCACCCTCTCCAGTGGGTAGGCTGAGACGACCTTAATTGGGTGGCTTTGGAAATAATGACGCAGCTTGCGCGAGGCCACTAGGAGCGCGAGCAGGAGCTTCTGTGGCATGGGGTATCGTGTCCTTGCATCCCGTAGCACCGTGCTGACGAAGTACACCGGATGCTCGACGAGGGCGGGAGCATCGATGGAGCCTGAGGTCTTCGGAGGTTGGGGCGCCTCCTGAGATGGAGGGTCCTCGGGAGTTCGGTCACACACCGGGGCCTCCGCTGGCCCAGGACCGCCTTCTGGTATGGCCTGATCATTCGCTGGTGTCGCTATGGTTCTAGTGGCGCCGTCTTGCCCCTGCTGAAGGTGCGGCGCTGTGCGGCGGGCTCTTGACCTGACGCTCCTCCCGGACAGCCACCAACACCGCACTAGCGAAGTGAGGCATGGCGGCCAGGTAGAGCACCAGAGGCTCGAGGGGACGAGGCGCCACCATCACCGGTGGGTTGGTGAGGTATCTCTTGAGGTCTTGAAATGCCAGGTTGGCCTCCGGGGTTCACTCAAACGAGCCCTTCTTCTTCATCAGCTTAAAGAATGGCAGACCACGCTCCCCCAGCTTGGAGATAAAAGCGCCCTAGCGAGGTCATGCACCCCGTGAGCTTTTGCATGTCCTTGAGGGTTTGTAGCGGGCTCATCTCTTCTATCGCCTTGACCTTCTCTGAATTCGCCTCAATCCCCCTGTGTGATACGGCGAAACCCAGCAGCTTGCCAGAGGGGACGCCGAACACGCACTTCTCCGGATTGAGCCGCATGTCCACCTGGCACAGGCTGGCGAAAGTCTCCTCTAGGTCTTGAGTGAGGGTCCTCGCCTCCCGAGACTTTACCATGATGTCGTCGACGTAGGCCTTAGCGTTCCTCCCGAGCTGCTGGCCCAGGGCGATGTGCATTAGTCGCTGAAAAGTCGACCCAGCATTACACAGTCCGAACGACATGCAGGTGTAGCAGTATACCCCACACGGGGTCAGGAAGGCCGTCTTATCCACATCCTCCACCGCCATCTTGATCTGGTGATAACCCGAGAAAGCATCTAGAAAGCACAGCAGGTCGCACTCGGCGATGGAGTCGACGATCTGGTCGATGCGCGAAAGCGGGAACGGGTCTTGAGGGCAGGCTTTGTTGAGGTTGGTGAAGTTGACGCACATGCGTTCCTTCCTGCCTTTCTTGGGCACGACGACGGGGTTCGCCAACCACTCTGGGTACTTGACCTCGCGGATGACACCCGCTGCTTGTAGCTTGCGGGTTTCCTGCATGATGAAGGATTGCTTCTCCGTGTGCTGTCGTTGCGCCTTCTGCTTCACAGGGCGCACATTGGGGCACACCCTTAAGTGATGCTCGGTTACCCCCCGTGGGATCCCCACTAGCTGCTTCGGTTCCCAGGCGAATACCTCCTTGTTCGCGTGCAGGAACTTCACCAGTGCCTCTTCTTGGTCAGGGTCGAGGTTGGCGCCTATGGTGAAGGTGGCTCCCGAGGGCCCGTCCTCCTCGACCGGCACTTGCTTTGTTTTGGCCCGATCTTGAGTGAACAACTGCTTCTTTTTCACTGGTGCAGCTCCCTTAGCCCCTGGAGCGGCTCCGTCGGCCGGGCGCGCTGTCGCGGCTGCCCTGACGGCAAACTTGAGAGCCACAGGGCTTCCTTGATGTCCCCGACCACGGTGAGAACGCAGCTGCTCCCCGGCATCTTCATGAGGTTGTAGGCTGGGTGATTCGCTGCAATGAACTGAGCCTGGGCAGGGTACCCGAGGATGGTTGATAACCCGCAAGTATAGGGGATCACAACAGTTTTCGAGGGTAAAGTATTTAACCCAAATTTATAGATTCGACACAAGGGGAGCCAAAGAATAATCTCAAGTATTAGCAGCTGAGTTGTCAATTCAACCACACCTGGAAACTTAATATCTGCAGCAAAGTGTTTAGTAGCAAAGTAATATGATATTAGTGATGACGGTAGCAAAAGGTAACCGTAGTAAAAGTAATGTTTTTGGTATTTTGTAGTGATGATAGCAATAGCAACAGGAAAGTAAATAAGCGAAGAACAATATATGGAAAGCTCATAGGCAATGGATCAGTGATGGAGAATTATGTCGGATGCGGTTCATCATGTAACAGTCATAACCTAGGGTGACACAGAACTAGCTCCAGTTCATTGATATAATGTAGGCATGTATTCCAAACATAGTAATACGTGCTTATGGAAAAGAACTTGCATGACATCTTTTGTCCCACCCTCCCGTGGCAGCGGGGTCCTTACGGAAACTAAGGGATATTAAGGCCTCCTTTTAATAGAGAACCGGAACAAAGCATTAACACATAGTGAATACATGAACTCCTCAAACTACAGTCATCACCGGTAAGTATCCTGATTATTGTCACTTCGGGGTTAACGGATCATAACACATAATAGGTGACTATAGACTTGCAAGATAGGATCAAGAACACTCATATATTGATGAAAACATAATAGGTTCAGATCTTAAATCATGGCACTCGGGCCCTAGTGACAAGCATTAAGCATAGCAAAGTCATAGCAACATCAATCTCAGAACATAGTGGATACTAGGGATCAAACACTAACAAAACCAACTCGATTACATGATAGATCCCATCCAACCCATCACCGTCCGGCAAGCCTACGATGGAATTACTCACGCACGGCGGTGAGCATCATGAAATTGGTGATGGAGGATGGTTGATGATGACGATGGCGACGGATTCCCCTCTTCGGAGCCCCGAACGGACTCCAAATCAGCCCTCCCGAGAGGTTTTAGGGCTTGGCGGTGACTCCGTATCATAAAACGCGATGATTTCTTCTATCTGATTTTTTCTCCTCGAGACATAATATATGGAGTTGGAGTCGGAGAGGCAACAGGGGGCCCACGAGGTAGGGGGGCGCGCCCTAGAGGGGCAGGCGCGCCCCCCACCCTCGTGGAGTGGTGGTGGGCCCCCTGGCCTTCACCTTTTGCAGGTATTTTCAATATTTTCTGAAAAGTGGCACCATGAAGTTTCAGGTCATTCCGAGAACATTTGTTTCTGCACATAAATAACACCATGGTAATTCTGCTGAAAACATCGCCAGTCCGGGTTAGTTCCATTAAAATCAAGCAAGTTAGAGTCCAAAACAAGGGAAAAAGTGTTTGGAAAAGTAGATACGTTGGAGACATATCAACTCCCCCAAGCTTAAACCTTTGCTTGCCCTCAAGCAATTTAGTTGACAAATTGAAAGTGATAAAGAAAAACTTTTACAAACTCTGTTTGCTCTTGTTGTTGTAAATATGTAAAGCCAACATTCAAGTTTTCAGCAAAGATTATAACTAACCACATTCACAATAACGCTTAGGTCTCAAGTTTACTCATATGAATAGCATAATCAACTAGCGAGCAATAATAATAAATCTCGGATGACAACACTTTCTCAAAACAATCATAATATGATATAATAAGATGGTATCTCGCTAGCCCTTCCTCAGACCGCAAAACATAAACGTAGAGCACCTTTAAAGACCAAGGACTGACTAGACATTGTAATTCATTGTTAAAGAGATCCAGTCAAGTCATACTCAATGTAAACTAACAATAATGAATGCAAATTACATCGGTGCTCTCCAACTGGTGCTTTTTAATGAGAGGATGATGACTCAGGATAAAAGTAAATAGACAGGCCCTTCGCAGAGGGAAGCAGGGATTTGTAGATGTGCCAGAGCTCGATTTTAAAATAGAGGTGAATAATATTTTGAGCGATATACTTTCATTGTCAACATAACAACCAAGAGATGGCGATATCTTCCATGCTACACACATTATAGGCGGTTCCCAAACAGAATGGTAAAGTTTATACTCCCCCTTCCACCAACAAGCATCAATCCATGGCTTGCTTGAAACAATGAGTGCCTCCAACTAACAAGAGTCCCAGGGGGAGTTTTGTTTGCAATTATTTCAATTTAGTTTGCATAAAGCATGGGACTAGGCATCCCAGTGACCAGCCATTTATCTCGTGAGTGAGGAGCGGAGCCCACTCCTCTTGAGAATAACCCGCCTAACATGGAAGATACAGATAGCCCTAGTTGATACATGAGCTATTCGAGCATACAAAACAAGATATTTATTTGAAGGTTTAGAGCTTGGCACATACAAATTTACTTGGGACGGTAGGTAGATACCGTATATAGGTAGGTATAGTGGACTCATGTCGAATAACTTTAGGATTTAAGGAGTTTGGATGCACAAGCAGTATTCCCGCTTAGTACAGGTGAAGGCTAGCAAAAGACTGGGAAGCGACCAGCTAGAGAGCGACAACAGTCATGAACATGCTTTAAAATTAATCAACACCGAATGCAAGCATGAGTAGGATATAATCCACCATGAACATATATATCGCGAAGGCTATGTTGATTTTGTTTCAACTACATGCGTGAACATGCGCCAAGTCAAGTCACTTAAATCATTCAGAGGAGGATACCACCCTATCATACCACATCATAACTATCTCAATAACATGTTGGCACGCAAGGTAAACCATTATAACTCATAGCTAATCAAGCATGGCATAAGAAACTATGATCTCTAGTTGTCATTGCAAACATGTTTATTCATAATAGGCTGAATCAGGAACGATGAACTAATCATATTTACAAAAACAAAAGAGGTCGAGTTCATACCAGCTTTTCTCATCTCAGTCAGTCCATCATATATCATCATAATTGCCTTTCACTTGCACGATCGAATGATGTGAATAATAATAATAGTGCACGTGCATTGGACTAAGCTCGAATCTGTAAGCATTCAATAAAAAGGAGAAGACAAGGCAATATGGGCTCTTTTGTTAGATAAACAATAATGCATATAAGAGCCACTTCAACAATTTAATTATGGTCTTCTCCCATCGGCCCCCAAAGAAAAGAAAAGAAATAAAAATATTTACACGAGAAAGCTCCCAACAAGCAAAAGAAGAACAAGAAATATTTTTGGGTTTCCTTTTTAATTACTACTACAAGCATGGAAATTAAACTAACTAAAAGCTACAACTAATTTTTTTTGTTTTTCTTAAGGTTTATTAAACACACAAGAAGAAAGCATAAAAAAGGAAACAAACTAGCATGGATGATACAATAAAAAAGTATGAGCACCGACATCTAGCAATGAGTGTGTGAACATAAATGTAATGTCGGTGGGAAATACGTACTTCCCCAAGCTTAGGCTTTTGGCCTAAGTTGGTCTATGGCCACGGCTGGCCTGACGGATATCCATAATAGTAGTTGGGGTCGTACTGAGATGCAGCGGCTATCGCCTGCTGAGCTACAGCGTGGCGACGAGCGGCCTCCGCTCTCCTCTCGTACTCATCTGCCTCCTCTCAGGTAATGGTATATCTTCCTTTTGCCTGATGATCAAAGAAGGCAGGAGCAGGGACAGTAATATGGACAGCACGGCGTCTGTCAAAGATTAGTCGATACCGGAGAGGTGATTCATTCCTCTCAACAAACTGGTGGTGAACCATAGCATTAAAGTCTAGGTAAGCAGGTGGTAATTCAATATCATCTTCGCGTATGGCTACACCAAGAAAATTAGCTATGCGGGTTGCATAAATTCCTCCAAAGAAATCTCCATTAAATCTATTAAGATGCAACCTACGTGCAACAATGGCTCCCAAATTATAAGATTGGTCTCCTAACACAGCACTCCTAAGAATACCGAGATTGGGGACACACATATGACATGCCTCATCTTTACCAGTGATGCATCTACCTATGAAGAGAGCAAAATAATGTATAGCAAGAAAGTGAATGCTCCCTATGGTAGCTTGTGTAATATCTCTAGATTCTCCCACAGTTATGCTAGCAAGAAAATCTCTAAATTCAGATTTGCAAGGATCCCTTATACTACCCCATTGTGGAAGTTTGCATGCAGTGGTAAAATCCTCTAAGTCCATCGTGTAAGAATTATCATAATGATCAAACAGGACAGTTGGAGAATTACGTGAAGTTGAAAATTCAAACCTCCTCACAAAGGTATTGGTGAGGTTGTGATACTGGCTGCACTTGTCTTCCTCGAAGCTCACAAGATCAGTGTTACGCAAATATGCGTTGAATTCTTCCTTGATTCACGCTCGATCCATAAAGTTCTCAGAAGGCCATTCACAAGGACGCACTGGAGCGTCTCTTGGTGGCTCGTCATCAGCATCACGCATTGCGAGCCTGGGTCCTTGCTTCCTTGAAGAACCACCTTGGAACATTTTCCTAAGCATATTTCTTCCTCTGAAAAATTCTGAATTTTTTTAGTAACTTCAAAATAAAAGTAAACCAAACTCAATAATATTGATAGCAACTACTCCTACAAGTGCCTAGAGCCTATATCATGCATTAAAACTACTTTTGACCATATAAATTTGACATGCAAGCTCAAGAACAGGGTCACGTAAGCAGCAAAAATTTGCAATGAATAAAGCACTAGAACAAAAACTAATTGGACCAATGGAGGAGTCACATACTAAGGAACAATCTCCCCAAGCAGTTTTGCGAGAGGTCTTTGAGCTAGGATATCGAAAATGGCAGCAAAACGAGCTTGGACTCGGGTTTGAGCTGGATATTCGTGTATGGGGGAGGAAGAAGAAGTGTGTGGGTGAAAGAATAAGTGGAGGAGGGCCACCGTGGGCCCACGAGGCAGGGGGCGCGCCCTCCACCCTCGTGGGCAGGTGGTTGGCCCCCTGATGTGTTCTTAGTGCCAAATATTCTCAAATATTCTAGAAAAAATCATATTTAAATTTCATGGCATTTGGAGAACTTTTATTTTTGGGGTATTTTTATATTGCACGGATAATCAGATAACAGACATAAAAATATATATTTTTATTTTATTTAATATAAATAACATAAAGTAAAAGTGGGGTACAGAGGGTTGTGCCTTCTAGTTTCATCCATCTCATGGTCAACAAAAGGAATCCACTAACAAGGTTGATCAAGTCTTGTTAACGAACTCATTCCGAATAACATGGAACTGGAGAAATTTCGAATAACACTATGTTACCTCAACGGGGATATGCACATCCCCAATAATAAGAATATCATATTTCTTCTTGACAGTAGGAAGAGGAAATTCAAAACCTCCAAATATAATCGATGGAATTTTTCCAATAGAGTTGATATTGTGAACTTAAGGTTGTTTCCTCGGAAAGTGTACCGTATGCTCATTACCATTAACATGAAAAGTGACATTGTCTTTAGTGCAATCAATAACAGCCCCTGCAATATTCAAGAATAATAGACATACTATCGTCCTCGGGAATATCAAGAATAACAAAGTCCGTTAAAATAGTTACGTTTGCAACTACAACAGGTACATCCTCACAAATACCGAGGGGAGCCAAAGAATACTCTCAAGTATTAGCAGCTGAGTTGTCAATTCAACCGCACCTGGAAACTTAATATCTGCAGCAAAGTGTTTAGTAGCAAAGTAATATGATATTAGTGATGACGGTAGCAAAAGGTAACCGTAGTAAAAGTAATGTTTTTGGTATTTTGTAGTGATGATAGCAATAGCAACGGGAAAGTAAATAAGCGAAGAACAATATATGGAAAGCTCGTAGGCAATGGATCAGTGATGGAGAATTATGCCGGATGCGGTTCATCATGTAACAGTCATAACCTAGGGTGACACAGAACTAGCTCCAGTTCATTGATATAATGTAGGCATGTATTCCAAACATAGTAATACGTGCTTATGGAAAAGAACTTGCATGACATCTTTTGTCCCACCCTCCCGTGGCAGCGGGGTCCTTACGGAAACTAAGGGATATTAAGGCCTCCTTTTAATAGAGAACCAGAACAAAGCATTAACACATAGTGAATACATGAACTCCTCAAACTACGGTCATCACCGGTAAGTATCCTGATTATTGTCACTTCGGGGTTAACGGATCATAACACATAATAGGTGACTATAGACTTGCAAGATAGGATCAAGAACACTCATATATTGATGAAAACATAATAGGTTCAGATCTTAAATCATGGCACTCGGGCCCTAGTGACAAGCATTAAGCATAGCAAAGTCATAGCAACATCAATCTCAGAACATAGTGGATACTAGGGATCAAACCCTAACAAAACTAACTCGATTACATGATAGATCCCATCCAACCCGTCACCGTCCGGCAAGCCTACGATGGAATTACTCACGCACGGAGGTGAGCATCATGAAATTGGTGATGGAGGATGGTTGATGATGATGATGGCGATGGATTCCCCTCTCCGGAGCCCCGAACGGACTCCAGATCAGCCCTCCCGAGAGGTTTTAGGGCTTGGTGGTGGCTCCGTATCGTAAAACGCGATGATTTCTTCTATCTGATTTTTTCTCCTCGAGACACAATATATGGAGTTGGAGTCGGAGAGGCAACAGGGGGCCCACGAGGTAGGGGGGCGCGCCCTAGAGGGGCAGGCGCGCCCCCACCCTCGTGGAGTGGTGGTGGGCCCCCTGGCCTTCATCTTTTGCAGGTATTTTCAACATTTTCTGAAAAGTGGCACCATGAAGTTTCAGGTCATTCCGAGAACAATTTTTTCTGCACATAAATAACACCATGGTAATTCTCCTAAAAACATCGCCAGTCCGGGTTAGTTCCATTAAAATCATGCAAGTTAGAGTCCAAAACAAGGGAAAAAGTGTTTGGAAAAGTAGATACGTTGGAGACATATCAACTCCCCCAAGCTTAAACCTTTGCTTGCCCTCAAGCAATTTAGTTGACAAATTGAAAGTGATAAAGAAAAACTTTTACAAACTCTGTTTGCTCTTGTTGTTGTAAATATGTAAAGCCAGCATTCAAGTTTTCAGCAAAGATTATAACTAACCACATTCACAATAACGCTTAGGTCTCAAGTTTACTCATATGAATAGCATAATCAACTAGCGAGCAATAATAATAAATCTTGGATGACAACACTTTCTCAAAACAATCACAATATGATATAATAAGATGGTATCTCGCTAGCCCTTCCTCAGACCGCAAAACATAAATGTAGAGCACCTTTAAAGACCAAGGACTGACTAGACATTGTAATTCATCGTTAAAGAGATCCAGTCAAGTCATACTCAATGTAAACTAACAATAATGAATGCAAATTACATCGGTGCTCTCCAACTGGTGCTTTTTAATGAGAGGATGATGACTCAGGATAAAAGTAAATAGACAGTCCCTTCGCAGAGGGAAGCAGGGATTTGTAGATGTGCCAGAGCTCGATTTTAAAATAGAGGTGAATAATATTTTGAGCTATATACTTTCATTGTCAACATAACAACCAAGAGATGGCGATATCTTCCATGCTACACACATTATAGGCGGTTCCCAAACAGAATGGTAAAGTTTATACTCCCCCTTCCACCAACAAGCATCAATCCATGGCTTGCTTGAAACAATGAGTGCTCCAACTAACAAGAGTCCCAGGGGGAGTTTTGTTTGCAATTATTTCAATTTAGTTTGCATAAAGCATGGGACTGGGCATCCCAGTGACCAGCCATTTATCTCGTGAGTGAGGAGCGGAGCCCACTCCTCTTGAGAATAACCCGCCTAACATGGAAGATACAGATAGCCCTAGTTGATACATGAGCTATTCGAGCATACAAAACAAGATATTTATTTGAAGGTTTAGAGTTTGGCACATACAAATTTACTTGGGACGGTAGGTAGATACCGTATATAGGTAGGTATAGTGGACTCATGTCGAATAACTTTAGGATTTAAGGAGTTTGGATGCACAAGCAGTATTCCCGCTTAGTACAGGTGAAGGCTAGCAAAAGACTGGGAAGCGACCAGCTAGAGAGCGACAACAGTCATGAACATGCATTAAAATTAATCAACACCGAATGCAAGCATGAGTAGGATATAATCCACCATGAACATATATATCGCGAAGGCTATGTTGATTTTGTTTCAACTGCATGCGTGAACATGCGCCAAGTCAAGTCACTTAAATTATTCAGAGGAGGATACCACCCTATCATACCACATCATAACTATCTCAATAACATGTTGGCACGCAAGGTAAACCATTATAACTCATAGCTAATCAAGCATGGCATAAGAAACTATGATTTCTAGTTGTCATTGCAAACATGTTTATTCATAATAGGCTGAATCAGGAACGATGAACTAATCATATTTACAAAAACAAAAGAGGTCGAGTTCATACCAGCTTTTCTCATCTCAGTCAGTCCATCATATATCATCATAATTGCCTTTCACTTGCATGATCGAATGATGTGAATAATAATAATAGTGCACGTGCATTGGACTAAGCTGGAATGTGTAAGCATTCAATAAAAAGGAGAAGACAAGGCAATATGGGCTCTTTTGTCAGATAAACAATAATGCATATAAGAGCCACTTCAGCAATTTAATTATGGTCTTCTCCCATCGGCCCCCAAAGAAAAGAAAAGAAATAAAAATATTTACACGGGAAAGCTCCCAACAAGCAAAAGAAGAACAAGAAATATTTTTGGGTTTCCTTTTTAATTACTACTACAAGCATGGAAATTAAACTAACTAAAAGCTACAACTATTTTTTTTATTTTTCTTAAGGTTTATTAAACACACAAGAAGAAAGCATAAAAAAGGAAACAAACTAGCATGGATGATACAATGAAAAAGTATGAGCACCGACATCTAGCAATGAGTGTGTGAACATAAATGTAATGTCGGTGGGAAATACGTACTTCCCCAAGCTTAGGCTTTTGGCCTAAGTTGGTCTATGGCCACGGCTGGCCTGACAGATATCCATAATAGTAGTTGGGGTCGTACTGAGATGCAGCGGCTATCGCCTGCTGAGCTGCAGCGTGGCGACGAGCGGCCTCCACTCTCCTCTCGTACTCATCTGCCTCCTCTCTGGTAATGGTATATCTTCCTTTTGCCTGATGATCAAAGAAGGCAGGAGCAGGGACAGTAATATGGACAGCACGGCGTCTGTCAAAGATTAGTCGATACCAGAGAGGTGATTCATTCCTCTCAACAAACTGGTGGTGAACCATAGCATTAAAGTCTAGGTAAGCAGGTGGTAATTCAATATCATCTTCGCGTATGGCTACACCAAGAAAATTAGCTATGTGGGTTGCATAAATTCCTCCAAAGAAATCTCCATTAAATCTATTAAGATGCAACCTACGTGCAACAATGGCTCCCAAATTATAAGATTGGTCTCCTAACACAGCACTCCTAAGAATACCGAGATCGGGGACACACATATGACATGCCTCATCTTTACCAGTGATGCATCTACCTATGAAGAGAGCAAAATAATGTATAGCAGGAAAGTGAATGCTCCCTATGGTAGCTTGTGTAATATCTCTAGATTCTCCCACAGTTATGCTAGCAAGAAAATCTCTAAATTCAGATTTGCAAGGATCCCTTATACTACCCCATTGTGGAAGTTTGCATGCAGTGGTAAAATCCTCTAAGTCCATCGTGTAAGAATTATCATAATGATCAAACATGACAGTTGGAGAATTATGTGAAGTTGAAAATTCAAACCTCCTCACAAAGGTACTGGTGAGGTTGTGATACTGGTTGCACTTGTCTTCCTCGAAGCTCACAAGATCAGTGTTACGCAAATATGCGTTGAATTCTTCCTTGATTCACGCTCGATCCATAAAGTTCTCAGAAGGCCATTCACAAGGACGCACTGGAGCGTCTCTTGGTGGCTCGTCATTAGCATCACGCATTGCGAGCCTGGGTCCTTGCTTCCTTGAAGAACCACCTTGGAACATTTTCCTAAGCATATTTCTTCCTCTAAAAAATTCTGAATTTTTTTAGTAACTTCAAAATAAAAGTAAACCAAACTCAATAATATTGATAGCAACTACTCCTACAAGTGCCTAGAGCCTATATCATGCATTAAAACTACTTATGACCATATAAATTTGACATGCAAGCTCAAGAACAGGGTCACCTAAGCAGCAAAAATTTGCAATGAATAAAGCACTAGAACAAAAACTAATTGGACCAATGGAGGAGTCACATACTAAGGAACAATCTCCCCAAGCAGTTTTGCGAGAGGTGCTTTGAGCAAGGAGATCGAAAATGGCAGCAAAACGAGCTTGGACTCGGGTTTGAGCTAGATATTCGTGTATGGGGGAGGAAGAAGAAGTGTGTGGGTGAAAGAATAAGTGGAGGAGGGCCACCGTGGGCCCACGAGGCAGGGGGGCGTGCCCTCCACCCTCGTGGGCAGGTGGTTGCCCCCCTGATGTGTTCTCAGTGCCAAATATTCTAGAAAAAATCATATTTAAATTTCATGGCATTTGGAGAACTTTTATTTTCGGGGTATTTTTATATTGCTCGGATAATCAGATAACATACATAAAAATATTTATTTTTATTTTATTTAATATAAATAACATAAAGTAAAAGTGGGGTACAGAGGGTTGTGCCTTCTAGTTTCATCCATCTCATGGTCAACAAAAGGAATCCACTAACAAGGTTGATGAAGTCTTGTTAACGAAGTCATTCCGAATAACATGGAACTAGAGAAATTTCGAATAACACTATGTTACCTCAACGGGGATATGCACATCCCCAATAATAAGAATATCATATTTCTTCTTGACAGTAGGAAGAGGAAATTCAAAACCTCCAAATATAATCGATGGAATTTTTCCAATAGAATTGATACTATGAACTTAAGGTTGTTTCCCCGGAAAGTGTACCGTATGCTCATTACCATTAACATGAAAAGTGACATTGTCTTTAGTGCAATCAATAACAGCCCCTGCAGTATTCAAGAATAATAGACATACTATCGTCCTCGGGAATATCAAGAATAACAAAGTCCGTTAAAATAGTAATGTTTGCAACTACAACATGCACATCCTCACAAATACCGACATGTATAGCAGTTGATTTATCAGCCATTTGCAAAGATATTTCAGTAAGTGTCAACTTATTCAAATCAAGTCTACGATATAAAGAGAGAGGCATAACACTAACACCGGCTCCAAGATCACATAAAGCAGTTTTAACATAATTTCTTTTAATGGAGCATGGTATAGTTGGTACACCGGGATCTCCAAGTTTCTTTGGTATTCCACCCTTAAAAGTATAATTAGCAAGCATGGTGGAAATTTTAGCTTCCGGTATATTTCTTTTATTTGTAATGATATCCTTCATGTACTTAGCATAAGGATTGGTTTTGAGCATATCAGTTAATCGCATACGCAAAAAGATAGGTCTAATCATTTCAGCAAAGTGCTCAAAATCCTCATCATCCTTTTTCTTGGATGGTTTGGGAGGAAAAGGCATGGGTTTCTGAACCCAAGGCTCTCTTTCTTTACCATGTTTCCTAGCAACAAAGTCTTTCTTATCATAACGTTGATTACTTGATTGTGGGTTATCAAGATCAACAACAGGTTCAATTTCTACATCATTATCATTACTAGGTTGAGCATCATTATGAACATTATCATTAACATTACCACTAGTTTCAGGTTCATTACCAGATTGTGTTTCAGCATCAAAAATAGAAATATCATTTTGATTCTCAGGTGTTTCTACAATAGGATCACTAGAAGCATGCAAAGTCCTATCATTTTTTGTTTTTATTCTTTTTAGAAGGACTAGGTGCATCTATTTTATTTCTTTGAGAATCTTGCTCAATTCTCTTAGAGTGGCCTTCAGGATACAAAGGTTCCTGAGTCATCCTACCATTCTAGTAGCCACTCTAACAACATTATCATTATTCTTATTATTCAATTCATTGAGCAAATCATTTTGAGCCTTAAGTACTTGTTCTACTTGAGTGGTAACCATAGAAGCATGTTTACTAATAAGTTTAAGTTCACCTTTGACATTAGCCATATAATCACCCAAGCGTTCAAGCATATTTGAATTGTATTTCAATTGTCTACCAAAATAAGCATTAAAGTCTTCTTGCTTAGCCATAAATTTATCAAACTCATCTAAGCATGGGCTAGCAATTTTAGTAAATGGGATTTCAGCTTTATCATATCTATAGAGACAATTTACCTTTACTACCTGTGTCGGGTTATCAAGACCATGAGTTTCTTCAATAGGTAATGGATTAAGATTACATGTTTCTTCAACAAGCGGTAAATTAAGACCATGTATTTCTTCAATAGGAGGTAAATTCTTAACATCTTCAGCTTTAATACCCTTTTCTTTCATAGATTTCTTTGCCTCTTGCATATCTTCAGGATTAAGAAATAGAATACCCCTCTTCTTCGGAGTTGGTTCAGGAATAGGCTCAAGAATTGGCTCCGGAGGTGTCCAATTATTTTCATTTGTCAACATATTATTCAATAGAATTTTTGCTTCATCTGGTGTTCTTTCCCTGAAAACAGAACCAGCACAACTATCCAGGTAATCTCTGGAGGCATCGGTTAGTCCATTATAAAAGATATCAAGTATTTCATTTTTCTTAAGAGGATGATCAGGCAAAGCATTAAGTAATTGGAGAAGCCTCCCCAAGCTTGTGCGAGGCTCTCTTCTTCAATTTGCACAAAATTATATATATCCCTTAAAGCAGCTTGTTTCTTATGAGCAGGGAAATATTTAGCAGAGAAGTAATAAATCATATCCTGGGGACTACGCACACAACCAGGATCAAGAGAATTAAACCATATCTTAGCATCACCCTTTAATGAGAACGGAAATATTTTAAGGATATAAAAGTAACGAGTTGTCTCATCTTTAGTGAACAGGGTGGCTATATCATTGAATTTAGTAAGATGTGCCACAACAGTTTCAGATTCATAACCATGAAAAGGATTAGATTCAACCAAAGTAATTATATCAGGATCAATAGAGAATTCATAATCCTTATCGGCAACATAGATAGGTGAAGTAGCAAAAGCAGGGTCAGGTTTCATTCTAGCATTTAGAGATTGCTTACTCCATTTAGCTAATAACCTTTTGAGTTCATTTCTATTTTTGCAAGCTAAAATAGCGAAAGAAGCTTCTTGATAAAAAACATAACCCTTAGGAATAACAAGTGATTCTTCATCATCACTTTCATCAGTATCATCAGATTCAATATTTTCAATTTCTCTAGCCCTAGCAAGTTGTTCATCAAGAAAATCACTAAGTGGCACAGTAGTATCAGGCATAGAGGTAGTTTCATCATAAGTATCATGCATAGCAGAAGTGGCATCATCAATAACATGCGACATATCAGAACGAATAGCAGAAGCAGGTGTAGGTGTCGCAAGCTTACTCATAACAGAAGGTGAATCAAGTGCAGAGCTAGATGGTAGTTCCTTACCTCCCCTCGTAGTTGAGGGATAGATCTTGGTTTTTGGATCTCTTAAGTTCTTCATAATGATAAGTAGATATATATCCCAAGTGACTCAAATAATAAAGCTATGCTCCCCGGCAACGGCACCAGAAAATAGTCTTGATAACCCGCAAGTATAGGGGATCGCAACAGTTTTCGAGGGTAAAGTATTTAACCCAAATTTATCGATTCGACACAAAGGGAGCCAAAGAATACTCTCAAGTATTAGCAGCTGAGTTGTCAATTCAACCACACCTGGAAACTTAATATCTACAGCAAAAATGTTTAGTAGCACAGTAATATGATAGTAGTGATAACGGTAGAAAAAGGTAACAATAGTAAAAGTAATGTTTTTGGTATTTTGTAGTGATGATAGCAATAGCAACGGGAAAGTAAATAAGCAAAGAACAATATATGGAAAGCTCGTAGGCAATGGATCAGTGATGGAGAATTATGCCGGATGCGGTTCATCATGTAACAGTCATAACCTAGGGTGACACAGAACTAGCTCCAGTTCATTGATATAATGTAGGCATGTATTCCAAACATAGTCATACGTGCTTATGGAAAAGAACTTGCATGACATCTTTTGTCCTACCCTCCCGTGGCAGCAGGGTCCTTACAAAAACTAAGGGATATTAAGGCCTCCTTTTAATAGAGAACCGGAACAAAGCATTAACACATAGTGAATACATGAACTCCTCAAACTACGATCATCATCGGTAAGTATCTCGATTATTGTCACTTCGGGGTTAACGGATCATAACACATAATAGGTGACTATAGACTTGCAAGATAGGATCAAGAACACACATATATTGATGAAAACATAATAGGTTCAGATCTAAAATCATGGCACTCGGGACCTAGTGACAAGCATTAAGCATAGCAAAGTCACAACAACATCAATCTGAGAACATAGTGGATACTAGGGATCAAACCCTAACAAAACTAACTCGATTACATGATAGATCCCATCCAACCCATCACCGTCCAGCAAGCCTACGATGGAATTACTCACACACGGCGGTGAGCATCATGAAATTGGTGATGGAGGATGGTTGATGATGACGATGGCGACGGATTCCCCTCTCTGGAGCCCCAAACGGACTCCAGATCAGCCCTCCCGAGAGGTTTTAGGGCTTGGCGGCGGCTCCGTATCGTAAAACGTGATGATTTCTTCTCTCTGATTTTTTTCTCCCCGAGACACAATATATGGAGTTGGAGTTGGACTCGGAGAGGCAACAGGGGGCCCACGAGGTAGGGGGCGCGCCCTAGGGGGCAGGCTCCCCCACCCTCGTGGAGAGGTAGTGCCCCCCCTGGCCTTCATCTTTTGCAGGTATTTTTCATATTTTCTGTAAAGTGACTCCGTGAAGTTTCAGGTCATTCCGAGAACATTTGTTTCTGCACATAAATAACACCATGGTAATTCTGCTGAAAACAGCGTTTGTCCGGGTTAGTTCCATTCAAATCATGCAAGTTAGAGTCCAAAACAAGGGCAAAAGTGTTTGGAAAAGTAGATACGTTGGAGACGTATGAATGGCGTTGTATGGGAGGCCGATCCGGGCGATGTCTAAGTCGGTCAGCTTGGTGCGGCAGTTGTCGCGGGTACCGAAGGTGACCGGGAGGCATATTTTCCCCAGGGGGCTGGTGGAACCGATGCCGACTCCAGAGAAAGGCTTGGTGGGGCAAAGCCTGCCATATGGTACGTGAAGCAAATCGAAAGCTTCTGCGGAGAGCATGTTCGGGCCGGCTCCGCCATCGATGAGGGTCTTAGTCACAACCACGTTGCAGATGGTGGGTGTGCAGAGCATTGGGAGTACGCCCGAGCCCGTGGTGATTGCTGGGTGGTCCTTCGAGCTGAAGGTGTGGTCTGCCTGGGACGTCGCCCATCCCGGGGGGAGCCCCCTGCTTCACGCGGGTGGCGCCCATTTGGCGGATGAACTGCTTGATGTGGCTATCTGAGGGCGGGCCCCGCAAACCACCAAGGAGGGCTGCTACGGCGGGGGGCGCCTGTGCCGCGAAGCGCACGACTAAGAGACCGCGCAGCTCCTCCCAAGAGGCTATCGAGGATCCTGGCAGACTAAGCAGCCAGGCGCGCGGCACACCGGCCAGGGCCATGGGGAACTAGTTGGCCATGACTAAGCAGCCAGGCGCGCGGCACACCGGCCCGCAGCGCATCCGCAGGTGCCCGCCGCCTAATCGTAGGAGTGGCGTCTGCATGGGAGTAGGATGAAGTAAGCGGAGAGGCGAAGCTTCGGTGCACCGCTACCTGGCGCGCCAAATGTCGGATCGTGGGTTTTGGCAAACCCTCGAGGTTCGAACACATGGGTGCGCACGAAGTATTCCTCCTCTCTAGCTCGCTCGCTCGACGATCCCACAACCTAGCTCCATGAACGCAAGGAACACGAGACACAAAGGTTTATACTGGTTCGGGCCACCGTTGTGGTGTAATACCCTACTCTAGTGTGGTGGTGGTGGATTGCCTCGAGGCTAGGGATGAACTAGTACAATGGATGAACCGCCTCCCGAGGAGAGGTGTTCTTGAGCTCGATGAGGTAGTGTGTGTGAGAATGGTTGATAACCCACAAGTATAGGGGATCGCAACAGTTTTCGAGGGTAGAGTATTCAATCCAAATTTATAGATTCGACACAAGGGGAGACAAAGTATATTTGAAGGTATTAGAAGCTGAGTTGTCAATTCAACTACACCTAGAGATTAATTATCTGCAGCAAAGCAATCGGTAGCAAAGTAGTTTGATAGTTTTGATAATAGTGACAGTAGCAACGGTAACTGTAACAGTGATAGCAGTAGTTTGTAGCAAGAGTAACAGTGATGATAGCAATAGTAATGCAGCACGATCAATAAGGATAAATTCGTAGGCATTAGATTTGGGTCTTGTTCGATGATATTCATCATGTGACAGTTATAACCTAGGGCGATACGGCACTAGCTCCAGTTCATCGATATAATGTAGGCATGTATTTCGTAAATAGTCATAAGTGCTTTATTAAAAGAACTTGCATGACATCTTTTGTCCTACCCTCCCATGGCAGCGGGGTCCATATTGGAAACTAAGGGATATTAAGGCCTCCTTTTAATAGAGAACCGGAACAAAGCATTAACACATAGTGAATACATGAACTCCTCAAACTACGGTTGTCGGTGTCAAAACCAGCGGATCTCGGGTAGGGGGTCCCGAACTATGCATCTAGGAGGATGGTAACAGGAGGCAGGGGACACGATGTTTACCCAGGTACGGGCCCCCTTGATGGAGGTAAAACCCTACGTCCTGCTTGATTGTTCTTGATCATATGAGTAGTACAAGAGTTGATCTACCACGAGATCGAAGAGGCTAAACCCTAAAAGCTAGCCTATGGTATGATTGTTGTTGTACGTCCTACGGACTAAACCCTCCGGTTTATATAGACACCGGAGGGGGCTAGGGTTACACAGAGTCAGTTACAAGGAAGGAGTTCTACATATCCGTATTGCCAAGCTTGCCTTCCACGCCAAGGAGAGTCCCATCCGGACACGGGATGGAGTCTTCAATCTTGTATCTTCATAGTCCAACAGTCCGGCCAAAGGATATAGTCCGGCTGTCCGGATACCCCTAATCCAGGACTCCCTCAGTAGCCCCTGAACCAGGCTTCAATGACGATGAGTCCGGCACGCAGATTGTTTTCGGCATTGCAAGGCGGGTTCCTCCTCCGAATACTTCATAGAAGATTTTGAACACGAGGATAATGTCCGGCTCTGCAAAACAAGTTCCACATACCCCCGTAGAGAGAATAATATTTCCATAAATCTGATCTGTTGACGTACCCCGTAGCATGACATCACACCTCATAGCATACTTTTGTTTCACTCCTTCTCCTAACGTCGAATATGATTATGCAGTCCGCCCCTAGCCCGTATCGACGTGTCCTCGTTGGACGGTTCCTTGGACTCGTCGGATATGGATAGTGATACACTTCCAACCGCCTCCTCTCCTTGCCCTACAGAAAATGTCGAGGTATTGTCTCAAGGGGCACCGAGCCGTGGGGAGATAGTCCCAGAGGCGCCTCAAGGCGACCTTCCGGACTCCAGGAGCAAAGGGAGCAAGACTCCCAAGGGCTCCAAGTTTGGCCCTCAGCCGAACACCGCGCCGGAACCTCCAGTGGTTCCGGACTCCGGCAGGCTACCCCCTTCCAAGAGGGGCAAGCTGCCCGTGCTGGTGACCTCTGTCCATCCAGAGGCACCGGACAACCTGCTGGGAGCGCTTCGTGGCGCTTCCATCGACGAAGAGCACCGCACTATTATGAGTGCGGTGATCAAGAAGGTTCAGTCCGCCAAGAGCGGACTGACTGAAGCCTGTGCCAACCTTCTAACAGGCTTTGAGGTAAGTATTTAAAATATAGGAAAATATTACCGCATAGACAGTAGCCCTTGATACTCTGTTTGGTGTTCACAAAGAAAAGCCGAATAGAGGATCAAATAATATCTGCAGGAGTCTAATATAAGTATGTCTGTATGCATATGCAGGCTTCGCTGCTGACCTCTGCCACACTGACTGCGGAGGTCGCCGCACTGAAGCAGGTCCTCGAGCGGTCCAAGAAAGAGCTCGGCCTTGCCAAGAGGCAGCTCGAGGAGAACAAAGGTAAGTAATACATTGTCTATATATATATATATATAAAGAGACGTGGTTGCAAAATGATAGGATCATCATGGATGTGCCAGGGGCCGCGATCGAAGTGGCGACCCTGAAGTGAGCGCTGTCCGAGGCCGAAAACAAAGTGGCCGAGGAGTGCACCGAGCGGGATAAACAAGAGGCACGGGTGGGCGAGGTGCAGCAAGAGCTCCAAGCTCTCGTGAAGAGGCACGAGACTTTAGAGCTTGACTCGAAGACGCGAGAGTCCGAGCTTGCTGTGGCCCTCGAGAGCACAAAGCATGCCAAGGCTGAAGCCCAAAAGGCCCTCCAGGAAATTGAGGCGATGAGGAAGATAGCAGCGGGTATGGCATTCAATATGCAAAGCAAGCATGTGAAAGTAAATTACTTGTTACTTACCCGAGTCCGGAGCTCTCCAGGAGCATTCGCAGATTTTCCCCGCAGCGTGTCGGATGCCGCGAAGTATTACCAGGCTGAGGAGGGAAGCTCGACAGAGAAGTTGTTCTGGTCTCAGTATACTGGGACCGAACACCCGATGCCTGTGAAGCAACTGGTCGAGCTGCACAAGGCGGCCGAACAGGCCATGAGGGGCCTTATAGTCCGGATGTGGCCTGGCGACTCCCTTCCCAACAGCTACTTCGGCCTGGTGAGGCGGCTTGTGGATGCCTGCCCATGGCTAGAAGTCATAAAGCGGTCCGTCTGCATCGAAGGTGCACGCTGGGCTTTTGCCCGTGCGAAGGTGCACTGGGCCAAGATGGACGCCGAGAAGCTGGTGAAGGAGTGGCCGCCGCAGGGCAAGGAGCATCGCCACCCCAAAATGTATTATGAGGGTGTCCTGAAGGGTGTCCGTCTTGTGGCGGACGAGTGTGCGAAGGATGTAATTTTTGAATGAACTTGCTCGTGTGATCCTATACTATGAAAACTTGTTCATATGCTCTATGCAACGCTTGTTTGAATTTAAAATATTACCTTCTGTGCAGCTGTTTATTAAATCTGAGAGATGGCCAGTCGTTGGCTTCTGCCCCCATGCCCCGAGTGCTGGGGTGTTCGGGATAAATCTGAGCACTCTTTTCCCCATTGTTGGGTCCTTAGAGGGAGGTGCTCAGCACAACGAACAAGGCAATCAGACTATAATGCTTTATCACTCTCACTTAGCCATAGAAGTCTACAATTTTAAATTTTGGTGAAGCCCCTAGTATTCGGAAGGCCGAATTCGGGGCGCTATACACGCCTTAAGTCGGACAAAGTTGACTCCTCGCTCTAAGCGGCATAAGTCTTTAGGGACTCAAGACCTCTCGAACAGCGACCAGCTCTCGCCTTATCATGACAGTCAGTTTTAGCTTTCTCTACTGAGGTGCTTGCCCAGATGAACCGGGCACAATCACAATAGTTCTCCCATTGCTACCTTAGACGATATAGCGGAATGTAAGGTACCAAAACATGGGAGCCAGGCAAACCCAACCATTGACCCAAGATATGATTCGGAGCTAATGCATATAATGCTATAAGTTCGGGGTGCCGCACTGTCGAAAGTGTTCGGACTTATCACGCCGTATTATGGGGTATGCTTAAGCCCCGGGCGTATTGGCCGTACCAGAGTGTACAGGTGTTGAATGTCATGAATGAACATATATATAAAAAAGAATAGAGAATGCGGTAATAGTCTAGTGCTATGCATTGTTTGCTCAAAAAGGTGCGTTGAAGCAGAATGATACAAGTAGTGCGATAAGCAAAAAGTAGGACTATTTGACATGTCCCCTCCAAGGGCAAGCCGATGAATGGTATTTAAAGCAGGTATTTCACTCGTTATCGGAGACCACCTGGGAATTCCATGATGCGACGTAGCTTTCTGCCTCCCTGGTTGTTGTATCGTGTGTCCGGCAATCGTACTGCCGGACGGGGTTTCCAGAGAGTAAAGTCCTGAAAGAGAGAAAAAATAATAAGGCCGGAAGCCCCTAGTGCGGTTGAGCCGCGTTTTGGGGCGTGCCGTAGTCGTGCCCCCCATCTATGCCCATGGTATTTTCAATGCGTAATTATGTACGCGTGGTACGTATTTCGCCATTTGACAAGGACTGGGGTGGGGGCCGCATTGCTATGCGAGCTCGGAGCGTTGTCAGTGGGAACGACACCTATTGGATCACAAGAATCCCTACTACAGTTGCGAGGCGCGGGGTTGTGAGAAGTGCGGATCAAACAGATAGCACATGGTTCGTTTATCCAGGTTCCGGCCGCAGGGATGCGTAAAACCCTACTCCTGCTTTGGTGGATTGCATATCAGTGTTCTTGATCTAGCTATAGGGCATGAGGAGCTCCAAAAAGCCGAATCCTCCTCCTGGTCGCCTCGGGCCTCCTTTTATAGGAAAGGGGTTGCCACAGTAGCACCAGGAGGTGGAAAGGGAACAGTGATGCGAGGTTATCCCTCGCATTACATGACAATGTGCATTTAATGCGTCTTGCCCAGGTGTCCTTGCTTTATCGGGGACGGGGGAGAGCCCTGTCTCGTCCGTCGCCGCTCCCTCTCGCGTCGACACGCGCCCTGGCCAGCGGCGCTCGCGGTGCCATGTAGGCAGGCAGGCAGCTGAGGTGGTGCAGTGGTGGGTCTCCACGAAGATCTGCATGCCGCCACGCAGGTGCCTGCCCAGCTGGTTGGGTCGGCAGCTGCATGTGAACGGCGGTGGAGGTTTGACTGGCATGGGCCTGATGGTGGCCCAACGGGTGTTCTTGGCAAGGGCCTTGTCGGGCCCCCGGCAAGGGTCTTGCCGTGGCGCCTGCTGTCATCCCCGGCAAGGCTCTTGCCGGGGGCCTTGTGGTCCTCCTTGGCTGGGATCCCGCCAAGGATCATCATCTTATAAAGGGTGTATCTGATCTTGAATGTCTTCACAAAGATCTGCATGCCACCACGGGGATGTCTCCCGAATCCTTGCCCCATGGGGGCAGTGGACTCAAGGGTGACTCACTCCGTAGGTGTGGGGCGAGTTGCCACGGCAAGGGTCTTGCCAAGTTTGCTGAAACCGCCTCCCGGCAAGAATCTTGCCAGGGGGTCCGTTTTGTCCCCTTTGCTCTTTGTGGTCTTGGTCTTGGCGTCGTTCTGCTTCTCCTGAGCTTTGGCCTTACCTTGGCTCACCTCCCTTGCCTTGCTCAGTGTGGTGGTGCCCGTGGCTCAGACTGCCCGTGCACAGTTATAGGGGTACAAAAAGCGTACCCCTCTTTTTGTACACCGACAGGAGCCCCCGGGCCTGGGCCACACGTAAGCGTAATCGCATCATTGGGCTAGGCCCAAAAATGGTGCGCGGGCAGGAGGGGCGGTTTTTACCGTGGTAAGTCTCTTTGCGTGCGTGGCGCGGGGTGGGGAGGCGTGTGTGACGTGGGCGGCATGCGTGGGGCTGAGCTCTGCATGCATGTGTCACGTCGTAGTAAAGGGGACAGTTTGCGGCTTCCCCATAAACGAAGGGAGGTGTGGAGGCGCGGCCCATTTACTGAACGAGGCCGAGGCGTGGTCTTCAAGGTGTCCACTCCCCACGATCACGGGGTGGGGAGAGGTCGCCTCACCCGTTGCCTCGGTCCTGCACGCCTGCCACGTGGCTCTCATGCGCTTGGGGTGGTGAACGGTGGAGGCGGGAAACCGGGCCGTCGTGGGCTGGGGCGGCGGGTCGGTCCCAGTTCCCTGCGCCTTCCGCGTCTTGATTGGCCGAGCGGGGCGGCCGAGCCCCCGCCCCGTTCCTTTATAAAGAGTGGGAGGGGGGGGGATGGCATCCCGCATTCCTTCATCTCCTCCTTCCTTCAGCTTCTGCTCCCCCCCTTTCATCCGTCATGGAGAGAGGGAATCCTGGTCCTTCAACGGTGGTGGCGAGGGTTGCCGCTGGACAATGCGTCCCTCCTTCTCCCGCACCCGCGGTGGCAGAGCCAGCCGCAAGGGGAAGGGGGAGGGGGCGAGGCCGTGGGCGAGGCCGAGGCGCTCGGGGAAGAGGAGGACGGGGCGGCGCGCCGGCCTCGCCTCCGCCAGCAGTTCTTCCCCCCGTGGAGGGCCACGTCGGGGATGACCCTTGCGAGTTCTTCGTCAGGCTATGCCGGCCGCCTCGCAATCGCCTTCGTCTCCCGACTCCATTCACGCGGGAGATGGAGCTGGACCCGCCGGAGTCGTTGTGGCTGCACATGAGGGGCTGCGCGATCAGTGGCACGCGGGCCTGCGTCGATTTCCCCGCCCCTCACGTGATGTATCTCCGTCGGGGATGGAAGACGTTTGCCCATATCCACCGCTTGACAGAGGGGCTCACTCTCCATTTTAAGCTGATGGAGGGTGGCCTTCTCTCCGTCAAGGTCTTCGGGTGCTTTGGGACCCGTGCAAGGTGCTGCGTGGAGAGCTCTTATGATAGTGAAGACTCCTCCTCGGGCAAGAGTGACGAGGAGGACAGCGGCAGCGACGACGAGGGTAGTAGGCGGGAGGATGACGGGTCCAATTAGGTGTCGGGCGCCGCTCCGTGCGGCACCAGCAACCCCATCATCCGCGTCGCCGGCTCCCTGAACTTCTCGGGGTCGTTTCCTTGGGCGGCTGGCGTTGGGAGGCTGCGGAAGAGGAAGAGGGCGGGCGGCAAGGCCGTCAAGTCGGAGTACATGGGCACCGACGCCTTCGACGCGTGCTAACGTCCTACCGCCTCGTTTTCGAGCTCCGCTTCCGGCGCCGCCATCACCATCCAGCCTTCGGACGGCCACCGAGATATTCTCTTGGTGTCTTCTGCCACCCGTAGCTTGCCTAGGCGCCCCTTTTGCCCTTTTCGCCTCCTTGACCTGCCTCCTGAGGAGAGGGACAAGAAATGGATTACGGGCACCTTATCTCTTTTTAGTTTGTAAGCCTTCGGGCCTTAGCTGAATTTAAAACTTGTAATCCCATCATTCATGTTTTTCATTCCCTATGGACTGTACCTGAGTGGAATGTTTTTAATGAAAAAGGGATGCTTGCCGGGTCATTTGTTTGTGGGTAGAACCCACGACAAGGAATAAATCCTTGATATCCTTAAGATAAACATTTCCTTGCCCGGCAACAGGCCTTGCCTTCTCCCCACTTCGCTCGACCTTTCTCACACCTTTGGCGGAGGCAGGGATGAGGTGGGTTCAGGCTCCTTGTTTCATCCTCTCGCTGCCGTGACTACTACCAAACCTGGCCCTAGGAACGAGCCCTAGGGCCTAGAGTTAGGGGAGCACAGTAGTTCTAGGAAAAAACGAGGTTTCACATACCTCAGTCCATAAGGGAATGCATGATAAGGGATGAAGAACTTATCTGAAGCTGTAGCCCCCGGCAACTCTGGTTTGCCGTGGGTGAATCTTTGCTCTTGCAGCCCCCGGCAATACTGGCCCGCCGGGGTCTAGATGCTGGTCTGTCCCTCTTCTCTTTTTCATCCTCAAGTGATTTGGCAAGGATACCTGTGAGTCCTGCGAACCCAAGAAGATAAAAGAACGGCAAAGAGATGCACACTCGACCTCTAAGCTAGGGGTTAGTCGCCGCTAAGCACTATCAACCCTAACCAAGGACGAGACTCGACCTAGCATGCATGCTATAACTTAGGGCCCCAGCGCTTCATTCATTTATGCTCAGGGTCTGCGCCTGGCTTTGTACAAAGGGTTACATGCATCATCGAGAATGCTTGTACAAAAGGTGGCTTGCCGGGGGGCCCGACAAGCCGCGCCTCACGGGTAAAACTTGCGAAGATGCTCAATGTTCCAGGAGTTACTCACCGGAACGACAGCTTCGGTCTCCAGGTGGACTGCGCCGGGCCTGGTGACTCGTATTACCCGATAAGGGCCTTCCCACTTTGGCGTCAACTTGTTGGAATTCTTGGCCGATTGAACGCGCCGAAGGACAAGGTCGCCTTCCTCAAGGCTTCGTGCATGAACCTTGCGGCTATGGTAGCGGCGCAAGGCTTACTGGTAGCGTGCTGCTTTCACAGCCGCCCGAAGATGATCTTCCTCAAGGAGCATTGCATCATCTTGCCGCAGTTGCTCTTGCTCAAGCTCATCATAAGCGAGCACTCGAGGTGACCCGTATATGAGTTCAGTGGGGAGAACTGCTTCTGCCCCGTATACCAGGGCAAAAGGTGTCTGGCCGGTGGCTCGATTTGGCATCGTCTTGATCGAGCAAAGAACCGTCGGCAACTCATCAATCCAGCACCTTCCACTCATGTGCAGCCTGTCAAAGGTCTTGGTCCTTAAGCCTCGCAGTACTTCAGCGTTTCCCTCTCAGCTTGACCATTGCTTCGTGGGTGAGCAACGGAAGCGAAACAGACTTTGCTACCGAGGTCTTGGATATATTGCATGAAGGTGCGTCTTGTGAACTGTGTGCCGTTGTCGGTGATGACCCTGTTGGGTACACCAAAACGGCACACTAGTCCCTTGAAGAATTTGACGGCTGACTGAGCTATGACCTTCCTCACTGCCTCCACCTCCGGCCACTTTGTGAACTTGTCGATTGCAACATACAAGTACTCAAAGCCCCCGACAACACAGGGGAAAGGGCCCAGTATGTCGAGCCCCCAGACCGAGAAGGGCCAGGAGAGAGGAATGGTTTGAAGGGCTTGAGCTGGCTAATGAAGCTTCTTTGAATGGAACTGACACGGTTCACACCTGGTGACTAGTGTCGTCGCATCATGGAGGGCGGTGGGCCAGAAGAAGCCTTGTCGAAATGCCTTGCCGGCAAGGGCCCTTGACCCGATGTGGGATCCACATATGCCTCTGTGTATCTCCGCCAACAGCTCCAGTCCTTCCTCCTGAGGGATACACTTCAATTTCACACTGTTCAGCCTCTTTCTATACAGGACGTCATCGACGAACTGGTACATGATAGAGCGACGGGCTACTTTTTCCGCTTCTTCCCGCTCTTCAGGAAGTTCCCTTGTTTGGAGGAATTGGACGGTATGCTGTGCCCACGCTGGAGCCTGAGGCTCGACGGCGAGGACTAAAGGCATTTCCTCCGCTATAGGAGCGGCTGTCTCGACGGCAAGAGCTTGACGCTTCGCCGGAGCTAGCCGTCCCATGGCGGGCTCAGTGTCCCTGGCAACATTCTTGCCGGCGGCACCGGGGAGCTCGGCGGGAAAGTACTTGCCGGGTCCTGATTTCCTCCTCTGGTTCTGCTCTGTTGATGGATCAACGGATGGCTGAGTTAGCTGGAGCACAAAGGTACCTGGTTCCACAGGTAGCTTGAGGGCAGCGCATTTTGACAGGTAATCGGCGATATCGTTCTCCGCTCGGGGAACGTATTCAGCCTGTATACCGTCGAAACGCTCTTCCAGCTTTCTCACTTCATCGACGTAGGCCTTCATCAACGGGCTCTGGTAGTCCTTGTTGACTTGCTTGACGACGAGCTGCGAGTCGCCCCTGACGATGAGCTTCTTGATTCCGAGGTCCACCGTGATCCTAAGACCGACAAGCAGCCCTTCATACTCTGCCGTATTGTTTGTTGACACCTCCCTGGGAAGTGCATCTGGATCACGTACTTGAGGTGCTCTCCGGTGGGTGCGACAAGCAGTACGCCAGCCCCGACGCCCTGTAAGGAGAAAGCTCCATCAAAGTACATGATCCAACTGCAACTTGCCTCCTTGCCGGGGAGAGCAGTCTCTTGGGCTTCTTCGTCAGGCGTTGCCGTCCATTCTGTAATGAACTCCGCCAGGACTCGGCTCTGAATCGTCGAAGTACTTTCAAACTTGAGGCCAAAGCTGGACAGCTCCAGTGCCCATTCCACAATTCTTCCCGTTGCATCTGGATTGTGCAATATCCGTTGCAGAGGGAGGCGAGTGACGACAGTGATCTCGTGTGCCTGGAAGTAGTGACGCAGCTTCCTCGAGGCCGTAAGAAGGCCGAAGAGCAGCTTCTGCACGCCAGAGTACCTTGATCTAGCTCCCTGCAGGAGGGAACTAACAAAGTAGACCGGGTGCTGCATCATTTTCTTCTTCGGCGGCACTTCAACTGGCTGTGTCCTCTCTGCATTGGTGGTGTCGGGCTCTGTCGCTGCCATTACCTCATCGTCAACCTCTCTCTGCACCACTAGTGCGGCGCTGACCACCTGGTTCGTTGCCGCCAGGTATAGCAGCAACGGCTCCTGTGGCCTAGGCGCAACTAGTATTGGCGTGGAGGAGAGGTACTTCTTCAAATCTTGCAATGCTGCTTCGGCTTCTGGCGTTCACTCCATCGGGCCCGCCTTTTTCAGGATCTTGAAAAAGGGAAGGGCGCGCTCGGCAGACTTGGAAATGAATCTGCCCATGGCGGCGATGCAACCAGCAAGCCGACGCACATCCTTGATTCGCTTGGGTGCTTCAATCTGCTCTATAGCTTTGATCTTGTCCGGATTGGCCTCTATCCCACGCTGTGACACAAAGAACCCAAGAAGCTTGCCGGACGGGACGCCAAATACGCACTTCTCAGGGTTCAGCTTGAGATTGATCTTGCGCAGGTTTGCAAATGTTTCTTGCAAATCCGGTATGAGGGTTGCCCTGTCCTTGGTTTTGACCACTATGTCATCCATATAAGCTTCCATATTTCTATGGAGCTGGGGTTCAACACCAATCTGGACCGCCCTTGCAAATGTCGAACCAGCACTCTTCAGCCTGAAAGGCATCCACATGAAACAATATGTACCACATGGGGTGATGAATGCTGTTTTCTGTTCATCTTCTCTTGTCATGAAGATCTGGTGGTAGCCGGAGTAGGCATCGAGGAATGACAACAGATCACACCCAGCTGTGGAGTCAACAATCTGGTCGATGCACGGCAACGGGAAGGGGTCCTTAGGACAAGCCTTATTGATATCTGTGTAATCAATACACAACCACCACTTCCCATTAGCCTTGCGCACTATGACCGGATTGGCCAACCACGTTGGATGGAGCACTCATCTTACCAAACCCGTTGCTTCCAGTTTCCGGATCTCCTCTGTGATGAACTCTTGTCGTTCCAAAGCTTGCTTTGTGACCTTCTGCTTGACGGGCCGCGCATGAGGACAGACAGCAAGGTGGTGCTCAATCACCTCCCTGGGATCGCCGGGGATGTCGGAAGCTTGCCATGCAAACACATCGACATTCGCCCGTAGGAAGGTGACGAGCGCGTCTTCCTATTTGTCGTCAAGGGTGGAGCTTATGGTGAAAGCCCCTCCCGTGCCGTCCTCATTGACAGAAACCTTCTTGGTTCCCGGCGGTATGGCCCTGGGCTTCTTGTTTCCGTCGGTGGAGCTCTCTGGCACGTCCTCGACGGGAGCGCTACACTCCGAAGAGGTGCGCTTGCCGGAGTGGGTGTCCGAGGTCTCACTGGTCTTCTTCTTCTTCTTCCCTCCCGGGGTCCCAGCGGCAGGAGCAAGTGCCCTAGTGGCGGCAGCTACTGCAACTGCTTGCTGGTATAGTTGGTCAGCGCAAATCAACGCATCTTTCTTATCGGAGGGGATGGTGATGATCGTCATAGGTCCTGGCATCTTCAGGGTGTTGTAGGCGTAGTGTGACGCCGCCATGAACTTGGCCAGCGCTGGGCGGCCAAGGATCCCGTTGTAGGGCAAGGGGATCTTGGCAACATCAAACACGATCCTCTCCGTCCTGTAGTTCAGATCGCTTCCAAAAGTCACGGGCAGCATGACCTTTCCCTTAGGTTGGCTTCTTCCCGGGTTGACCCCCTGAAACGTGCCCGTCTCCTCGAGGTCTCCATCAGGAATCTGCAGTTTCTCGATCACGGCAGGCGAGATCAAGTTCAGACCGGCCCCGCCATCGACTAGCATCTTTGTCACCTTGAGGTTGCGTATTGTTGGTGAAACAAACAATGGCAAGCACCCGACCACAGTAGTGCGATCAGGGTGATCCTCAGTGTCAAAAATGATAGGTGTGCTGGACCACTTCAGCGGCCTTTGGGCATCAAACGACGGCTCTGCCGCTGTAATCTCTCGCGTCCACTGTTTAAGCTGGCGGTGAGCAGTATGCAGCGAGGTGCCGCCGTCGATGCACATGGCCTCTGTAGCTTTCTGAAACTCTTGGCCGCCGGATTCGTCGTCCTCTTCGTGATCGTCATCTTCTAGCTTTTTGTCACGGCCCCGGGCGGGCCTCTCCTGTTGTTTATCCTTGCCGCGATGGCCCGCCTGGCCATCACGCTTCTTTCCGGACCCCTCAGCACCGTCTTGGTCCTTCTCCTTGTCCCGCCTCTCATATTCGGCCCTCTGCTTCTCAGCGAGGAGCTCAACCTGTCGGCAGTCTTGGAGAGCATGGCCTTTGGTGCGATGGATCTTGCAGTATCGCTTGTCGGAGTTCCCCGGCTTCTCGGCAACCGCCAAGGCCCGGCAGGCGACACATCCAGCAATTTCCTTGCCGGGGTCATCTGCCTTGGTTTTCTTGGTGGAGCCGGTGTCACTAGATCCCTCGATGGCAAGCACGACTTTACCTTTGCGCTTCCTATTGCGGCGCCGGCCCTTCTTCACCGGGGCGACAGTATCTTCATCTGAGGAGTCGGTTTCCACGCCGGCGTCTTCGCCGGGGTACTTCCTTCCCTCTTCATCCCGGGCACATCTTCAGCAAGAACATAGAGTTCTGCTACATCTTTCACCTTGTTCATTGCCAGCTCTTCGCGCATCTTGCGGTTACGCACATTCTGATGGAACGCGCTGATGATGGCGACAGGGTGAACATCAGGGATATTGTATTGTATCCGGCTGAACCTCTGTATATACTTACGGAGACTCTCGCCTCCCTTCTGGGGAATGACGTGCAGGTCACTCGCTTGGCCATGGGCTTGGTGGCCTCCAGTAAAGGTGCCCACAAACTCATGGCACAAATCCGACCAGGAGGAAATAGAGTCTACCGGCAAGTGCATCAACCATGACATGGCATTGGGTTTAAGAGCCAACGGAAAGTAATTCGCAAGCACCTTATCGTCACGGGCTCCGGCAGCTTGCATCGCAATGGTGTAGATGCTGAGGAACTCGGACGGGTGGGTCTTGCCGCTGTACTTTTTGCCCACGTCAGGTTTGAAGGTGCGGTGAGTGGGCCACTGGAACTGCCACAGCTCATGGATAGAAGCCGGACAGCCTACCTCGTAAGGTAGGCCTCCAGGGCTCTCCGGTGCCGGGTGGTTCACAGCAGGCCCTGCTCGCCTGTCTGACTGGTGGCGCGCTCCACGCCGGCGCTCGATAGTGGTTCGAGCGTCTTCATGTTCTCGTTCCCGAAGGACTTGGCGCTGGTCATAGTGGGTCCGTGGGTCGGACGACGCTATGGAGATTTCATCGCCCGTAACATCGCGACGGGCTGGCGTCCGCGGTACCGGGCGAGGAGGAGGCGAGTGCACCATGGTCGCGGCGCCGTCGGCTTTCCTGCCAGTGGTGCGTGGGACTTCGTCGGAGCATCAACCCGGGGGCTCCACCGGACTCGGTTCGTCTTTGTTGGCCACCGCAACAAGGCTTCGGATAGTGGCACTCCATTCGTCGAGTTTCCCCATAGTGGGAGGAAAATCGAGGAGCAACTGCGCGCGCGCCAGGGCTTCTACTGGCGTTGGTGGCAGCGAAACCTGCACGGATCGCGACGCGCTTCGACTTCTGACCATGTCAGAAGGAGCTCTATCATGACCCCGCGGTCGCATGCCATCTTCACCAGCGCCTCGGCGAGCGGGCAGGTCTTCTACCTCCCGGGAGTGGCGCTCGGGGCTCTTCCCGTGGCGACGCCCGGGGTCTTCGGCGTGGTTGCGCCGTTCGTCGCGCGCCGCTTGAGAGGAGCGCGCCGTCGGCGCCGGCGTGGGAGTCTTGGAACCCTTCGCATCGCCTTCGGGCGGGGCGGTAGCGATATTGGAAGGCCCCGCGCCACCCGCAGAGGGCCTGGCTCCGTCTTTGGATTTGGCGGCGTGCGGCCCGCTACCAGGCGCACGAACATCGCCGCCTCCCAATCTCCGGCTGCTGGGACGGTGTTGGTGTTCGCGAACGGCGCCACGGGTCCTTTCTGCGACCGGTCTGCTGCTCGCCCGCTTAGGGACGGGATGTCCGGCTTCCGACGGGCCAACCGCCACCGTCGTCTTCTTCTTGGGCGCCATGACGATGAAGAAGCGTCGAACTAACTGCTAAAGCCGATTCTCACAACTGCACCCCCTACCTAGCGCGCCAAAGATGTCGGTGGGAATGACACCTATGGGATCACAAGAATCCCTACTACGGTTGCGGGGCGCGGGGTCGTGAGAAGAGCGGATCAAACAGATAGCACACGGTTCATTTATCCAGGTTCGCGCCGCGGGGATGCGTAAAATCCTACTCCTGCTTTGGTGGATTGCATATCAGTGTTCTTGAGCTAGCTATGGGGCGTGAGGAGCTCCAAAAAGCCGAATCCTCCTCTTGGTCGCCTCGGGCCTCCTTTTATAGGAAAGGGGTTGCCACAGTAGCACCAGGAGGTGGAAAGGGAACAGTGATGCGAGGTTATCCCTCGCATTACATGACAAGGCGCATTTAATGCGTCTTGCCCAGGTGTCCTTGCTTTATCGGGGACGGGGGAGAGCCCTGTCTCGTCCGTCGCCGCTCCCTCTCGCGTCGACACGCGCCCTGGCCAGCGGCGCCCGCGGTGCCATGTAGGCAGGCAGGCAGCTGAGGTGGCGCAGTGGTGGGTCTCCACGAAGATCTGCATGCCGCCATGGAGGTGCCTGCCCAGCTGGTTGGGTCGACAGCTGCATGCGAACGGCAGTGGAGGTTTGACTAGCGTGGGCCTGATGGTGGCCCAATGGGTGTTCTTGGCAAGGGCTTTGTCGGGTCCCGGCAAGGGTCTTGCCGTGGCGCCTGCTGTCATCCCCGGCAAGGCTCTTGCCGGGGGCCTTGTGGTCCTCCTTGGCTGGGATCCCGCCAAGGATCATCACCTTATAAAGGGTGTATCTGATCTTGAATGTCTTCACAAAGATCTACATGCCACCACGGGGATGTCTCCCGAATCCTTGCCCCATGGGGGCAGTGGACTCAAGGGTGACTCACTCCGTAGGTGTGGGGCGAGCTGCCACGGCAAGGGTCTTGCCGGTTTTGCTGAAACCGCCTCCCGGCAAGAATCTTGCCGGGGGGGGGGGTCCGTTTCGTCCCCTTTGCTCTTTGTGGTCTTGGTCTTGGCGTCGTTCTGCTTCTCCTAAGCTTCGGCCTTACCTTGGCTCACCTCCCTTGCCTTGCTCAGTGTGGTGGTGCCTGTGGCTCAGATTGCCCGTGCGCAGTTATAGGGGTACAAAAAGCGTACCCCTCTTTTTGTACACCGACAAGCGTGCCAGGTGGTCTTGTTGCAGATTACTCCCGGCGCGCTTGACGGTGTCCGGGCGTTTAATCACCAAACTGGTGGATTGCCTGAAGAGGCTGCTTTGTGCTTCTGCTGCGAGGGCCGAAGTGTGCTCCTCCGTGTGGAGAGAGCGCTCTGTGTTTCCATTGACTGTGATGACCCCCCGAGGTCCTGGCATCTTAAGCTTGAGGTATGCATAATGTGGTACCACATTGAATCTCGCAAATGCGGTTCGCCCGAGTAGTGCCTGATAGCCACTGCGGAACGGGACTATATCGAAGATTAACTCCTCGCTTCAGAAGTTATCCGGGGATCCGAAGACCACTTCCAGTGTGACTGAGCCTATGCAATGGTCCTCTACACCTGGTATGATGCCTTTGAAGGTCGTTTTTGTGGGTTTGATCCTTGAGGGGTCTATACCCATTTTGCGCATTGTGTCCTGATAAAGCAGGTTCAGGCTGCTGCCGCCGACCATAAGGACTTGACTGAGGTGAAATCCGTCGATGATTGGGTCTAGGACCAATGCGGCGAATCCGCCATGACGGATACTAGTGGGATGGTCCCTGCGACCGAAGGTGATCGGACAGGAGGACCATGGGTTGAACTTTGGGGCGACTGGCTCCAACGCATATACGTCCCTTAACGCACGCTTCCGCTCCCTCTTGGGGATGTGGGTTGTGTATATCATGTTCACCGTCCGCACTTGTGGGGGGAAACTCTTCTGTCCTCCGGTGTTCGGCGGCCGGGGCTCCTCCTCGTCATCGCTATGTGACCCCTTATCTTTGTTTTCGGCATTTAACTTGCCGGCCTGCTTGAACACCCAACATTCCCTGTTGGTGTGGTTGGCTGGCTTGTCGGGGGTGCCGTGTATTTGACACGAGCGATCGAGTATACGGGCCAAACTGGACGGGCCTGAGGTGCTTCTTTTGAATGGCTTTTTCCGCTGACCGGGTTTAGAGCCCCTGAATCCGGCATTGACTGCCGTATCCAGGACTCCGTCAACGATCATCACCGGGAGTGGGCCCGGTTGTTGTCACTCCGGGGTTGCCGGATCATAACACGTAGTAGGTGACTATAACTTGCAAGATCGGATCTAGAACATGGATATAATGATGAATTCATAAACGGTTCAGATCTGAAATCATGGCACCCAGGCCCAAAGTGACAAGCATTAAGCATGGCAAAGTCATAGCAATATCAATCTAAGAACATAGTGGATACTAGGGATCAAGCCCTAACGAAACTAACTCGATTATATGATGAATCTCATCCAATTCCTCACCGACCAGCGAGCCTACGAAGGAATTACTCACTCCTGGTGGGGAGCATCATGGAATTGGCGATGGAGAAGGGTTGGTGATGACGAAGAACGAAGATCCCCCTCTCCGAAGCCCCAACGGACTCCAGATCTACCGTCCCGAGGAAGAACAGGGCCAAGCGGCAGCTCCGTCTCGTGGATCGTGATAATTCTTTCTCCCTGATTTTTTTCTGGATTAATGTGAATTTATAGTATCAGGGGGGTCGTCAATGGGGCCACTAGGTGGGTACAACCCACCTGGGCGTGCCAGGAGAGGGGGCACGCCCTGGTGGGTTGTGCCCACCCATGGCCCCTCTCTGGTGGGTCTTGGCTCTAGAAATTCTTATTATTGGTATAAAAAATCCGCACAAAGTTTTGTTCCATTCCGAGAACTTCTATTTCTGCACAAAAACAACAACATGGTAGTTCTGCTTAAAAAACGTCAGTCTAGGGTTAGTTTCATTCAGATCATGCAAATTAGAGTCCAAAACAAGAGGAAAAGCGTGAGAAAAAGTAGATAAGTTGGAGACGTATCAACTCCCCCAAGCTTAAACCTTTGCTTGTCCTCAAGCAATTCCGTTGATAAACTGAAAGTGAGAAAGAAAAACTTTTATGAACTCTTTTGCTCTTGTTTGCATAAATAAGCTTAAACAACACCCCGGTTTTCAGCGAGCATTATAACTAACCATGTCGACAATAACTCTTAAAGATTATAATGACTCATATCAATGACATAATCAATTAGTGAGCAATAATAAGATATCTCAAACCGCAACACGTTGTCAAAACAACCATGATATAATATGACAATAATGGTATCTCGCTAGCCGTTTCTGAAACCGCAAAACATAAATGCAGAGCACCTCCAAAGTTCAAGAACTGGTGCGCGTTGGTCCTAAACAAATGTTTTTTAACCCCTTTCCGCGACGTTGTTTGGAACCGTCCTTCCCACATGACCCATAAACCGCCGGGGATAGGGCCCCTACAGTACTCCTACTAGTTTCTGCTCGCATTGCCATCGCAGTCGGTATTCTGTGGTGCTACGTTACGATGCATGGCCCATCACAAACGGTTCACTATTATAGAACGTGTATGATGCGCGGCCCATCACAAACGGTTCACCGTTAAGAAGATTAGCTAATCGTCGTACAAGTGTCGGACAGGATTACGAAACGTCGGACCATCGTAACATCGTCGTACACGACAACTATCGCACACGCTATCCTGTGGTGCAACATTTACAATGCATACTTCATCAGAAACAGATCATGGTTGCGAATCATGTATGCTAAGGCAACTAACACGAACGTTTAGTTTGCCCGCACCATTTGTGATATTGTCTGACATCACACACGGTTTGCAAACGGCAACTATGTGCATGGTTGCACGCATTTCCTCTCTGTGAACCGTCTATGATTATGGTGCATATCGCAAACGTTTGTGTTTTACCAACCGTGTGTGCCATAACAACCTGGAGAGCGTGTCGGCGTTCTGGGAATGGGGGTCCCCAGACTTGCCTGCCTGCGGCCTGCGGCGTGGCTCGAAGGGGGCCCAGCATGGCCCATCTTGACCAACACAAACCCAAGACCCTCGCGAGGGGCCAAGCCTCGTGGGGCAGACGACACGGAGCTTCCTCAGGCACGGCCTCGTCAGGCTGGCTCACGAGGAGGCGGAGAGATCAAGGCGGGGTACCTCGCGAGGTGCCCGTGACGCAAGCCATGACGACTCAGGGCGCCAGGCGGGCGCCATCCCGCGCAGCGGCCTCCTTTCCTCTTTGGTGCAAAGGGGGCAAGCGCAGCCGTGGAGTACCGAGGCATCAGGCAAAGGTTGCCATTTCGGTGCAACAAAACCAAGACCAGGAGGACTACGAGATGGAGGTCACCGTGGAGCCCAAGACGGCGTCATCACCAGAGCTTTGCGCAGGCGAAGACTACTTTTGTCAGGATAGCTGATACTTGCTGTCCCCCTTCAAATTAGCCCGCCATTGTTGACTCCCTTCCCACTCGATATTTGGGAAGAGGACCAGGGCCTCTATAAATAGGACCAGCCGCCCACGAAGCAAGGGGTTGGAAAAAGAGGAAGGGGAGGCTCGATAGAGAGGTTGGAAGCATAGAGAGAGAGAGAGAGAGAGAGAGAGAGAGAGAGAGAGAGAAAGGTGGCTGAACTCCTCCCAGCAGTTCATCGCCCCAGCCAAGAACAGACCCTCGCGAGGCTGTTCTTCCTTGTATTGTTCATCATCATCAGCCCCAAGAGGCAATCCACCCACCACACACTGGAGTAGGGTATTACACCACAACGGTGGCCCGAACCAGTATAAACCTTGTTTCTCTTGTGCAGTTCTTTCAGTAGTCTAGATCTTTGCGAGACGGAGATGTAGAAGGCGTAATCTCCACGCGCACCCCAGAGTTTGAACCTTAAGGGTCTGCCGGAACCCGAAATCCAACATTTGGCGCGCCAGGTAGGGGTGCGCCGGAGTTCGTCTTCCACCGCCCCGTTCTCCTCCGACCGTCGCATCAATGTCTGACGCTCATCGGGCCCGCGCCGAGCGCCGGGCCGCCATCGCTTCCCGCATCACCCAGATGGCGCCCGTCGGTGGACGTCCTTGTCATTCCTCGTCACCCGCCATCAACGCCGCCACCGGCCCATTGGGGGGCGAGCAGCAAGCGTTGCCTCAGCATCCATCCGTGCGGCAAGACGGCCGCACCGCTACTCCATCGCTCACACCAGCTGGTTCTTCGTCCCGTGCGCTGCGCGCACCCTTGGAGGCTCGAGCTGCGCTCATCGCAGCAAACAAGCTCCTGCGCTACCGTCCCATCGACGACGTCTACGAAGAGTGGCTCGACTGCGTCGCCGAGCTCGTTCACGCCGCAGGGGGCTCTCCCGCGTTGTCCGTTCCGCTGCACCACAACGAAGCTCCGGGGGCGTACCAGCCGCATCCTCTCCAAGAAGACGCCATGGATCCAAGTCGTGTGGCCCCTGGGCGGAACCCGCTCCGTCAGGTGCCAGCGCAGCAAGAGGGGAGCTGCCAAGAAGTCCCTCACCCACAAGAAGCTGCCCGGGCGCTCCCTGCTCCGGCACGCCGCGACCCTGCTCCAGTTCCGGCACGCCAAGACCCCGCACTGCTCCTAGCTGCAGCGCGTGGGGACCCTCAAGACCGTGCTCTCCACCAGTCGAAGCCTTTCGTGGCCACCGCAGGCTGCCGTGCCTACACCACCGAGCTGCGTAGCGTCGCGTGGCCCAGCAAGTTCAAGCCAGACCTGCCTCCTCGTTACGACGGCACGACTGACCCTGCAGAGTTCCTCCAGCTCTATGAGCTGGGCATCGAAGCTGCCAGCGGGGACGAGAAGGTCATGGCGAACTGGTTCCCCATGGCGCTCAAGGAAGGAGCTCGCACCTGGCTCCTGAATCTGGCTCCAGGCACGATCTCTTCCTGGGACCAGATGCGCACCCGCTTCATCGCCAACTTCCAAGGTACTCGCGACCGGCCACCTGCCGTGAGCGACATGCGCCGCATCAAGCAACAACCCGGAGAGACCCTGCAAAAGTACATCCAGCGCTTCAACAACGCGCGCCTCAAGATCCCCAAGGTGTCCGAGGAGGCCATCATCTCGGCCTTCTCCGATGGTGTGCGCGACGTCAAGATGAAGGAGGAGCTGGCGATGCATGAAGACCTGTGCACCTCCCTGGAGCTGTTCAACTTGGCGACCAAGTGCGCCAGGGCTGAGGAGGGACGCCTCTCCCTCCTCGAGCTGCCTGCCGCAGACCCAGAGGAGAAGAAGCCCAAGGCCAAGGACGTGAAGCGCAAGGGGGCTGCCGTGCTCGCGGCAGAACCAGACACCAAGCGGGCAAAGATCTACCTGAGTCCTCCAGGGGCAGCCGGTACTGTGTGTACCACGACCTCCACACCCACAACACCAACGAATGCCAAGAACTCCGCGCCATGCGAGAAGGAAGGATCGGCCGTCGTCCCGACCGCGCCGATCAGGGCTACGGCCGAGGAGGAGGAAGAAATGCAGGACGCCGGGAAGACCGTGGCCCGCGCCAAGGGTGGCGTGATCAACCTCGTGAGGATCGCTGGCGAGACCTGCCTCGCGAAGGGGACTGGAGGGATCAGCCTCGTGAGGATCGCCCACAGGGCAAAGCAGGCCTCCCTCCACTGCCGCCTCAGCCAAGGAGGAACGAGGACCGCCATCAAGACGAAGGGGCTGGGGGCTTCCAGTAACCACGCACAATCGCCTGCATCCTGGGCAGAGCTCAAGCCCCAGCCTCCCAACGCATCTTCAAGCAGTTTGCCCGCAAAGTGAATGCAGTCCACCCCAGGCTTGAAGCAACGCACCCTCTCAGGTGGTCGGCATCCGCCATCACATTCAGCTCAGCGGATCAACTCAAGTGTGCGGCCACAGCTGGAGTCCTCCCATGCTTTGCTCCCCAGTCATCAGCAATATACTGGTCACCAGGACCCTCATCGATGGTGGGGCAGGGCTCAACGTCCTGTCCATGGAAACGTTCAACAATCTCCAAGTGCCCTACGACCAGCTTCAGCCGACCAAGCCCTTCTCCAGAGTCACCGACAGCTCCACGGTCCCGATTGGGCAGGTCCGCCTCCCTGTCACCTTCGGGGCATGCAACAACTACCGCACCGAGCTCATCGACTTCGACGTCGCCCACATCCGCCTGCCATACAATGCCATCCTCGGGTACCCAGCGCTGGCCAAGTTCATGGTCGTAACTCACCATGGCTACAACGTCCTCAAGATGCCAGGAAGTGGCGGAGTCATCACGGTGCCCTGTGAAGAGAAGGATGCAGTGTGTTCCCTGGAGCGAGCCTTTCAGGCCGCGTCACTGGAAGACCCGGATCGCGGAAGCAGGAGCCTTCCCGAGACCACCCCCAAGAAGAAGAAGACATCGTCCGGACCGGCCCCTTGGGAGGCAGGCCCCTCAGGGCCCGCATCTGCCCAGGGGGAACCTCCTTCCATCACATAGGAAAGCGCGCCCGGCGCCCTCCTCAGGCAGGGCTCGGGGGCTCTCCCCTGGAGGGCCACCGACCTGGCCAGGGTCACGAGGGAGGCGCTTGGGCACCACATGGAGGCGTGTTTCGAAGCATGTTTCCCTCAAGAAGGAGCAAGGCAAGGAAGGTCAGACCCGCAGGTGTTCGTCGACAAGGCCATTCAAGAACTACAGGAATCAAGAATCATGAGGGGTGCCACCGTCTACCGGCTATGGCTCCCCATCCAGGCGAGGATGGTGGGCTGCGCGTCTGCATCGACGTACCAGGGCTCAACCAAGTCGCTATAATAAAGCGCCTCTGGCCCTCGCGAGTGGGGCTCTGCGGGGGTCCGCCCCACAGCTACGTCCGCATGCCTTATGGCTTGTCGAGCGCGGCTGCTACGTACCAGCGCCTCATGAGGGGCATCATGGACGTTCAAGAAGACAGGCGTTCCGCAGCCTTGGTGGAGATGGAGATGATTCGCAAAGAGCTGCCAGTGCCTCCGGAGCCTCCCGAGGCCCCTGGGCCTAGGGGCTCGTGAGGATCGGCTTCCGCAGCCCACCGAGTCTGCTGCACCAACACCCCTTCGCCCTCGACACCTTCAGGTGACATCTTACAAGTTTCATTTCCAACTGGGAGCGCCCTCCCAGGGCTGCATTGTTCCCAGGCCGCGTGGGTCCGTCCCTGCGGTATGTATCCATTTTATTTCATGTCGTTAGCTTCCTTTGTTGGGAGCGCCCCTCGGGCTGCATCATCCCCAAGTCGCTCGGGCCAGGCCCAACGGCATGTATCTCCCTTGCGTTTATTTCCGGCTATGCATTCGCCCATCATGCTTGATTACTTGATGCCAGTCCACGGCACCTCTTCTTCTCCATGTCGACCACTTGCACGTTAAAGGGGAGGGGGGATACCTGAGCATCGCGACTCAGGGCTCTTACTGGCTCTCCAGCCCTCACCCTCTGGCCATGTCCATGACATCGCGACCTGGCATACCAGCAACGGCTGAGACAAGCTCGAGGGCCGGGACCCGAGGACGTAGAGTGCCGGCATCTAAGAAAATTTGCAGGAACACAGCACAAGATAAGGCCTAGTGCCAGGCGCAACCCGCCTAGATGTAGGGCCCCATGAGTCCCGCACCGGCTCACGGGTGCCCAGATACACCTCTGAAGGAAATATGCCCTAGAGGCAATAATAAAGTTATTATTTATTTCCTTATAATCATGATAAATGTTTATTATTCATGCTAGAATTGTATTTTCCGGAAACATAATACATGTGTGAATACATAGACAAACAGAGTGTTACTAGTATGCCTCTACTTGACTAGCTCGTTAATCAAAGACGGTTATGTTTCCTAACCATGAACAATGAGTTGTTATTTTATTAACGAGGTCACATCATTAGTAGAATGATCTGATTGACATGACCCATTCCATTAGCTTAGCACCTGATCGTTTAGTATGTTGCTATTGCTTTCTTCATGACTTATACATGTTCCTACGACTATGAGATTATGCAACTCCCGTTTACCGGAGGAACACTTTGGGTACTACCAAACGTCACAACGTAAATGGGTGATTATAAAGGAGTACTACAGGTGTCTCCAATGGTCGATGTTGGGTTGGCGTATTTCGAGATTAGGATTTGTCACTCCGATTGTCGGAGAGGTATCTCTGGGCCCTCTCGGTAATACACATCACATAAGCCTTGCAAGCATTACAACTAATATGTTAGTTGTGAGATGATGTATTACGGAACGAGTAAAGAGACTTGCCGTTAACGAGATTGAACTAGGTATTGGATACCAACGATCGAATCTCGGGCAAGTAACATACCGATGACAAAGGGATATGTTGTTATGCGGTCTGACCGATAAAAATCTTCGTAGAATATGTAGGAGCCAATATGGGCATCCAGGTCCCGCTATTGGTTATTGACCAGAGACATGTCTCGGTCATGTCTACATTGTTCTCGAACCCGTAGGGTCCGCACGCTTAAGGTTACGATGACAGTTATATTATGAGTTTATGCATTTTGATGTACCGAAGGTTGTTCGGAGTCCCGGATGTGATCACGGACATGACGAGGAGTCTCGAAATGGTCGAGACGTAAAGATTGATATATTGGAAGCCTATGTTTGGACATCGGAAGTGTTCCGGGTGAAATCGGGATTTTACCGGGTTACCGGGAGGTTACCGGAACCCCCCGGGAGCCATATGGGCCATCATGGGCCTTAGTGGAAAGGAGAAAGGGGCAGCCCAAGGTGGCTGCGCCTCTTTCCCCTCCCCTAGTCCTATTAGGACTAGGAGAAGGTGGCCGGCCCCCCTTTCTCCCTTCCCCTCCGAGGAATCCTAGTTGGACTAGGATTGGGGGGAGGAATCCTACTCCCAGAGGGAGTAGGACTCTCCTGCGCCTCCCTCTTTGGCCGGCCAGCCTCCCCTCCTCTCCTCCTTTATATACGGAGGCAGGGGCACCTCTAAACACACAAGTTGACACAAGTTGATCCACGTGATCGATTCCTTAGCCGTGTGCGGTGCCCCCTGCCACTATATTCCTCGATAATACTGTAGCGGAGTTTAGGCGAAGCCCTGCTGCTGTAGTTCATCAAGATCGTCACCACGCCGTCGTGCTGACGAAACTCTTCCCCGACACTTTGCTGGATCGGAGTCCGGGGATCGTTATCGAGCTGAACGTGTGCTCGAACTCGGAGGTGCCGTAGTTTCGGTGCTTGATCGGTTGGATCGTGAAGACGTACGACTACTTCCTCTACGTCGTGTCATTGCTTCCGCAGTCGGTCTGCGTTGGGTACGTAGACAACACTCTCCTCTCGTTGCTATGCATCACATGATCCTGTGTGCGCGTAGGAAAATTTTTGAAATTACTACGAAACCCAACAGTGGTATCCGAGCCTAGGTTAATGATGTTGATGTTATATGCACGAGTAGAACACAAGTGAGTTGTGGACGATACAAGTCATACTGCCTACCAGCATGTCATATTTTGGTTCAGCGGTATTGTTGGACGAGACGACCCGGACCAACCTTACGCGTACGCTTACGCGAGACCGGTTCCCTCGACGTGCTTTGCACAGAGATGGCTTGCGGGCGACTGCCTCTCCAACTTTAGTTGAACCAAGTATGGCTACGCCCGGTCCTTGCGAAGGTTAAAACGGAGTCTATTTGACAAACTATCGTTGTGGTTATGATGCGTAGGTGAGATTGGTTCTTACTTAAGCCCGTAGCAGCCACGTAAAACATGCAACAACAAAGTAGAGGACGTCTAACTTGTTTTTGCAGGGCATGTTGTGATGTGATATGGTCAAGGCATGATGCTGAATTTTATTGTATGAGATGATCATGTTTTGTAACCAAGTTATCGGCAACTGGCAGGAGCCATATGGTTGTCGCTTTATTGTATGCAATGCAATCGCGATGTAATGCTTTACTTTATTACTAAACGGTAGTGATAGTCGTGGAAGCATAAGATTGGCGAGACGACAACGATGCTACGATGGAGATCAAGGTGTCGCGCCGGTGACGATGGTGATCATGACGGTGCTTCGGAGATGGAGATCACAAGCACAAGATAATGATGGCCATATCATATCACTTATATTGATTGCATGTGATGCTTATCTTTTTATGCATCTTATCTTGCTTTGATTGACGGTAGCATTATAAGATGATCTCTCACTAAATTATCAAGAAGTGTTCTCCCTGAGTATGCACCGTTGCAAAAGTTCTTCGTGCTGAGACACCACGTGATGATCGGGTGTGATAGGCTCTACGTTCAAATACAACGGGTGCAAAACAGTTGCGCACGCAGAATACTCAGGTTAAACTTGACGAGCCTAGCATATGCAGATATGGCCTCGGAACACGGAGACCGAAAGGTCGAGCGTGAATCATATAGTAGATATGATCAACATAATGATGTTCACCGATGAAACTACTCCATCTCACGTGATGATCGGACATGGTTTAGTTGATTTGGATCACGTGATCACTTAGAGGATTAGAGGGATGTCTATCTAAGTGGGAGTTCTTTAATAATATGATTAATTGAACTTAAAATTTTTCATGAACTTAGTCCCTGATAGTATCTTGCTTGTTTATGTTGATTGTAGATAGATGGCTCGTGCTGTTGTTCCGTTAAATTTTAATGCGTTCCTTGAGAAAGCAAAGTTGAAAGATGATGGTAGCAATTACACGGACTGGGTCCGTAACTTGAGGATTATCCTCATTGCTGCAAAGAAGAATTACGTCCTGGAAGCACCGCTGGGTGCCAGGCCTGCTGCTGGAGCAAAGCCAGATGTTATGAACGTCTAGCAGAGCAAAGCTGATGACTACTCGATAGTTCAGTGTGCCATGCTTTACGGCTTAGAATCGGGACTTCAACGACGTTTTGAACGTCATGGAGCATATGAGATGTTCCAGGAGTTGAAGTTAATATTTCAAGCAAATGCCCGGATTGAGAGATATGAAGTCTCCAATAAGTTCTATAGCTGCAAGATGGAAGAGAACAGTTCTGTCAGTGAGCATATACTCAAAATGTCTGGGTATAATAATCACTTGATTCAATTGGGAGTTAATCTTCCAGATGATTGCGTCATTGACAGAATTCTCCAATCACTGCCACCAAGCTACAAGAGCTTCGTGATGAACTATAATATGCAAGGGATGAACAAGACTATTCCCGAGCTCTTCGCAATGCTAAAAGCTGCGGAGGTAGAAATCAAGAAGGAGCATCAAGTGTTGATGGTTAACAAGACCACTAGTTTCAAGAAAAAGGGCAAAGGGAAGAAAAAGGGGAACTTCAAAAAGAACGGCAAGCAAGTTGCTGCTCAAGAGAAGAAACCCAAGTGTAGACCTAAGCCTGAAACTGAGTGCTTCTACTGCAAGCAGACTGGTCACTGGAAGCGGAACTGCCCCAAGTATTTGGCGGATAAGAAGGATGGCAAGGTGAACAAAGGTATATGTGATATACATGTTATTGATGTGTACCTTACCAATGCTCGCAGTAGCACCTGGGTATTTGATACTGGTTCTGTTGCTAATATTTGCAACTCGAAACAGGGACTACAGAATAAGCGGGCACTGGCAAAGGACGAGGTGACGATGCGCGTGGGAAACGGTTCCAAAGTCGATGTGATCGCGGTCGGCACGCTACCTCTACATCTACCTTCGGGATTAATATTAGACCTAAATAATTGTTATTTGGTGCCAGCGTTGAGCATGAACATTATATCTGGATCCTGTTTAATGCGAGACGGTTATTCATTTAAATCAGAGAATAATGGTTGTTCTATTTATATGAGTAATATCTTTTATGGTCATGCACCCTTGAAGAGTGGTCTATTCTTACTAAATCTCGATAGTAGTAATACACATATTCATAATGTTGAAACCAAAAGATACAGAGTTGATAATAAAAGTGCAACTTATTTGTGGCACTGTCGTTTAGGTCATATCGGTGTAAAACGCATGAAGAAACTCCATACTAATGGACTTTTGGAACCACTTGATTATGAATCACTTGGTACTTGCGAACCGTGCCTCATGGGCAAGATGACTAAAACACCGTTCTCCGGTACTATGGAGAGAGCAACAGATTTGTTGGAAATCATACATACCGATGTATGTGGTCCGATGAATATTGAGGCTCGTGGCGGATATCGTTATTTTCTCACCTTCACAGATGATTTGAGCAGATATGGATATATCTACTTAATGAAGCATAAGTCTGAAACATTTGAAAAGTTCAAAGAATTTCAGAGTGAAGTTGAAAATCATCGTAACAAGAAAATAAAAGTTTCTACGATCTGATCGTGGAGGAGAATATTTGAGTTACGAGTTTGGTGTACATTTGAAAAACTGTGGAATAGTTTCGCAACTCACGCCACCCGGAACACCACAGCGTAATGGTGTGTCCGAACGTCGTAATCGTACTTTACTAGATATGGTGCGATCTATGATGTCTCTTACTGATTTACCGCTATCATTTTGGGGATATGCTTTAGAGACGGCCGCATTCACGTTAAATAGGGCACCATCAAAATCCGTTGAGATGACGCCTTATGAACTGTGGTTTGGCAAGAAACCAAAGTTGTCGTTTCTTAAAGTTTGGGGCTGCGATGCTTATGTGAAAAAGCTTCAACCTGATAAGCTCGAACCCAAATCGGAGAAATGTGTCTTCATAGGATACCCAAAGGAAACTGTTGGGTACACCTTCTATCACAGATCCGAAGGCAAAACATTCGTTGCTAAGAATGGATCATTTCTAGAGAAGGAGTTTCTCTCGAAAGAAGTGAGTGGGAGGAAAGTAGAACTTGACGAGGTAACTGTACCTGCTCCCTTACTGGAAAGTAGTTCATCACAGAAAACTATTTCAGTGACACCTACACCAGTTAGTGAGGAAGCCAATGATAATGATCATGAAACTTCAGATCAAGATACTACTGAACCGCGTAGATCAACCAGAGTAAGATCCGCACCAGAGTGGTACGGTAATCCTGTTCTGGAGGTCATGCTACTAGATCATGATGAACCTACGAACTATGAAGAAGCGATGGTGAGCCCAGATTCCGTAAAGTGGCTTGAAGCCATGAAATCTGAGATGGCATCCATGTATGAGAACAAAGTATGGACTTTGGTTGACTTTCCCGATGATCGGCAAGCAATTGAGAATAAATGGATTTTTAAGAAGAAGACTGACGCTGATGATAATGTTACTGTCTACAAAGCTCGACTTGTCGCAAAAGGTTTTCGGCAAGTTCAAGGAATTGACTACGATGAGACCTTCTCACCCGTAGCGATGCTTAAGTCCGTCCGAATCATGTTAGCAATTGCCGCATTTTATGATTATGAAATTTGGCAAATGGATGTCAAAACTGCATTCCTGAATGGATTTCTGGAAGAAGAGTTGTATATGATGCAACCAGAAGGTTTTGTCGATCCAAAGGGAGCTAACAAAGTGTGCAAGCTCCAGCGATCCATTTATGGACTGGTGCAAGCCTCTCGGAGTTGGAATAAACATTTTGATAGTGTGATCAAAGCATTTGGTTTTATACAGACTTTCGGAGAAGCCTGTATTTACAAGAAAGTGAGTGGGAGCTCTGTAGCATTTCTGATATTATATGTGGATGACATATTACTGATTGGAAATGATATAGAATTTCTGGATAGCATAAAGGGATACTTGAATAAAAGTTTTTCAATGAAAGACCTCGGTGAAGCTGCTTACATATTAGGCATTAAGATCTATAGAGATAGATCAAGACGCTTAATTGGACTTTCACAAAGCACATACCTTGACAAAATTTTGAAGAAGTTCAAAATGGATCAAGCGAAGAAAGGGTTCTTGCCTGTGTTACAAGGTGTGAAATTGAGTAAGACTCAATGCCCGACCACTGCAGAAGATAGAGAGAATATGAAAGATGTTCCCTATGCATCAGCCATAGGCTCTATCATGTATGCAATGCTGTGTACCAGACCTGATGTGAGCCTTGCTATAAGTTTAGCAGGGAGGTACCAAAGTAATCCAGGAATGGATCACTGGACAGCGGTCAAGAACATCCTGAAATACCTGAAAAGGACTAAGGATATGTTTCTCGTATATGGAAGTGACAAAGAGCTCATCGTAAAAGGTTACGTTGATGCAAGCTTTGACACTGATCCGGACAATTCTAAATCGCAAACCGGATACGTGTTTACATTAAACGGTGGAGCTGTCAGTTGGTGCAGTTCTAAACAAAGCGTCGTAGCGGGATCTACATGTGAAGCGGAATACGTAGCTGCTTCGGAAGCAGCAAATGAAGGAGTCTGGATGAAGGAGTTCATATCCGATCTAGGTGTCATACCTAGTGCATCGGGTCCAATGAAAATCTTTTGTGACAATACTGGTGCAATTGCCTTGGCAAAGGAATCCAGATTTCACAAAAGGACCAAACACATCAAGAGACGCTTCAACTCCATCCGGGATCTAGTCCAGGTGGGAGACATAGAGATTTGCAAGATACATACGGATCTGAATGTTGCAGACCCGTTGACTAAGCCTCTTCCACGAGCAAAACATGATCAGCACCAAAGCTCCATGGGTGTTAGATTCATTACAGTGTAATCTAGATTATTGACTCTAGTGCAAGTGGGAGACTGAAGGAAATATGCCCTAGAGGCAATAATAAAGTTATTATTTATTTCCTTATAATCATGATAAATGTTTATTATTCATGCTAGAATTGTATTTCCCGGAAACATAATACATGTGTGAATACATAGACAAACAGAGTGTCACTAGTATGCCTCTACTTGACTAGCTCGTTAATCAAAGATGGTTATGTTTCCTAACCATGAACAATGAGTTGTTATTTGATTAACGAGGTCACATCATTAGTAGAATGATCTGATTGACATGACCCATTCCATTAGCTTAGCACCTGATCGTTTAGTATGTTGCTATTGCTTTCTTCATGACTTATACATGTTCCTACGACTATGAGATTATGCAACTCCCGTTTACCGGAGGAACACTTTGGGTACTACCAACCGTCACAACGTAAATGGGTGATTATAAAGGAGTACTACAGGTGTCTCCAATGGTCGATGTTGGGTTGGCGTATTTCGAGATTAGGATTTGTCACTCCGATTGTCGGAGAGGTATCTCTGGGCCCTCTCGGTAATACACATCACATAAGCCTTGCAAGCATTACAACTAATATGTTAGTTGTGAGATGATGTATTACGGAACGAGTAAAGAGACTTGCCGTTAACGAGATTGAACTAGGTATTGGATACCGACGATCGAATCTCGGGCAAGTAACATACCGATGACAAAGGGAACAACGTATGTTGTTATGCGGTCTGACCGATAAAGATCTTCGTAGAATATGTAGGAGCCAATATGGGCATCCAGGTCCCGCTATTGGTTATTGACCAGAGACATGTCTCGGTCATGTCTACATTGTTCTCGAACCCGTAGGGTCCGCACGCTTAAGGTTACGATGGCAGTTATATTGTGAGTTTATGCATTTTGATGTACCGAAGGTTGTTCGGAGTCCCGGATGTGATCACGGACATGACGAGGAGTCTCGAAATGGTCGAGACGTAAAGATTGATATATTGGGAGCCTATGTTTGGACGTCGGAAGTGTTCCGGGTGAAATCGGGATTTTACCGGGTTACCGGGAGGTTACCGGAACCCCCCGGGAGCCATATGGGCCATCATGGGCCTTAGTGGAAAGGAGAAAGGGGCAGCCCAAGGTGGCTGCGCCTCTTTCCCCTCCCCTAGTCCTATTAGGACTAGGAGAAGGTGGCCGGCCCCCCTCTCTCCCTTCCCCTCCGAGGAATCCTAGTTGGACTAGGATTGGGGGGAGGAATCCTACTCCCAGAGGGAGTAGGACTCTCCTGCGCCTCCCTCTTTGGCCGGCCAGCCTCCCCTCCTCTCCTCCTTTATATACGGAGGCAGGGGCACCTCTAAACACACAAGTTGACACAAGTTGATCCACGTGATCGATTCCTTAGCCGTGTGCGGTGCCCCCTGCCACCATATTCCTCGATAATACTGTAGCGGAGTTTAGGCGAAGCCCTGCTGCTGTAGTTCATCAAGATCGTCAACACGCCGTCGTGCTGACGAAACTCTTCCCCGACACTTTGCTGGATCGGAGTCCGGGGATCGTCATCGAGCTGAACGTGTGCTCGAACTCGGAGGTGCCGTAGTTTCGGTGCTTGATCGGTTGGATCGTGAAGACGTACGACTACTTCCTCTACGTCGTGTCATTGCTTCCGCAGTCGGTCTGCGTTGGGTACGTAGACAACACTCTCCTCTCGTTGCTATGCATCACATGATCCTGTGTGCGCGTAGGAAAATTTTTGAAATTACTACGAAACCCAACAACCTCACCTAGCCCTACCGTGCCGGCCACATGTTAGGGCGGGGCTGTACACGCCCCGGGGGCTCCTCCCGGAGGGGAGCCCCCTCCCACGTACCAGTGGAAGCACCATGCTCCGCGCTGGCTGACGACACTGCCGACGAGCGGCTATGCCCGTACACATGCGGAAGCGCTATGCTCCGCGCTGGTGATAAACAACTGAGGGTGGCCCCCGGGCCGCATCAACCTCAGGGAGCCCAGAGCTCAGTGTCTAGCCTCATCGCAACGCCTCCCCGTGGGAGCGCCGCGCGAGGGGGCTGGGCACGGGGGCTGCGCCTGGGTCACGCCCAGACGTACGCCACCCAGCCAGGCCCCTCGGGCCTGGTTCGTCGCGCGTCTCTCCCCGAGCGGAGCCAAGGTATGAAGGCCGTTTGAGCGTCAAGGGGGACCCCTGAGCATCGCGACTCAGGGGCCTAACTGGTCCCGTAGCCCCTCACTCCTTAGTTCCGAAAGGCTAATGCTGGGTGAGGCACGCGCGGGGCCGGGCTCTGCAGACGTAGAACGGTGGTCCTACTTGCATCTCACCTCATCACTTGCTGTTTGCACGTCAAGGGGGACTCTTGAGCATCACTACTCAGGAGCCTAACTGGCTCCGTAGCCCCTCACTCCTTTGGTCCCGTCCTGGTTTCCGGCCGGGGCTAATGCTGGGTGAGGTACGCGCGGAGTCGGGCTCTACAGACGTAAAACGGAAGATCCACCTACATCACACCTTCCTACTTGTTGTTCGTGCGCCAAGGGGGACTCCTGAGCATCGCGAGTCAGGAGCCTAACTGGCTCCGTAGTGCCTCACTCCTTTGGTCCCGTCCTGGTTTCCGGTCGGGGCTAATGCTGGGTGAGGTACGTGCGGGGCCGGGCTCTGCCGGCGTAGAATACAAGCAAGTAGGGAAGAAAAGCATAAAATTCAAGGAATTTGAAAGCAAATATTACAGTCCATACTGTCGTCTCAATACCAAATGCGAGTTTAAACGCCTCCCCGAGGCATGATGCATGTGCAGGAATTAAAAGCAGGACAGGAGCAGTAGCGGAGTCACTTGGCGGCGGTGGAGCAGCACGGGTGGCCTCGCCTCATGGAGTAGCAGGACCGGAAGCATCCTGCTTCGGCTTGGGACTAAAGGCCCGTTACTTCCCTAACAGGGCCTCCGCGCGACCCTTCACGGCCTCGGCAGTGGCGGCAGCACCCTCGCCGCTTACTGGCTCCAAAAGGCTGTCGAGGTTGGCGCTGGGGTCGCGAAGGTAGATGTGGGTGAAGACCCGCGTCAGCGCAGCAGAAGACAGGACACGCGCCTCGGCCTCGGCCGTGGGGCCAAGGCCAAGGGTGACATCCTCAAGAGCACAAACCAGGAAGGGAAGCAGCTTGGTGGGGCCGTCCTCGGCGCCGGCCAGCGGGCTCTCCAGGCCACTGGCGTAGAGCATCTTCAGCGAAGCACGAGCCTTCTTATCCATGTCTGCGAAGGACACGCGATCCTCGGCTAGAACCTGGGCCTTGCTGTCCAGCTCGACCTTCGTCGCCTCCAACTCCTTCCCCAGCGCACCTAGGCGGTCGCGGCGCTTCTTGAGCTTGGCCTCCCGGCCCTCGATGGCCACCTCGCGAGCCTTCATGCCTTCTTCTTGCTCCCGGCGAAGACGAACCTCCTTCGCGAGCTGGCCCCGCAGGCCTTGCAGCTCGTCCTCCAGCGCCTTGCAACGATCGCGGACTTCAACCACCTCCCCCAGGGTTGCGTCACGAGCAGCCTTCGTCTCAAGGATGGCCTGCCTCTCCTCATCGCAGGCCGTTGATGCTTGAACCAGCACCGCCCGGATCGAGGCGTCGGAGCGAATCCATCCTGAAGCCAGCTCCAAGCGCCCGGCCACCAGGCGAGGGTCGGCGCCAAGAAGATCCTGCCGCAGCCGGTCCAGTCCAGCAACAGCATGCTCCAGGACGGCGGGAGGAGTTGGAGAAACAACATTCGGCGGAACGGGGGAAGAAGGCGGTGACGGCAAGACCACAACGTCATGAGGTGGAGCCCGCTGCGCCCCAACGGCTGTGGTGGCGGCAGCGGGCAAAGGCACCACAGGAGTCACTTGGGCCATGGGGGCTCAGCTCGCCCCAGCCAGCTCGGCCAGGCCTCGCGAGGACGACCAGGCAGGAGAAGCCCGCACGCCGCGGTCACCCTCCTCCACAGGCGGAGGCGCTGCCACGGATGGAGCCTCAGGAGCCCCCTTCGGCTTCTTTGCCGCGGGCGCCAGCCTATTCAAGAGATGCGAACGTCAAGCCTCGGCAGTGGAACAAGAAATAAAGACATGGGTCAAGCACTTACGGTCATCGCCGGTGAGCTCGGGCAGCCTCCGGCCAAACTTGAAGCCTGACAGCCGGCTGGAAGGGTCAACCACGGAAGCAGAAGGCGCGTTTGCAGACTGCCTCGGGGCAGGGGCAGACCCGCGGGAGATCAGCCCGGTCCTGTCCTTCTTCGGGATCAGGGGCAAGCTCCCGCCGACCTGCTCGTCTCCATCCTCGTCATCATCGCTCGAAGAAAGGCGGAGATTGCGGGGCCTGCGCCGGGGGAGGGGAGCCCTCGACTCTCCGTCGGTCGCCTCGGAGTCAGGCCCCTTTTCCCGCTCCTCTTCATCCTCCTCCATGCTAGAGTCGCCGGAGGGCATGTCCACCAGTCCCTCGGAAGCCGCCACGGGCACGAGCCCGTCCCCGTTAAAAACGGGCATGGACTCCATCACCTGCTCCCAGTCATCGCGAAGGAACAAGGGCTTGGGAGCGCCCTCCAACCTTGCCACCTCGCCCCCGACCAGAGATTGGAGGACCGCGGCCAAATCTTCGCCGCCCAAGGCCGCGGGGCTCGATAGAGGCCTCCACATCGGAGGTGAGTACTGCCGAAGTGGAGCCAGCTGGTGCTCCAGGAACTCCCTCAGCAGCAACGCACCACTCAACTTCGCCGCCGCCTTGCTGACTGGCCTCAGGTCCGTGTCCATCTTCTCCAACACCAGTTTCGCGCGGGGGTCCGTGAGCTCTGCTCGGTACCAGTCGCTGGAGCTCGCGGGCTGCTCCGCGGGCAAGATCAGCCTAGGGTGGATGCGCCCGGCACCTACCAAGACCCACTTGCTCCTGAAGCCCTCAATCCTCTTCCCGGTATTCGAGATGGCAACGGTGCCGCCATACGCGACGAAGCTCGCGCACGCGGAAGTAGAACCGCGAGAGACCCGGAGGGAGAAGTAGTGGCGCAGCAAGGCCACTGAGGGCTGCACCCCTACGTGAGCCTCACAGTAATAAGCGAAGATCGCCAGGAGAAGGACGGAGTTGGGGTGGAGATGCAGAGCCTGCAAGTTGTAATGGCGGAGGACAGAGAAGAAAAACTCGGAGAAGGGAGGCACCAGGCCCGTCACAATGGAGCTTACAAAGAGAGGATAAAAGGTGCTCCCTCGGCCCTCAGGGGTGGCGGAGCCGGCCTTGAACACCTGCACCCCGTCGATGCCCTACGCCGCCGCCATCCGGCGTAGCTGGGCAAGGCCCGCCTCGGACACGCTCGGCAAGTCCAGAGAAGGCGAGTACCAAGCTTCGGCCGGAGACTGATGAGGTGCCATGGCTTCCTAGGTCACGCAGCCAGAGTAGATCTGGAAATTTGGAGGAAGAAACGGAAGGTGCAAGAAAGGGGATCTGAGCAGCAACCGGAGAAAGCAAAAGGAGAAGTCTGGGCAGATGCCGCTCCCTTATCAACCTGCACGGTTGCTGAAGCACTTGCGTCCAATCAACCGCCACGCGACGCCCAAGGCCGTGGGCTGTTAGGGCCCGCGGCTCTTCGCCCTTGCCCTTTCGCCTCTCGGCACGGCCAAGTCCGGGCGCGCCTTGGGCCCAGGGGCTACTGTTGGCGTTCTGGGAACGGGGGTCCTCAGACTTGCCTGCCTGCGGCCCGCGGCGTGGCTCGAAGGGGGCCCAGCACAGCCCATCTTCACCAACACAAACCCAAGACCCTCGTGAGGGGCCAAGCCTCGTGGGGCGGATGACACGGAGCTTCCTCAGGCACGGCCTCGTCAGGCTGGCTCACGAGGAGGCGGAGAGATCAAGGCGGGGTACCTCGCGAGGTGCCCATGATGCAAGCCATGATGACTCAGGGCGCCAGGCGGGCGCCAGCCCGCGCAGCGTCCTCCTTTCCTCTTTGGTGCAAAGGGGGCAAGCGCAGCCGCGGAGTACCGAGGCATCAGGCAAAGGTTGCCATTTCGGTGCAACGAGACCAAGACCAGGAGGACTACGAGATGGAGGTCACCGTGGAGCCCAAGACGGCGTCATCACCAGAGCTTTGCGCAGGCGAAGACTACTTTTGTCAGGATAGCTGATACTTGCTGTCCCCCTTCAAATTAGCCCGCCATTGTTGACTCCCTTCCCGCTCGATATTTGGGAAGAGGACCAGGGCCTCTATAAATAGGACCAGCCGCCCACGGAGCAAGGGGTTGGAAAAAGAGGAAGGGGAGGCTCGATAGAGAGGTTGGAAGCATAAAGAGAGAGAGAGAGAGAGAGAGAGAGAGAGAGAGAGAGAAAGGTGGTTGAACTCCTCCCAGCAGTTCATCGCCCCAGCCAAGAACAGACCCTCATGAGGCTGTTCTTACTTGTATTGTTCATCATCATCAGCCCCAAGAGGCAATCCACCCACCACACACTGGAGTAGGGTATTACACCACAACGGTGGCCCGAACCAGTATAAACCTTATGTCTCTTGTGCAGTTCTTTCAGTAGTCTAGATCTTTGCGAGACGGAGAGGTAGAAGGCGTAATCTCCGCGCGCACCCCAGAGTTTAAACCTTAAGGGTCTGCCGGAACCCGAAATCCGACAGAGCGTTATTTCACCCTAATTTAATTGTTGCTTTTCCAAATTGTACCGGATTTGGATTAGAATTTGAATGTATGCTACAGCTTTATTCATATCCATCAGGTTCAAACAACCAATGCATTATTCGATTCATAGGTACATATGTTCAAGAATTACATAAGAACCAAATAAAGAATGATGAACCACAGTTGTATACTTGTACTATTAAAGACGGTAAAGAACTAGGCAAAATATATTCTGGTTGCTGAACAAGGTGGAGCGGAATGCCCATATTGTGCCCTCCTCCATGCAGCTAGTCCAACCCCTTGTGATGGCCGACCGCCCATCCTTCACGGTCTTCATGAAAACATCTAGATAATCATCGTGTTCTGGTAGAAATACTTTAACCTTTGCATGCCCACAATCATGTAGTTTGAGAGGTAATCTTGAGTAAACTGCTTTGGCAACCACTGTAAAGGAAAAAGATTCAGACATTGTCATCTAACACAACCCATTATGGGTGGTAAAAAGAAGGCTGGAGAGTTCCTACTTACCATCCTGCAGTTCGCTGTTGTCTTGGATAAAGTGTAAACAAATATTTTAATTGCCATCTTTGGACCCATTTTACTAACAATCTTTATCAGCTTCCTCACTCGATGCTGGTTCATCAATATCTCATTGCCCCATACGCAGAAAGGGTCGAAGCGCGGATCTTTACCAATGACATATGTACCTAAAAGCACCAAGTTAATATTAGAAGCTAAATAGTAATTGCACAATGATATAGCACAACACTCTTTTATAATATGTCTATATACATCCGTATGTGCTAGTCCATTTGAAATCTCTAAAAAGACAAATATTTAGGAACGGAGGGAGTATCTTATAACATCCAATATACTCACATATTAGATGAATTAACATCTTATATTATGGGCCGAAAGGATTTTAGTGCATTCTTACAAATTATCGGCTGATTAACTGCTGCTCTATCCAGGGGTTACATTTAGTTTGAGCTAGTTCAAGCTCAAATAGCCCTAACGTATATCTAAACATGAGGGCTAGTTTGAGCTAGTTGCATCTATAACACACACAAAAAACTATCCAACCCAAGAGGTGCTAATTGGAGCTAGTTCTCCTAGTGCATTGTTGAACAAGGTGGAGCGGAATGCCCATATTGTTGTTGTTGTTGTTGTTGTTGTTGTTGTTGTTGTTGTTGTTGTTGTTGTTGTTGTTGTTGTTGTTGTTGTTGTTGTTGTTGTTGTTGTTGTTGTTGTTGTTGTTGTTGTTGTTGTTGTTGTTGTTGTTGTTGTTGTTGTTGTTGTAACTGGAATAAACAAGGCATACTACGAACAACCAAATATAGCATTCGAAACTGGACATATGCTAACTACAAACAACCGAACAATCAAAAAACGTCAAAAGAGGCATATGCTAGCTATAATAGGCTTAACAGCAAGCAAATATATGCATTCCTATCGGTATGTTTAAAACTGGATTGATGAAATGTATTACATAGTACATAATTGCACATATAGAGCATCACATTGTGAACAACTGAAATAAACAAGGGATACTGCAAACAACTAGATATAACAATTAAAACTAGACATATTCTCACTACACTAGACAAGGGACTCGACAAAACAAATCATGGGTATCCACATGTGAAGAGGCATGACAAAACAAATCATGAGTTTCCTCACTTGTCACAGATGGGCTCGTTCCCGTGGGAAGAGCACGGACCCTGGATGCGCTCCATGTTGTCGCAGATGGGCTCCTTCCCCTTGGAAGAGCACGGCTGTAGGGTGCCCTCTGAGATGTCGCAGATGGGCGCTTAACCCTGGGAAGAGCAGATGGGCTCTTTCCCCTTGGAAGAGACGGAGAGGGTGCCCTCCTCGTGGTCGCCGTCGATGAGGTCTGACTGGGAAGCTATGGATCCCAAGCTAGCGTCGTAGAACGTGTCCTTCCGAAATGACAAAAGGGGCTCGATGGCGATGTATAATGGAAACTTGTTGACAACGAGCAAGAGGATATCAGCAGCGGGGCCATGGATGAGATCGACGGCGGATGAACCCGAGGGGTTGGGTGTGGGATACTTAACATGTGACATAGCCCGCCTCAGGCCATCACTGTCGATGACCTCAATGTCGTAGCCGGCGGACGGGACATGCCCGCATACTCTAGCCCGCTACTTGAGTGCCTGCCGCCATTAATGGTTGTCAGCTTCCTCGGCGACGTCGAGCGATGAGACTCCTATACATCTCTTTAGGGCCACTCACTCCCCGAGCTCCACAGGAAGTGTAGCCGGGCTTAGGCTGCGATGCTTTGGAGTGGGGGCTGGAGATGGGGATGGGGATCTGTGGGAAAGGGGGCGTTTGGCATGCGTTATCTAAGGACCTCAGGGCGTCCTGGGTATGGTGATCAGTGGGTAAGTGTAGGATCGAAAGTATGTCTAGAGGGGGGGGGGTGATTAGACTACTTGACCAATTAAAAATCTATCCTTTTCCCAATTTTAGTCTTTGGCAGATTTTAGCTATCTTAGCACAAGTCAAGCAATCTTAACACAATTCAAGCAAGCATGCAAAGAGTCTATGAGCAGCGGAAAGTAAAGCATGCAACTTGCAAGAATGCAATGGGAAGGGTTTGGAGAATTCAAACGCAATTGGAGACACGGATGTTTTTGTCATGGTTCCGATAGGTGGTGCTATCGTACATCCACGTTGATGGAGACTTCAACCCACGAAGGATAACGGTTGCGCGAGTCCAAGGAGGGCTCCACCCACGAAGGGTCCACGAAGAAGCAACCTTGTCTATCCCATCATGGCCATCGCCCATGAAGGACTTGCCTCACTAGCGGTAGATCTTCACGAAGTAGGCGATCTCCTTGCCCTTACAAACTCCTTGGTTCAACTTCACAATCTTGTCGGAGGCTCCCAAGTGACACCTAGCCAATCTAGGAGACACCACTCTCCAAGAAGTAACAAATGGTGTGTTGATGATGAACTCCTTGCTCTTGTGCTTCAAATGATAGTCTCCCCAACACTCAACTCTCTCCCACAGGATATGGATTTGGTGGAAAGAAGATTTGAGTGGAAAGCAACTTGGGGAAGGCTAGAGATCAAGATTCATATGGTGGGAATGGAATATCTTGGCCTCAACACATGAGTAGGTGGTTCTCTCTTAGAAAATGTGTATTGGAAGTGTAGGTATGTTCTGATGGCTCTCTCCACAAATGAAGAGTGGGTGGAGGGGTATATATAGCCTCCACACAAAAACTAACCGTTACACACAATTTACAAATCTCGGTGGGACCGAATTGAGAAACTCGGTCGGACCGATTTAGCAAACCTAGTGACCATTAGGATTTTCAGTGGGACTAAGATGCAACTCGGTAGGACCGATATGGTTAGGGTTAGGGCATAACATAATCTCGGTGTGACCGATTACACAAACTCGGTGGGACCGATTTTGGTAATAAGCTAACCAGAGAGTTGGTCAGGTAAACTCGGTGGGACCGATTTGCTCATTTCGGTGGGACCGAAATGTTACAAAAGGGAAACAGAGAGTTTACATTGCAATGTCAGTGGGACCGATCGCTCATCTCGGTAGGACCGAAACGTTACGAAAGGAAACAGAGAGATTACAACCCCATCTCGGTGTGACGGAGATCTCTATCGGTGAGACCGATTTGCCTAGGGTTTGTGGCAGGGGATATGACATCTGAACTCGGTGGCGCCGGATAGAAAGAATCGGTGGGGCCGAGTTTGACTTTTGGTTTAGGTCATATGTGGATGTGAGAAAGTAGTTGAGGGTTTTGGAGCATATCACTAAGCATTTTGAGCAAGAACCTCATTAAGCAACACCTCATCCCTCCTTGATAGTATTGGCTTTTCCTATAGACTCAATGTGATCTTGGATCAAAAAAATGGAAAATGTAGAGTCTTGAGCTTTGAGCTTGAGCCAATCCTTTGTCCTTAGCATTTTGATGGGTCCACTTTTCTCATCCATACCATGCCAATCATTGAGCTTTCCTGAGATATTAATCTTGAAATAGCATTAGCTCAATGAGCTATATGTTGTTAGGAATTACCAAAACCACCTAGGGATATTTGCACTTTCAATCTCCCCCTTTGTGGTAATTGATGACAACATATAGATCAAAGCTTCGACAAATGATAATAAGAGTGAAAAACATTGTCGCTTTGAGGAGTATGTGAAAAGCAAGAGCTCCCCCTAAATTTGTGCATAGTTTATGATTTGCTTTGGACTGCAAATGCACAGAGAGTTAGGCTCATGGGTTACTCTTTCATGTCACATACATCTTGGTGAAGCGCTCAAAATGATAGTAATTAAATACATGCACTCATCACCAAGCAAAGTGAATGATCATATAGGGATAAAATGATAATGTCATCCAACAAGCATTAATGTAGCATATGATCAAACACACATGATCATCCAAGTATCACACAGACAGAAAGTATCTCAATCAAGCAAATAAAGTTCAACCACCAAAGCAAGAGAGAATAAAAAAGCAACGCTCTCTCTCGAAGCCTATGATTTATACATTTTTCTCCCCCTTTGGCAAGAAGTTACCAAAAGTTCATAGAAAATTCATAGCACTAAATTATCTATCAGGCTTGGTCTTCTGGTGGTGGTGTCCGGAGAACTCCAAGAACGAAGGCTTCAGTCGATGTAGATGGAGCTGCTGGAGTAGGTGCTGGAGCTTGTGGCACTGAAGCTGTAGCTGGTGCAGATGAAGTGGCTCTGGTGTCTGTTACTGGCACTGCAGTTGACCTCTGAGCTCTAGACACTCTGGCAAATACATCAGTGGTTGTCTTGCCCTTCCTCTCCTGCATATCATCCAGAAGTTGCTCCACAACAGAATGGACCTCACTTACCTTCATATCCATGTCATAGAACTTCTGCTCCACAATCCTTTCCAAGATCTCCTGGTTTTGAGTCAGGGTGGCCAGCCCTTTCTCAATCCTTAGAGTGGATGCAATCAAGTAGCCAAGCTGATCTTGCTTGCTCTTCAGAAGATACTGAGATGCCTCTTCCATGGTTGGCATCTTTGCAGCTTTCTCAGCCTTTGCCTTCTCCCTCTTTTCTTGAACGTGCACAGAAGATGATTCATCCTCATTCATAACCACTTGGTTGTCCTCAAAGTCTGGATAGATAGGCATGTGTTCCTTGTCCAACAAGTATGTGCCAGTGCCCATCTTGGAGTTAGTCAACTCCTGGATCTGTGGTGCATACCCACAACTTCTCTTTTGGGTAGCAGCTGTCCTCTTGATAGTTTCAACATAAGACTCATGACCTTGAACTTTTGTGGCACATCAAATATATGTAGCAGATTGATGGAGTGGCCTCTGATCATTCTATGATCACCAGACTTGGGCAGAAGAGTGTGCTTGAGGATCCAATTGATAGTAGGCAGTCCTGACAGCAGGTGTTTCACTGATCCAAATTGGTGAGTCTCAAGATCTGCATCAGGAATCTCCTTGTACATGCTAGCCATGGAGTTGTGATCCTTCTTCTTGGCATAGACATCCAAGTCATCTTCATTCTCCTCAGGAGCATTGATCAATTGAGCCCATTCTGCTACTATTGACTGGTATCTAGTGCCTTCAGACATCCAGACTATCTTGCCATCTGGGTAGAAGTGAGCTGTGGAGTAGAACTGCGTGATAAGCTCATCATTCCACTTTGTGAGCTGCTGAGCACAAACTCATCAACTCCACAAGCCTTGAAACTATCATATACTCCTGGATAGTGTTCTTCATTCTCCTTGATGTACTCCCAGTTGACCCATCTCATGTCACATACTATTGGTTTCTTGTCAAGCAACACCGTCTCATAAAAATCCTACTGTTCTTTTGTAGCGACCAGACCTCAAACAGTCTGATCTCTGTACTCCGGTGTCATTCCTGGATCAGTAATGTTGACACCACACAGTACTCAGAGGATTTATTGCAGAGTAGCAATCACACACTTATTACATCGAGTGTCTCAAAAGAGAACTTATTACAATAAATATGGCTTAAGGCCATCTAATAATGAAAACAGCGGAAGGCTTGGAAGATAAGTGAGTCCATCAACTCCAACGGCATCACTGAGTATAGAACCACGATCTAAAACTCCTTAATCGTCGTCTGAAAAGTCTGCAACATTAACGTTGCAGCCCGAAAATGGGTCACCACATGGAATATGTTGGCAAGGTAACACATAGAGAGTAATGGAATGAAAACAGCTATACTATATGCATATTTGGCTGGTGGAAGGCTCTATGGTTACAGTTTTGCGTAAAGCCAATTTTTCCCTACTTCAAAGGAATAAATTTATTTAACTATCATGGTGGTTGTTAAACATTGAGAATGGTTGACAACATTCTCAATCCCAATTAAGCATCATCATTAAGCATAACCCAACAAAATTAATTTAGAGTAACATGTTGAGATTCACATGAAAATCCAAGTACTAGATACTCAAGATGTCGATAACCGGGGACACGGCTAACCATGATTAGTTTATTACACTCTGCAGAGGTTTGCGCACTTTTCCCCACAAGACTCGATCGCCTCCGTTTAGTTTCTCGCACTACATGGTGTTTGAGAAGACGGATGACCGAGACATAGTCTTTCAAAAGCGCTAGCACCTTACGATGGGTAGACCGTACCACCTACATCCCCTACATCTGCTAGTCTACCACTATAAGAGTTCGCACGACTTAGTCAACTATGCTAGAGCCCATAATAGCTTGTGGCTGCACACGGAAGTTTCTAGTATGAATAGTCTCATGATCCCTTTGAGCCTGGGTGGCGGTCCAAAAGAAAACATGCAAGTCCTGGAATACCCAGGTACCTCAATCCACCCAGATGTGTGTTTAAGTTGCCACCTTAGATAAACCATTAATTAACAATCTCACATCTGTCATGGATATCACTCACCCAATCCACGTCTACTAGCATAGCATGGCATAATAAGCAAACATAGAAGTAACTCCCAAAGGTTTGATAATAAACAGGTAATAGGTACTACCTCATCTACTTCCCATCCCACAATTTAATTAGATCCTAATCATGCAATGTGTGAGGATTGATCTAATGCAATAAAACTCGGTAGTAGAAAAGGTATGATCAAAGTGTTACTTGCCTTGCTGATGATCCGCGAAACCTAACGATTCGAAGTAACAGGCGGCGCACTCCGGGTATTCTATCGCAGACAAACAAACAAGCATATAATAAGTACTCATCTAATGCACAAGTAAAACTCAAATAAGAGATCTAACCGGAAGGTTCAACTTAAGAACTCCGGTTGGCAAAAAGAATCAAATCAAACGAAGCAACGAAAGTCAAACGGCGAAAGAAAACAACTTCGTTTTAGTAATCTGGATCTAGGGCAAATTTTACAGAAGCAAAACCTTGTTTAAGTTGGTTATTCGGATAGAGGGTTTCGAGACGAATCCCTAGGCGCTTGAATCGCCTGATTCCGATAAACGAGCGAAAAGTTAAACTAAAACGAAAATCGGATCAGGAATCGCGATCAGAAAAATCGTGGATTTAATCCGAGAAAAAGAAAAACGACGAACACCGAATTTTTTTCTCTTCTTTTTTTCGGCACGGAAATCGAGGCGCGACGAACCTCGGGCGGCGGGATCATCGGCGGCGGCGGCGGCTCCAGCGGCGCACGCGAATCGAGGCGGGGCAGATGGGCTGGGGCGGCTCGGGGTGGCGCTATTTAAAGGCTGCCTCCGGGCGGTGTCCCGCTCGGGTACGACCCGAAGTCGGTTCGTTTTTTTAAATTATTCCGCTCGGAAAAAAAATAAAAAGAAATACTAAACGGACTCCAAAAATTCCGAAAAAAATTTCACGGGCTTCTAAAATCAAGCCGCACAAGGTGAACATTTATTTGGGCCCTAAATGCAATTTTGGAAAACGCACTTTTTTCCTAAATTCAAATAAAACACCAAAAAACTCTGAAATAAAATCTTATTTGATTTTATTATTAAATCCTCAATATTTCTATATTTAGGGAAAGTCATTTTATTCCCTCTCTCATATTTTTGTAATAGAAATAATTGATGATAAAATAAATAAAATCAAATGATCCTATTCTCAAAATTTGAGAAAACTCAAATATGAAAATAACGAAATCCCCAACTCTCTCCGTGGGTCATTGAGTTGCGTAGAATTCCTAGGATCAACCAAAATGCAAAATAAAATATGATATGCATGATGCTCTAATGTATAACATTCCAAATTGAAAATTTGGGATGTTACAAACCTACCCCCCTTAAGATGAATCTCGCCCTCGAGATTCGGGTTGTCTAGAAAATAGGTGAGGGTGGTCTTTGAGCAAATCTTCCTCTCGCTCCCAGGTGGCTTCATCCTCCGTGTGGTGGCTCCACTGAACTTTGCAAAACTTGATAACCTTGCTGCGAGTAACTCGGTTGGCAAACTCAAGAATCTTGACTGGTTTCTCCTCGTAGGTCAAATCGTTATCCAACTGAATAGTTTCCAAAGGCACTGTGTCTCTCAATGGTATGTCAGCCATCTCCGCGTGACACTTCTTCAATTGGGAAACGTGGAACACATCCTGAACTCCTGACAATCCTTCAGGCAATTCCAACTTGTAGGCCACTTCTCCCATACGCTCCAAAACTCGATAGGGTCCTACAAACCGTGGCGCTAACTTCCCTTTTAGTCCAAAACGCTTTGTTCCTCGAAGTGGAGATACTCGAAGATAAGCTCTGTCTCCGACTTCGTAAACTGTCTCCTTGCGTTTAGAATCCACATAACTCTTCTGTCTGGACTGGGCTACCTTGAGCCTATCGCGAATCAATTTCACCTTCTGTTCAGACTCCTTAATCAAGTCAGGTCCAAACAACTGGCGGTCTCCAACTTCGTCCCATGACAACGGTGTCCTGCACCTCCTTCTGTACAAAGCTTTGAAAGGGTCTATCTTTAAACTGGTTTGATAACTGTTGTTGTAAGAGAACTCTGCATATGGCCAATTATCATCCCAACTAGATCCGTAATCTAGCGGACAAGCTCTCAGCATATCCTCCAAAATCTGATTGACTCTCTCGGTCTGTCCATCTGTCTGTGGATGAAAAGTTGTACTGAATTCTAGCCTGGTTCCCAAAGTTTTATGCAACTGCTTCTAGAACTTTGAGGTAAACTGGGTTCCTCTATCTGATACGATACTCCTCGGAACTCCATGCAGACATACGATCCTGGTCATGTATATCTTTGCCAACTTAGAACTGGTATAAGTGGTCTTTACTGGGATGAAATGAGCTACTTTCGTCAATCGATCAACTACAACCCAAATCGAGTCATAGCCTGAAAGAGTCCTGGGCAATCCCATGATAAAATCCATGCCTAGCCTATCCCACTTCCATTCGGGTATCGGCAATGGTTGTAACAATCCTGCTGGCTTCTGATGCTCTACCTTTACTCTCTGACATACATCCCAAACTGCTACATACTCCGCTATATCCTTCTTCATTCCGGTCCATTAGAAAATATCCTTCAAATCCAAATACATCTTGGTATTTCCTGGGTGAATTGAATATGGTGAATCGTGTGCCTCTTGCAAAATCAACTTCCTGATCTCTGGGTCATTGGGCACGTAAACGCGGTCTTCAAACCATAGGGTATCGTGCTCGTCCTCATGAAATCCTTTAGCTTTTCCTTTGCTCAGTTTCTCCTTAATATCGGCAATCTCCTTGTCGGTCTTCTGAGCTTCCCTGATTCTATCCATCAAAGTTGACTGAATCTCCAATGATGCTACATAGCCTCTCGGAACTATTTCCACACATAGTTCACGAAGATTTTCTGCTAACTCCTTGGGTATTTCTCCCGTCATTAACGTATTGACATGGCTCTTACGGCTTAATGCGTCAGCTACTACATTAGCCTTTACGGGGTGATAATGCAATTTCATATCATAATCCTTAATGAGCTCCAACCATCTCCTTTGTCTGAGGTTTAACTCCTTCTGTGTGAAAATGTACTTCAAACTCTTATGATCCGTGTACACCTCACAATGGTTTCCAATGAGAAAATGTCTCCATGTCTTCAATGCATGCACTACGGCTGCTAACTCCAAATCATGCATAGCATAATTCAACTCATGAGGCTTCAGTTGTCTTGAGGCATATGAAACAACTCTCCCTTCCTGCATAAGCACTGCTCCAAGTCCTCAATGTGAAGCATCGCAGCACACCTCATAATCCTTGGTCTGGTCCGGCAAAATCAACACTGGTGAGGTAACTAAGCGTTTCTTCAACTCCTGGAAACTAGCCTCACACTCCTTTGTCCATATGAACTTGGTATCCTTCTTCAACAACTCAGTCATAGGCTTCGCAATCTTTGAGAAATTCTCAATAAATCTCCGGTAGTATCCTGCGAGTCCAAGAAAACTCCGGATCTCTCCAACTGTTGTTGGGGCTTCCCACTTGGTCACGGTTTCAACTTTAGCGGGATCTACTGCTATACCTTCTCCAGATATAACATGTCCGAGAAATCCTACTTCCTTCAACCAAAACTCACATTTGCTGAACTTGGCATATAATTGATGTTCTCTGAGCTTTCCAAGTACCAAACGCAAATGCTCCTTATGTTCCTCTTCATTCTTCGAATAAACCAGGATATCATCAATGAACACTATGACGAACTTATCCAAAAACTCCATAAACACTTTGTTCATCATGTTCATAAAATAGGCAGGTGCGTTAGTCAGACCAAATGACATAACAGTATACTCATACAGCCCATACCTGGTGGTAAAAGCTGTCTTCGGAATATCCTGTTCTCGAATCTTCAACTGGTGGTATCCTGATCTCATATTGACCTTGGAAAATACCTTAGCTCCTTGCAATCGATCAAACAGATCGTTGATCATTGGTAGCGGGTACTTGTTCTTGATCGTTACTTCATTCAATCCTCGATAATCAACAACCATCCTTAACGATCCATCCTTCTTCTCCACTAGAAGTACTGGCGATCCCCAAGGTGAAGAACTTGGGAGAATATATCCTTTATCCAGTAACTCCTTAATCTGCTTCTTAATTTCCACCAAATCCTTTGCTGGCATCCTATATGGTCTCTTTGATATTGGACCTGTGCCTGGCAATAGCTCAATCAAAAACTCAATATCTCTATCTGGTGGCATGCCTGGCAACTCCTCTGGAAATACATCGGGAAAATCCCTTACCACTGGTACTTCCTCCTGCACAACTCCTGTTAGGCAATTTACTTGAGTCCTCTTTGGCACATGCCGGGATACATACTTGATCCTTCTCCCTTCTGTGGTGGTAAGCAAAATTGACTTGCTAGCACACTCAATATTCCCTTCATACTTTGATAACCAATCCATGCCTAATATCACATCCAATCCTTGAGATTCCAATACTATCAGGTCTGAGGGAAAAACATAGTTACCAATCCTTAATGGTAACCAATCACACCATAGACTAGCCACATACTCTACTCCGGGCGAGGTTACTAACATGGGTGACCTAAGGGCTTGGGTTGGTAGGTTATACTTATCCACAAATCCCCTTGAGATGTATGAATGCGATGCGCCAGTATCAAAAAGAATGAGTGCAATAACTGACTTAACCAAAAACTTACCTATTACTGCATCGGGCTGAGCTTCAACCTCCTCCACGCTAACGTGGTTCACCTGTCCCCTGTTGAAAGGGTTCAGCTTCTTCCCAGAACTTCCATTGCTATTTCCATTTTGTAATTCAGGACATTCATTGGCATAATGTCCGGTATTCGAACACTTAAAGAAAGTGACTTGGCTTAAGTCCTTCTTGGCTGGGGTTGATAGGTTGGTGCGGTTCTGGCCGTTGCTTCCTCCATTGCCATTACCATTCTTGGTGCCATTGTGATTGTGCGAGCTACCTCCTCCATGGGTATGCTGAAAATGTCCTCTCGGTCTAGGGGTAAAACGTGGCTTCTGCTGAGCTCCTGAATTGTACTTCCCTTGTCCATACTTCCTCTTGCGATTCTCAATTTGCTGCTGCTTCCCTTCAATCATAAGAGCACGATCTACCAACTCCTGGTAGTTGTTGAATGTTGCTACCATCAACTGCATGCTCAACTCATCATTCAGTCCTTCCAGAAACTTCTCCTGCTTAGCTGCATCCGTAGCGACGTCATCTGGGGCATAACGTGCTAGCTTACTAAATTCCTCCACATACTGGCCAACTGTCCTTCCTCCTTGGCGCAAGTTGCAAAACTCACGCTTCTTCATGGCCATAGCTCCTGCTGAAACGTGTGCAGTATGAAAAGCCTGCTAAAACTGGTCCCATGTGACAGTGTCTACTGGGAAAGTGGTTGTGAAATTCTCCCACCATGATGCTGCGGGTCCTTCTAGCTGATGTGCGGCAAACTTCACCTTCTCCGCATCTGTGTATCCTGTTGTGGTCAACTCCCTAGCTGTCTTGCGGAGCCAATCATCTGCTACTATCGGCTCGGTGCTATTGGAAAACACCGGCGGATTCATCCTAAGAAAACAGGCTAAGTGGTCAACAGGTGGTGGTGGTTGTTGTTGTTCCCCTGATTCTGATTCTGGACTAGCAACTGCATCAATGTGTTCTGCTGCTGGATCAACTGGGTGAGCTCCGGGGGAAAGGTAAATCCGCGGTCATGTCTCGGAGGCATCTGAGGGTTTAGAAAAGATGAGATATAAGAATAGAGGGGGTCTAAAGAGAAAACACTACCCATATGCACATGAGGCAAAACAAACAATTCACTTCAATCAATCAAACAAGGGCATACAATCTATCTATCGCAAAAGTGCTCGGACTACTATATTTAGATGGTGGACTACTACTACTGATGAGGTGGTCTACTAGAAATATTCTTCGGTCGTTGACTCCATGATATCTGCTCCAGCTTCATAGTCATCATCGCTACTATATGGTTCCGAGTCGGTGCCGTCGATGATGATGTAGTCTTTCGGGCTAATTTCCTGGGGTTCTTCGTCTTCATCTACTGGCATAGGGCCTCCCATAAATATTCCAATCTTCTTGATCAGGTCGTCATTCTTCTTCACCAATACTTCAAATTCCTCTTCAAAATCTTCACGTGTAGCCTTGAGTTCTTCCTCCAGTTCCTTGATTCTAGTCTTAGCCTTCTTCAGATCTATCATGTCGGTGCACATCTGGTTCTCCTGTCGTCGAATGTGCTGGATTAACTCCTAGATAAAAGCTGTGATTGATCTATCCTTCCTGGTGCTGATCATATCCCAGTGTTCATCTCGGCGCCCACAAATCTGGTAGATAGTATCCTTGAGATCATTGCGGTAGACTGCTCCAATACGTCCCATGGCGACGTGAGTTGCCATGCTCTTTCCTAGACTCCAAGTTGGTGCATCAAAAGAAAACTCTATGGTCTCAGTGACTGGCATGAACGTCCTTCCTGGTACTTGAACTTGAATCATCTAGCGCTCTTCTTCAGGTAAAGTGGCGTTGTAGGTTCCCGTGAAGCTTGGTACTCCTATATTCAGGTATCTAGTGACTTCCTTCAAGTGGCGTCCAAAGGGTGTATCTTCATCCGGTTGTGTGAACTTGTTCCTTGCATCCGCCATCCTAAAGAGTAGAAAAGATGGGAGGTCAGAAGAGAATAGAGTGAATAGTGATCTAGGTCTTGTGCTTAGTGGTCGTGTCCTACAGTCAGCGTGTGCTCTGATACCATCTCTGTAGCGACCAGGCCTCAAACAGTCTGATCTCTTTGCTCCGGTGTCATCCCTGGATCAGTAATGCTGACACCACACAGTACTCGGAGGATTTATAGCGGAGTAGCAATCGCACACTTATTACATCGAGTGTCTCAAAAGAGAACTTATTACAATAAATATGGCTTGAGGCCATCTAATAACAAAAACAGCGGAAGGCTTGGAAGATAAGTGAGTCCATCAACTCCAACGGCATCACTGCGTATAGAACCACGACCTAAAACTCCTTAATCGTCGTCTGAAAAGTCTGCAACATTAACGTTGCAGCCCGAAAACGGGTCAGCACATGGAATATGCTGGCAAGGTAACACATAGAGAGTAATGGAATGAAAACAGCTACACTATATGCATATTTGGCTGGTGGAAGGCTCTATGGTTACCGTTTTGCGTAAAGCCAATTTTCCCTACTTCAAAGGAATAAATTTATTTAACTATCATGGTGGTTGTTAAACATTGAGAATGGTTGACAACATTCTCAATCCCAATTAAGCATCATCATTAAGCATAACCCAACAAAATTAATTTAGAGTAACATGTTGAGATTCACATGAAAATCCAAGTACTAGATACTCAAGATGTCCATAACTGGGGACACAGCTAACCATGATTAGTTTATTACACTCTGCAGAGGTTTGCGCACTTTTCCCCACAAGACTCGATCGCCTCCGTTTGGTTTCTCGCACTACATGGTGTTTGAGAAGACGGATGACCGAGACATAGTCTTTCAGAAGCGCTAGCACCTTACGATGGGTAGACCGTACCACCTACATCCCCTACATCTGCTAGTCTACCACTGTAAGAGTTCGCACGACTTAGTCAACTATGCTAGAGCCCATAATAGCTTGTGGCTGCACACGGAAGTTTCTAGTATGAATAGTCTCATGACCCCTTTGAGCCTGGGTGGCGGTCCAAAAGAAAACAAGCAAGTCCTGGAATACCCAGGTTCCTCAATCCACCTAGATGTGTGTTTAAGTTGCCACCTTAGATAAACCATTAATTAACAATCTCACATCTGTCATGGATATCACTCACCCAATCCACGTCTACTAGCATAGCATGGCATAATAAGCAAACGTAGAAGTAACTCCCAAAGGTTTGATAATAAACAGGTAATAGGTACTACCTCATCTACTTCCCATCCCACAATTTAATTAGATCCTAATCATGCAATGTGTGAGGATTGATCTAATGCAATAAAACTGGGTAGTAGAAAAGGTATGATCAAAGTGTTACTTGCCTTGCTGATGATCCGCGAAACCTAACGATTCGAAGTAACAGGCAGCGCACTCCGGGTATTCTATCACAGACAAACAAACAAGCATACAATAAGTACTCATATAATTCACAGGTAAAACTCAAATAAGAGATCTAACCAGAAGGTTCAACTTAAGAACTCCGGTTGGCAAAAAGAATCAAATCGAACGAAGCAACGAAAGTCAAACGGCGAAAGAAAAAACTTCGTTCTAGTAATCTGGATCTAGGGAAAATTTTACAGTAGCAAAACCTTGTTTAAGTTGGTTATTCGGATAGAGGGTTTCGAGACGAATCCCTAGGCGCTTGAATCACCTGATTCCGATAAACGAGCGAAAAGTTAAACTCAAACGATAATCGGATCAGGAATCGCGATCAGAAAAATCACGGATTTAATCCAAGAAAAAGAAAAACGACGAACATAGAATTTTTTCTCTCTCTTTTTTTTCGGCACGGCAATCGAGGCGCGACGAACCTCGGGCGGCGGGATCGTCGGCGGCGGCTCCGGCGGCGCGCGCGGATCGAGGCGAGGCTGATGGGCTGGGGCGGCGCTATTTAAAGGCTGCCCCCGGGCGGTGTCCCGCTCGGGTAGGGCCCGAAGTTGGTTCGTTTTTTTAAATTATTCTGCTCGGAAAAATAAATAAAAAGAAATACTAAACTGACTCCAAAAATTTCGAAATAAATTTTCACGGGCTTCTAAAATCAAGCCGCACAAGGTGAACATTTATTTGGTCCCTAAATGCAATTTTGAAAAACGCACTTTTTTCCTAAGTTCAAATAAAACACCGAAAAACTCCAAAATAAAATCTTATTTGATTTTATTATTTAATCCTCAATATTTCTATATTTTGGGAAAGTCATTTTATTCCCTCTCTCATATTTTTGTAATAGAAATAATTGATGATAAAATAAATAAAATCAAATGATCCTATTCTTAAAATTTGAGAAAACTCAAATATGAAAATAATGAAATCCCCAACTCTCTCCGTGGGTCATTGAGTTGCGTAGAATTTCTAGGATCAACCAAAATGCAAAATAAAATATGATATGCATGATGCTCTAATGTATATCATTCCAAATTGAAAATTTGGGATGTTACATCTTTGGTAGCGAACCTGTAGTCCACAGCAGTTCTCCTTCTGGTGGCATATGGATCTGACTCTCTCCATAGCCTCAATCCTGAGTCCTTCCCGATCTTCATGTTTTCTGCTACAGGATGAGCATCATTATGATCTGGAATTTTTGGCTTTAACTTCCTCAAAACATGTGTCTCATCATCTTCTTCTTTAGCAACAGTTTCAGGCATTGGGGCCTTGTTTTTCTCGGCAGTTGGAATGTTCCTGGTACTCCTCTTTGGTGCAGTTTTGGGTTTTGGAGCAGCTGGCTTGGGAGCTTCTTTGGGCTTAGATGAAGCAACCCCTAATCTTATGGCGTCTCCCATAAGTTTCTGTGCCTTAGGTGCTGGTGCAACATCTTCTCCCTCTTCCTCTTTAGAGTCTCCCATCGTAGATGGCTTTCTGATTACTCTGGCCATGGCCTTTTTGACCCTCTCTTTCCTCTTCTTCTCTGCCACAACCTGTTCTTTGGGTGCAGATCCCAAAGTTTCTTGAGTGGATGTTTTGGCCTTTGACATAGGAACTCTCTTGGCAGGAACCTTTGTCTTAATTCCTGGCTTAGTGGCAGTAGCTTTGCCATATGCCTTTTTGAGAACTTTCCTCTTTGAGGTGGTCTCTTCCTCAATAGCCACATAGTCCTCATCCTCAGAATATGAGGTTCTTTTCTTTCTGGACCTGGTGGCTACCTTAGGCAAGTTGCTGGGTGTACTCCTGCTTCCATCATCTGAGATGCTAGAGGGACTAGTGCCCTCACTTATGTGAACCTGCTCCTCTAACTTGTTCTGACTGTCACTTTGATCAGACATAATGCAATCTCTGACAACTGACCCTGTCAATAAATTATAGATGATGTAGAGTGGATGAGCATCACAAAATACAGAGGTTTTTGCAAAAGAATGAATCAAAAACTTAGTTTTAGTTTTCCTTAGAAAGCATTTTGGATCAACCGATTTGTAAACTCGGTGATACCAAAGCAGCTGTTGGAACCTAAACTAGTGAACTCGGTCAGACCGAGTCACAGTTCGGTGGCACCGAGACTGCTAGGGTTTCACAAAGTCCTGAACTCGGTCACACCAATTTTCAATTCTCGGTCAGACCGAGAATCACATGTGCAATGGCCTGAGCCAAATTGGTGGTACCGAGTTCCACAACTCGGTTGGTCCGAGATGGTTTCGATGGAAACCTAACCCTAAACTTTCAAATCATCTCTAATCTACGGAGTGTTTTTGACTGGATAAGATAGTTTGAATCGTGGCAAGATTCATGGCGAACACAATGTTCTAGGTATCAGATAAGGATAGCACAATGATCAAGTTCATACCCTAGTTCGGCGATGAACTCTCTACGGCAGCAACAACGGGGATGATTCCCGTTGACGGCGGCGGGGACTAGCGGCAGGAGGCAACTAGTAACGAGAAGGACGATCCGGAGACCCTGGAGGCAGAGCGGGCTAAGCGTGGGCGAAAGAGTTCGGAGAAAATTTCCAAAATTTTGCCCGTGGGTATATATAGCCCGACCCTGTCGTTGTGACCGAGTGGAACAACTCGATGGCACCGAGATGCATAACTGCAAGCAGTTGCTGCAACTCAGTGCGACCGAAAAGTTCAAATCGGTTGCACCGAGATTGAAAACCTAGATCGACTTCGTGATCTCAGTATGACCGAAATGGGTGAATCGATCAGACCGAAACGCACAAAGAAGTTTTGGAAGTTTAAGTCTATGACGAATCGGGGACTCCGAGTGCTCCTCACACAGAGTGGTTTGAATCTGACTTGATCAAATTTTGTGATGTAGCATGAATAGAGTTTGAGACGATAAAAGCATAGATAGCTAGAGAAGGTTCTTATGCATTCTTGTCCATCCACTTGGCAAGAGGAAAAAGAAACCAATCAATCAAAACAACAAGTGGATGTCCTTGAATGAGTAAATTATGCAACCAACATGCTCACACAATAAAATGGCAATTGAAATATGTGGCAAAGCATGCACAACCAATTCTAGCATCTATCAAGCAATTGGCGATGACTAGGTCATCTATATATGAGTATATTGACTTAGGAGTCAAATGAGAACATTTGTTCATAGGTCATACTCATCGTTTAAGCACAAGTTGGGTTACCACTTTTACATAAAGCGTTGTTGTTTTCACACCATTAGATGTGGGATCCCCCCTAAGAGGGATGAACTAACCTTGGGTTTTGTCAATGATGACTTCATGTAGATGTTGAAGATGTGGATGCTCAATGTTGATGTAGATCATTTGGAGCTATCCTTTGGAGTGAGTTGCACTTTCAATACCTACACGGGTAGTCCCACAAGGAACAAACAAGGATATCCATAGGCATAGAGTGATGCACACACAAGATGATGTCTGTGAAAGCTTTAGGTTACCTTGTCCCTTGTCTTACCAACAAGAGGGTTTGTGACTCCTTGAACTAGTGCAAGATGTGGAAGTTGATTGCACTCGTTCTTGCCAAAATGATAAGAGTGAAGTATGTTGGCGGAGTCACCCTCAAGAACTCTCTACTTCTTCTTCTTCTTCGGGATCCACACCATCTTGATGGGAATCCTCGGAGTTGTAGTTGTACTTGATGAAGTGGAACTTGATGTAGTCTTGGGAACCCACTTGACCAAGGCCTTAGGAGCTTCTTCAAATGCATCAATTTCCTCTTGAAGCTTGTCCTTGCCTTTTTGCTTGTGGTCTTGTGGTGGAAGATCATCTTGAGCTTGTGTCCCTTTGAAAGAAGTAGGATCATACTTCTCTTGTTGAGGAACATACTTCGTCTTGAGGTATTGATCTTCTTCCCACTCAACTCCATTGGCATTGAACTCTCGTTCAAAACCAACACCTTGGTTCTTCCGATGCCTTCCTTGCTTGCGTACAATTTCCTCGAATTGCTTACTCTCGGCAAGGCTCTTGTAAACACCTTTCTCTATAATTCCCTTCAATAAGCTATTTTCTTGCTCAAGTGTAACTTGGCTAAGAGATTCATTAATGGAATCAAGAGAACTACTAGAAGCAACAACATTGGATTTAGCATGATTATTGTTACTACTAGAGGAAGAATCTTTCTTGTTCTTATTACTAGACTTGACTTGAGGCATGTAAGTGGATAAGAGGAAATGCTTGGCAATGTAAGAAGAACTTTTCTTGCGAAGATCATCATTGATTGCCTTCAAGAACTCATGCTCTTTCTCAAGGTTGAGCTTTTCAAAACATAATTTCTCATGAGTCCTTAAAAGTTCTCGATGATCTCCTAAGATAGTTTCATGAGCTAACTTAAGAGTGTTTAGTTCTTTAGTTAGAGACTCAATCTTCTCCTTATCATTGTCATTTGTTTCATCTTGATTAGCATGATTAATTGACGTTTCATCATAGTATTCATCACTAGAGTTGTCAACAAGTAAATCATCATCACCTAATAAGTCATCTTCATCACTATTGAAATCAACATACTCAGGGTGTGATACCTTTGGACCTTTCCCATGAAGCATCTTCCAATTCCTTCATTTGGTGGATCAAATATGTCATAGGAGTTGGTTGACACAAGTGCTAGACCGGCAACACCTTCATCTTGAGTATATTCAGAGTCGGAGTGATAGCTTCTCTCGAAGTGATTGTCGGAGTCGGAGCCGGATACCCATTCACCAACATGAGCTTGATGTCTTCGTTTTGTGTAGATGTAGGATCGAAAGTATGTCTAGAGGGGGGGGGGGTGATTAGACTACTTGACTAAATAAAAACTTAACCTTTTCCCAATTTTTGTTCTTGGCAGATTTTAGCTATTTTGGGACAAGTCAAGCAATCATCACATAATTCAAGCAAGCATGCAAAGAGTATATAGGCAGCGAAAAGTAAAGCATGCAACTTGCAAGAATGTAAAGGGAAAGGTTTGGAGAATTCAAACGCTATTGGAGACACGGATGTTTTTCCCGTGGTTCGGATAGGTGGTGTTATCCTACATCCACGTTGATGGAGACTTCAACCCACGAAGGGTAACGGTTGGGCGAGTCCACACAGTGCTCCACCCAAGGGGAACGGCTGCCCGAGTCCACACAGGGCTCCACCCACGAAGGGTCCACGAAGAAGCAACCACCCACAAAGGGTCCACGAAGAAGCAACCTTGTCTATCCCACCATGGCCAACGCCCACACAGGACTTGCCTCACTAGCGGTAGATCTTCACGAAGTAGGCGATCTCCTTGACCTTACAAACTCCTTGGTTCAACTCCACAATCTCGTCGGAGGCTCCCAAGTGACACCTAGCCAATCTAGGAGACACCACTCTCCAAGAAGTAACAAATGGTGTGTAGGTAATGAACTCCTTGCTCTTGTGCTTCAAATGATAGTCTCCCCAACACTCAACTCTCTCTCATAGGATTTGGATTTGGTTGAAAGAAGATTTGAGTGGAAAGCAGCTTGGGAAGGCTAGAGATCAAGATTCATATGGTAGGAATGGAATGTCTTGGTCTCAACACATGAGTAGGTGGTTCTTTCTCAGAACATATGAGTTGGAATGTTGTGTGTGTTCTGATGGCTCTCTCTTCGAATGAGAAGAAGGTGGAGGGGTATATATAGCCTCCACACAAAATCCAACCGTTACACACAGTTTTCCAATCTCGGTGGGACCGAATTAATAAACTCGGTCGGACCGAAAATGAAAACCTAGTGACCATTAGTGATTTCGGTGGGACCGACTGGATCAACTCAGTGGGATCGATGTGCTGGGGTTAGGGTAAATCCAAAACCCAAAACTTGGTTTGACTGATTACTCAAACTCGGTGGGACCGATTTGGGTAATAAGTGAAACTGAGATTTGGCCAAGCAAACTCGGTGGAACTGATTGCATATTTCGGTGGGACCGAGAATATTGCAATGGGTAACAGAGAGTTTGCAAGCCCATCTCGGTGAGACCGAGATCCCATCGGTGAGACCGAAATGATTAGGGTTTGGCAGTGGCTTATGACAAGTGAAACTCGGTGGCGCCGGATGGGAAGAATCGGTAGGACCTAGTTTGGCTTAGGGTTTAGGTGATATATGGATATGGGAAAGTAGTTGAGGGTTTTGGAGCATATCATTAAGCAGATGAAGCAAGAGGCTCATTAAGCAACACCTCATCCCTCCTTGATAGTATTGGCTTTTCCTAAAGACTCAATGTGATCTTGGATCACTAAAATATAAAATGAAGAGTCTTGAGCTTGAAGCTTTAGCCAATCCCTTGTCCTTAGCATCTTGAAGGTGTTCCCACAACCTTTAGTCTATGCCACTCCATTGTTGAACTTATCTACAACATGCTAGATAGAAGTGTTAGTCCAACAAGAGATATGTTGTCATAAATTATCAAAACCACCTAGGGAGGACTTGTGCTTTCAGTAGCTCCTTGATGACTTGTCCTTTCTTTCCGAATCCTTGCTTCTCCGTGAGGGTCTTCGTTCATAACGATCATCTCTACTCCTTCTTTCTCTTGGTGGTGATTCTTCTCTTATACTTGTTCTTTTTGGAGAATCTTCTCTTCTTTTGTGGGGTGCCGTACACTCATTGGAATAGTGTCCGGGCCTTCCACAATTGTAATAGTTTCGCTCTCGACTAGAAGATCTTTTGTCATTGTAGGACCTTGACTTGGAGCTTCACTCTTTGCTTCTACTCTTGTAGAATTTGTTGAAGTTCTTCACCATCAAGCTCAATTCTTCATTGAAGGTTTGTTTCTCACTTGATGATGTGGGGGATTCGCATGAGGCTTTGTAAGCACCACTTGATTTGTTGTGAAGTTTCTCCTTATCCTTGAGTGACATCTCATGAGCAACGATTCTTCCAATGACTTCTGTTGGCTTGAGATCTTTGTAATTGGGCATCATTTTAATCAATGTGCACACGGTATCATATTTTCCATCCAAGGCTCTTAGGATCTTCTTGATGATGAATCTGTCGGTCATCTCTTCACTTCCTAAGCCGGCAATCTCATTTGTGATAAGAGCAAGCCTAGAGTACATTTCAGCGACGCCTTCACCATCCTTCATTTTGAACTTGTCAAGTTGACTTTGAAGCACATCCAACTTGGATTCCTTGACGGAGTCGGTACCTTCATGCATGTCAATCAAAGTATCCCAAATTTCCTTTGCATTCTCAAGACGTCTGATTTTGTTGAATTCTTCGGGGCACAATCTGTTTAAGAGGATATCACAAGCTTGAGCGTTGTATTGCAGCATTTTCAACTCTTCCGCGGTGGCTTCACGATTCGGTTCTCTCCCATCAAATAATTCACCTTGCAAGCCAACACACACAATAGCCCAAACGGCGGAGTTATGTCCAAGAATATGCATTTTCATCTTATGCTTCCAACTAGCAAAATTAGTACCATCAAAGTAAGGACCTCTACGGTGATAATTTCCCTCGCTAGACGCCATACTCTCCTAGGTTGTGAAACCAAGGCTATGACCACCAAAAGCTATGGAAATCAAAGCAAATGGAGACCAAAGCTCTGATACCACTTGTATGATCGAAAGTATGTCTAGAGGGGGGTGATTAGACTACTTGACCAATTAAAAATCTATCCTTTTCCCAATTTTAGTCTTTGGCAGATTTTAGCTATCTTAGCACAAGTCAAGCAATCCTAACACAATTCAAGCAAGCATGCAAAGAGTCTATGAGCAGCGGAAAGTAAAGCATGCAACTTGCAAGAATGCAATGGGAAGGGTTTGGAGAATTCAAACGCAATTGGAGACACGGATGTTTTTGTCGTGGTTCCGATAGGTGGTGCTATCGTACATCCACGTTGATGGAGACTTCAACCCACGAAGGGTAACGGTTGCGCGAGTCCACAGAGGGCTCCACCCATGAAGGGTCCATGAAGAAGCAACCTTTTCTATCCCATCATAGCCATTGCCCACGAAGGACTTGCCTCATTACCGATAGATCTTCACGAAGTAGGCGATCTCCTTGCCCTTACAAACTCCTTGGTTCAACTCCACAATCTTGTCGGAGGCTCCCAAGTGACACCTAGCCAATCTAGGAGACACCACTCTCCAAGAAGTAACAAATGGTGTGTTGATGATGAACTCCTTGCTCTTGTGCTTCAAATGATAGTCTCCCCAACACTCAACTCTCTCTGTCACAGGATATGTATTTGGTGGAAAGAAGATTTGAGTGGAAAGCAACTTGGGGAAGGCTAGAGATCAAGATTCATATGGTGGGAATGGAATATCTTGGCCTCAACACATGAGTAGGTGGTTCTCTCTGAGAAAATGTGTATTGGAAGTGTAGGTATGTTCTGATGGCTCTCTCCACAAATGAAGAGTGGGTGGAGGGGTATATATAGCCTCCACACAAAAACTTACCGTTACACACAATTTACAAATCTCGGTGAGACCGAATTGAGAAACTCGGTCGGACCGATTTAGCAAACCTATTGACCGTTAGGATTTTCGGTGGGACTAAGATGCAACTCGGTAGGACCGATATGGTTAGGGTTAGGGCATAACATAATCTCGGTGTGACCGATTACACAAACTCGGTGGGACCGATTTTGGTAATAAGCTAACCAGAGAGTTGGTCAGGTAAACTCGGTGGGACCGATTTGCTCATTTCGGTGGGACCGAAATGTTACAAAAGGGAAACAGAGAGTTTACATTGCAATGTCAGTGGAACCGATCGCTCATCTCAGTAGGACCGAAACGTTACGAAAGGAAACAGAGAGATTACAACCCCATCTCGGTGTGACCGAGATCCCTACCGGTGAGACCGATTTGCCTAGGGTTTGTAGCAGTGGATTTGACATCCGAACTCGGTGGCGTCGGATAGAAAGAATCGGTGGGGCCGAGTTTGACTTTTGGTTTAGGTCATATGTGGATGTGAGAAAGTAGTTGAGGGTTTTGGAGCATATCACTAAGCATTTTGAGCAAGAACCTCATTAAGCAACACCTCATCCCTCCTTGATAGTATTGGCTTTTCCTATAGACTCAATGTGATCTTGGATCACTAAAATGGAAAATGTAGAGTGTTGAGCTTTGAGCTTGAGCTTGAGCCAATCCTTTGTACTTAGCATTTTGAGGGGTCCACTTTTCTCATCCATTCCATGCCAATCATTGAGCTTTCCTGAGATATTAATCTTGAAATAGCATTAGCTCAATGAGCTATATGTTGTTAGGAATTACCAAACCACCTAGGGATAGTTGCACTTTCAGTAAGCCGCACGGGCAAACCGGTAGATGTTGACAATGGAGGCCTTGCGGCAGCGGGGACCTTGCTAGGGTTTCGAGCGAGGGTGTGTGTGTGTGTGTGTGTGTGTGTGTGTGCGCGCACACGCACGCCCGAGGAGGTTTTGGTGTGTGTGTGTGTGTGTGGAGGGGGGCATGGGGTGTTTGAGGAAATGACGCGGGTACTGAAAATTTTACTACGCGGGAGTCAAACACGGGATTGAAATGTCGGGCTGTTGAAGATTTTGATGATAGTGCATCGCACATGGTCCGGAGATAACAACTGTTTGTTATGAAAAAAACCCTCGAGACGGGCATATATTTTCTAGGGATGCGGGCGGGATTGGGAACAAGAAACATCGCACACGGTCTGGAGGTAACAACCGTGTGTATGAAACAGAAAAACCCTCGAGGCGGGAAGATATTTTTGAGAGGGGGAGCCTCGTGGAGTCCAATGTACTGTGCAGATGTGTGCGTGACAGGTGCACCGGTGTGGCACACGGTTAGTTTGAGTGAACCGTGTCTGTTACATCATCCGACTTATCTAATGTTCATAAATTTGGCGAAAAATGACGCGGGAGAGGGTGAGAACAGGAACACACTTGCATGTGGACCAAATTTATGTATCAAAAGGGTGGTTTGATTTTCAAATACCAAATGCAACTTCGATGTGGCACCTCTCTTGCAAAGCACACTGTATTGCTTGCCCCCACCCCCCTCGTGTCGGCACGAAGGGAATCCTAAGCTATGAATGCATGCCCCTTCCCCCCCAACCGAGGTTCAACCTAGCAAAGTGCGAAGTAGCTAGCAGCCCCCCTCCTCCCTTGTGTTGCACGGAGGGA